>NW_004955479.1:10885126-10887149 GCF_000276665.1 Chinchilla lanigera | reverse complement strand
TGTGAAGTTCAGGCTGGCCTTGAGCTCACTTTGCAGCCCAGGCTGGTCTCAAACTCCCAATGATCCTCCTGCCTCAGCCTCCTGAGTGCTGAGATTACAGATGTGCACCACCACGCCCAGTGTAAATAGCCTTTATCACATTCAAGTATGGCCCTTCTATACCTGTTTTCCTCAAGGTTTTTATCATGAAGTAGTGTTGGACTTTGTCAAAAGGCTTTTCTGCATCTACTTATAGATCTTGTGGTTTTTTTACTTTGCTCTTGTTTATGTGCTGTATTACATTTATTGATTTAATATGTTGAACCATCCTTGCATCTCTGGGATGAAACCTACCTGATCGTGATGTTTCATATTTTTGATAATGTGCTGCATTCTATTTTCTAATATCTTGTTGAGGATTTTTGCATCTATGTTTATTAAAGAGATTGGCCTATAATTCTCTTTTTTAATTGAGTCTTTATCCAGTTTGGGGATCAGAGTGATACTGGCTTCCATAAACGAATTTGGGAACTCTCCATCCCTTTCAATTTCTTTGAAGAGCTTGAAGAGTATTGGTAATATAACATCCTTAAAGGTTTTGTTGAATTCAGCAGTGCATTCATCAGATCGTGGGCTTTTTTTTAGTTGGTAAAGTTTTTATTATTGAGTCAATTTCATTGCTTGTTATTGGGTTGCTATATATGTTTATGTCTTCTTGACTTAGTTTTGGTAGTTTGTGTGTGTCTAGAAATCTGTCCATTTCTCCAAAATTTGGTAATTTGTTGGAATATAATTTTTGAAGTAGTTACTATCTTCCAGATTTCAACAGTGTCTATTGTGATTTCACCTTTTTCATTTCTTGATGTGGATTGATTCACATTGATGTGGATCTTTTCTCTGTTTCTCTTGATCAGTCTGGCTAAGGGCTTACCTATTTTATTTATTGTTTAAAGAACCATGTCTTTGATTCGTTGATTATTTTTAAAAGTTTTTTACTCTCAATTTCATTGATTTCTGCTGTCATTTTCATAACAATTTCCTCCTTAACATCAGTTTGGGACTGATTTGTTGTTATTTCTCAAGAATCTTCAGGCCTCTCCTAAGGTTATTAATTTGGGCTTACTGTTTTGCAATGCATTTTTCTCTTAGGATTCCTTTCATAGTGTTCTGGGGGTTTTGCTGAGCTGTACAGTCATTGCCATTAACTTCTAGAAAATTTTTAATTACTTCTTTGATTTCTTCTGTGACCCACAAGTTGTCTAGGAATATGTTTCTAATTTTCCAGGAGCTTTTTGCCTTTTCCAAAATTTCTTCTGTCATTGATTTCTGTGATTGCACAGTGGTCTGATAGTATGCATAGAGTGATTTCAATTCTTTGATATTTACTTAAGCAGGTTTTGTGGACTAGTATGTGATCCTTTTTAGAAAAAGTACTACGTGCTGCTGAAAAGAATTTATACAGTCATCCCTCACCATATCATGGTTCACTTATTGTGGCTTCACTGTATCGTGGGTTTTTAAAAAATATATATCTAATTCTGTGTTGCAGAGTTTTTGCTATATTGCAGGATTTTGTGGTATATAGGCATTTATATAAGCTTTATTATTTTAGTTATTTTTGCCTACCTGAAAAAGTAAATAAAATCTGAAGGGTACAATAGATATTGTGAAAGGGAAAAGAAACTGCTCAAATAGGAAGGAGCAACTGGGATGAAGGAGGAGAGAGGAAATAGAAAGAAGGAAGAGGAAAAAAATTATGTATATGGATTTACAGAATAGCTAGGATAATTGTACTACTAATATCTGTAGGTTTATTGGAAGGAACTATTAATGTGTAACTGTTTAATCAATCTTACATGCCCATATCTGGTTATCTGTGTAACTATTTTATGTAATATAACACAACCATTGTTAATATCCTGCCACCTTGTTTTGAAATTCTGTATCATTTTTATTGTTTTCTATGCTGTTTTCTTTATGTATTTGTTTTTGTTATTTTGGGTTTTTTTTTTCTTTAAAATGAAAAACAAAATTTATATATATA
>NW_004955479.1:10867857-10884521 GCF_000276665.1 Chinchilla lanigera | reverse complement strand
AAAATTTAGAACAATATAAAATATTAAAAATGTTAATTCAAAATATTAAAAGAATATTAAATCAAAATAAAATACAGTATGTATTTCATCAGCAGATAAATACCATACTGTACACAATGGAAATGCAGTATACCACTACCGCTTGTGCAACTTTGCCAACATGAGATCACACACAGCACACTATTGGCTGATGGAACAGAAGGTTCCACAGCACTGTGTTCTGTATCCTGGGTGCTGATTGGCTCAGTGACTGTAGCCTCAGTCTGTTTGCTCTCCCGCATTGTGCCTACACATTCAGCATCTCTCCTTGTCCACTTCACATAGAGTACCCACATAGAATTTTACATGTTGTTAAAATTATGTAGATTTAAGAGTGTAGAAAGTGTTTAAGAGCATATGAAGTTTTTATAAAAGTGTGGAAAAGGTTAATAAGAGAGTGGGAAAGGTTTATAGGAGTGTGGGAAGGGTTTATAAAGCCTTAAAATAGATATAAATTATAAAACAAATATAATGCTGCTACTTTGCAGATTTTCACCTATCGCAGGGGTCTCTGGAATGTAACTCCCGTGATAGGTGAGGGATCACTGTACTCCATTGTGGAGGGATGGAATACTCTGTATATACCTATTAAGTCCATCTACTCAAGGGTGTGGTTCAGCTCTGAAATTTCTTTATTGGTTTGATTGTTTAGTTGATCTATCTCTTTGCAAAAGTAAGAGTCCCCTACTATGATTGTGTTAATATTTATTTGATCTTTTAATTTCAGCAGTTTTTGCTTTATTAAGATAGGTGCTCCAGTACTCAGTACATATATGTTTATCCATATTATCTCTCCTTGTTGGATTACTTCCTTAATTAGTACACAGTGACCTTCTTCACCTCTTCTAATCAGTTTTGTCTCTTCTAATTAGTTTTAATTTGAAATTTACTATGTTTGATATTAGAATTGCAACCCCTGCTTGTTTTGAGGGTCCTGGTTCATGAAATGTTTTCCATCCCTTAATTTTTAGTCTATGACTATCTTTTTGGATTAGATGAGTTTCTTAAATACAACAGATTGTTGGATTCTGTTTTTTGATCCAGTCTGCCATTCTGTGTCTTTTGATGGGGGAGCTGAAACTGTTAACATTCGGAGATATTCCTGAGATGTGTTGCTTACTTACTATCACGGCCTTCTTTATCTGTTGGTATGTTGTTTTCCTTTTCCTGGCATTTTTTGTTGCTGTTTATCCACTGACCCCACTAGTTTCTTTATTGTTTTAGTTGTGTCCAATTTGTTGTTTCTGTTGAGAAAATTCTTAAATATTTTCTCTAGAGCTGGTTTGGTACTCACATATCTTGCAAGTCCTTTTTATGGAAATATCTTATTTCTCCATCTATTTTGAAAAACAGCCTTGGTGGGTAAGTTAAACTGGGTTGGAAGTTATTCACTCTTGGGGCTTGAAATATTTCATTCCAAGCTCTTCTGCCTTTAGCATTTGTGCTAAGAAGTGTGCTGTGATTCTAATTTGTTGGCTTTATAGGTGATTTGTTTGTTTGTTTGTTTTCTTCTGGCTGCCTTTAAAATTCTGATTTTGTTTGTCTTTAGTTTTGTTTTTTGCTGAATATCTGTGAATCCAATAAGAATATGCCTTGGTGAACTTCTCCTTTCATCATAATTGTTTGGTGTACTACATATGTATTGTAAACTCTTCTCCTACGTTTGGGAAGTTTGCTTCCATATTTTCTGTAAACATTTGAGGGAATCTATCTGTGCTATCCTCTAGTTTTTTCTAACTCCAATTAACCTTAGATTGCTCTTCTTGTCATCTAGCAGGTGCTGGACCATCTTCTCTTGTTTTCTTGTTTTCTTTTTGGCTTCTTTGAGCTCTCTATCATAATTCACTATTTTGTCCTCAATATCAGACCTTCTGTCTTCACATTGGTCATTTCTGCAGTGTATGATTTCTATCATTTTTTTCATTTCAGGCACAACGATGTGACATCTTTTCAAGAAATCCATATCTTTGTTGATTCTGTCATTCAAATTTTGAACTATTTTGGTTAGCTCATCCAGTTTTTTGCCTCTCTCCCTGAAATTCACAGTGGATATACTGAGTATAATTGCAGTGAACTTCTGGTTCATTTCCTCTTTGAATTCATCTATTCTCTTTATTCCTTCTAAAAACTTTTCTTAGATTTCTGCTACCCGGTATTTGTTTTTATCTCCCTTTATGATCCCTTGCTCTGCCTTGGGAGAGTTGGGGGGAAGTTCAGAGATCTATTTCCTTGCTTCCATATGTATCTTTTAAAAATTATATATGCCCCCCTCCTTTTCTCTTCCCTTGATATATGGGAGGAGGTTACAGCAGGTTGGGAGCTAGAGAAGTGAGGAGAGTTTGTGGCTTAGATGCAGATTTTTAGTAGGATGTTGCCTACCTATGAATAATTTTCAGCTTTGTATGTCCAGTTCTAGTATGTTTTTCCTTCTGTTATTTATTTTAAGTGATTTCAACTCTGTCCCTATGTTTTGCTGACAGAGTTGCTTCTATTTGTGACAGCATCCATAGAGTCGATCTTACAGCAGTTCTGTATGAGGGTCCTTGCACTTATTCTTTCCCCCTGCCTATTCTTTTTGCCCACTATTGTTTGTGGTTGCTCCATGGTGAGGTAGGTGAGGAGGGGTAGGGGAAAATGGGAGGTGGTTGGAGGAGTAGTATTAGGCACTCAGGGAGAGGTTTGAAGTCGGGAAATAGTGATGGATGAGAAGAAAAAATTGATGGGATTCTGATCTTATTGGAGTACTTCTGGTTGAGTTGAAGGTTTACCTTTGAGGGTTTTCAGAGGATATTTTGTGGGGGTAAGAAGGAGATATGGGAGAAACAGGGTTTATTTTGTGGAAGCTTAGGGGAAGCTCTGTGGTTATCAGAACTTGCTCGTAGGGAGGACAATAAAACAGGTAAAACATGGAAGAGTCAAAGGCTTAGGATGTGGAGGACTGAAAATTATACTAAAGAAGACAGGAGTGACTGTGAGGGAGCTAACTGTGGGAAATTTAAAAACGGGAGGAGGAGTTCACATGTTTGGAAAAAGAATAAAGAAATATGTTAATAACATTGTCGCAGGAGCTTGAGCAGAAACTAGATAAAGAGCTGCTGAGAGAGAACCTAGACACCTGTTAAATCAGAGCCAATGGACACATATGCAAGAGTAACAACCTAATAAACACATGAAATCATGAAAGAACATAACGGAGATCCACATAACTAAATAAATCAAGGAACATACAATAACTTAAACCAAGAAGATGTCCAATAGGAACACAGATTAGATATTCCAAAGAGACAATGTGTATGTGATTCCCAAGTGGCTTCTTTGCCAGAGAGACTGAACGGTCTCACCCAATAATTCCTCTGGTCCTTCCTGTGCAATACTGAAGTTAACTCAGACTCAGGACCTCTTTCTGTCAGGTTGCAGGCATTCTTACAGGGTCTGATTGAGTCCAAGTCCTTGCGTTAGGAACTCTTACTGTTCTCACTGGGTGTGATGGTGAGTTTGCCGGGCAAATTCACTGGTACTCAATTGTCTGCTGAGCTAGGATTGTTCCTATGAAATCAGTGATGGCTGATTATGTCAATTTGAGCAAATAAAACCCAACTAGATTGGCTCAGCATAGTTCTGGGTGTGGAAGACCCAGCTTGGGGAGGATTGTCACCAGAATGCTATAAGGGAAACAAGGGAGAAAGGATGGCTGCTATTTCCTTCAGAGGAGCTCCAGTCTTGGCCTTCACCTTGAGGTCATCTCCCTGCTTTCAGCACTGACCCTTCAGCCTCCTGACACGGACTCGCAGGGGACACTGCACAGAGCTCCAGGCCTTTGACTGGATCCTCTGGATCCCCAGTGCACAGATGGACCTTCTGCACTCTTCCACACCCGACTCTGCTGGCAGCCATCATAAGTCAATCTGTCCATCATGAGTCAATCCGTAAATTCTTATATATTTGTATATCTTTTATTATATCTGTTTTTCTAGTAAACACTGACTGATACAGAATCAATTCACCTACACACAGACTAATCTGCTACAGTGGAACCTATCAGGGCTGGTTAAAAAATGACATACCATAAGACCCTGTTTTGTTTTGTTTTTTAAGCTGGACATGGTGGTGCACACCTGCAATTCCAGCACTCGGGAGGCTGAGACAGGAGGATCACTGTGAATTCAAGGCCAGCCTGAACTGCATAGTGAGACCCTGTCGCAAAACAAAACAAAACAAGACCCTATTTTGGGTCTCCCCTTAGCCTAGAGAAGAAACCTACAGCTATAAGCATTATAACAACCCAACTCTTGACTCACAGTTAATGTGCACTAAATACAGTGGCTGTGCTTCTCCTACTGGTGAAATAGCATTCAATAATATTTTATAGATTTGGTTATCTAAAGGGGACTTGGTAATACCAGAGGAGGGGAAGAGAAGAGAAAAAGAATAAAATAGGAAAAAATTAAGTCCTCTGTTCTGTGCTATGGGAAGAAGAAAACAGGAGAGGGGCAAAGGGTCCTATTCGTGTTAAGGGGATGTAGTTATATACTTAGAAGGGGAAAACTGTACAAAATTGGTAGTGGGAAATGGGGATGGGAAAAGGTTCTAGAACTGACATAAATATTAGAGAAAAATTTTAATGGAGACAATTGAAAAGGTGGAGCGGAGAGATAGTAAAATTGAGAATGGCTAAAACACAGGAGAAAGAGGTCAGGTGAAGAGATGCAGGTAAAAGTAGGAGGAGCTATTAATGGACAGGAGAGAAGTCCCCTACCCTCTATGAACTGAACTGGGGGAAAGGAGTAGGCAGAGCACACATACACAGATGGGCTCATAAAAGAAAAAAGTATAAAGCCAGACGTGGTGGCGCACGCCTGTAATCCCAGAACTCAGGAGGCTGAGGCAGGAGAATCGTTGTGAGTTCGAGACCAGCCTGGGCTACAAAGTGAGCTCAAGGCCAGCCTGAACTGCATAGCAAGACCCTGTCCCAAAAAGACAAAAAAAGAGCTGGGGGTATAGCTCAGTGGCACGAACACCTGCCTGGCAAGTGCAAGGTCCTGAGTTTAATTCCCGGTACCAAAAAAAAAAAGAAAGAAAAAAGTATGAAGTAATAGGATAAAAGTGTGGGGGGAAATCACAGAAGGAGAAAACCAGCAAGGAGTAAAAAAACAAAAAGAAATTTAAAACAAAATAAAATCAAAATATAATACAATCAAATAAAGAATAGTAAAAGAAAAGTTTCTATTGTTTTGGCCATGTGGCTCCTTTCCTCAGGCTCGTGTTAAGGCCCAGAGCTCGGGGCAGGTCATGTCTCTGTACACACGGGCGGTCTAAGGTGTCAGTCCTGCCCAGAACAGCGCTGGGTGTGGAGATCTGCTCGCGGTGTGCGCTCCTAGTGCTTTGGAGCACAGGCTGTGGCCAGCCTCTGACCGCGAGAGCCGACTCTGATCCCCAGCCCCAGCCTCTCAGGACTCCCCACAGCGGCTCTCCCATGCGGTCCTTCTCTCAACCCCCCTGGGAACTTAGCAGTGTGAGGCAGCCAAGGGGCTGTCCTGGGACTCGGGCTCAAACACCCAGCTCTTCCCCACTCGCGTCCCCACCAGCTCCTGCTCTGCACAACCGTGTCCTCAGTCACCAGCTGTTGACTCTCGAGGCCCCTTGGGAAGCAGTGTCTCGCGTTCTTACGGCCATCCGCAACTGCATGTGATTCTCCAGGTCCTGGTGCAGCTCTCCGTTTCTCCAAGAGCAGAAAAGTTGTTCTTTTCACTTTGCCACGAAGCTGGGGCTACCCAGCCACTGCCCACAGTGCCTTGCGGTCTCCCCTCTGGGGCAGGGGGCTATTTCTTCTGTATCACTTAATCCTATTTCCTTTTCCTCTGTCAGTTCCCTCCTGATTCCCATGAACCCTCCACTCACTTAAGCTCCTCTTCAAACTGTCGTTTTCCAGACTCTAGACACTTTGTCCTGGAGAAGCTGAGTCGCAGGCACTGACTGCTCAGCCATTTCTCCTTCCATAGCTAAATCTTGGAAACAGCTCAGATACCCATCAACAGATAAATGGATAAAGACGATGTGATTTTTACATACAATGGAGCACTACACTGCCATAGAGAAGGATAAAATTGAGACATTTTTTAGGTAAGTGGGTGCACCTTGAGAACATAATTTTTAGTTGAATAAATCAGACACACATGTTTAAATATCATATTTTTTGTCTGTGTAAGAAATCAAAAGGGTAAATAAGGAACAAAATGGATGATAGACACTAGGAAGCAAGATAAAAATATTCAAATGGAAAGGAAAATGAGAGAGGCAGAAAAAAAGAAAATAGAAGGAAAAAATGGAAACAAAACTTCTGTAAGTGGGAAGGGGAAGAAGAGTTGGAGGGGAGAGAAATGGGAAAAAAAGAAGAGTCACCAGGCGTGGTGGTGCACACCTGTAAACCCAGCACTCGGGAGGCTGAGGCAGGAGGATCATTGCAAGTTCGAGACCAGCCTGGACTACAAAGTGAATTCAAGGCCAGTCTGAACTGCATAGTGAGACCCTGTCTCAAAAAGACAAAAAAAAAAGGAAGAGTCAATAAATGTTTATGTTATGTACATGTTCAAATTCCCTATGGTGAATGTGATCATTATATATATCAAAGTATACCAATAAAATTAATTCTTTTAAAAAGGTAACAGCCAGCCGTCACCAGTATTTGCAGCCCTGGTTTACGAACCATCTGCCTCCTCACTGGCTCTGCCCCTCACTCATTAACCCAGTTCCAGTCTACCCGCCTGTGCTTTTGCTTTGCATCTTACTGTGTCTTTATCTCATTTTTTTTTTTTTTTTTGGCTCGATGCGATTCTCTCCCTGGCTTGAGTATTCTCTCACCTACATCCTCACAGATTTCCTCATTGATTCCCTCCTAGTAATGGGGTTAATGGTACTCATACTCAACCAGCCCTAATTCCTTCTCTCTGCAAGCAGCCATCTCCCGTCCCCTGACAAGGGCCTCCTCTGGCCCCATGAATGAGACTCGAAAAAGTAACGGCTTCTCATATATAATTGTGTCGTTGGTGTATGTTTTAGATGCACAAACAAACCACTTGGGGCATGAGCCCTTACCCTGTGATCTGAGAAACAGTCATTGTCTTCCTTTCCAGCAGACCCTGGTGAGGTTTTATGTGCTTGGGGATCATGAATGCCGTGCGGGAAGGGATGATTACTTACCTGCAAATCAGTATCTTCATCTTCAGACAGTAATGACTGAGATCGTATAATTACGACCCTGAATTTTGAAGCCCAATGTCCTGGGTCTAAATCTTGCCTCTGCAGTTTTCTACTATATTCCGAACTCGGATATTTCGTGTGTCTGCGGCGGCGGGGAGGGGTGCTATGTAAAGTTAAGCTTTTTGACCATAGCAAACTGGAAATACAGCATCAACATCATTCGTTCAGCAGTCAGTAACCATCATTATTGTGGATACTGACCCCTGCTCCAGCTCCTCTGTTTCCCCAGATCCTCCCCCTTCATTCCTGAATCCTTCTGTGTGTTGTTTCAACTACATTATTTGTGTACCGTATGGTCTAGCACTGTGCTACTAAGATGACAAATCCTAGATTCTATGTTTAAGAATGGATGGATGGATGGATGGATGGATAGATAGATATCACAGGGACATGCAAACAAACGCATTCATCAAAATATTAAGGGCGCATCACAATTTCCAGGGCACACTGGCATATAAGCGAGGTCATGGTGAGTTCCGCCTGGAGAGCAAGGGGAGGAGAGCTGACTCTTGGTAGCCTGCTTCCTACCTGTGCCTGCGGATCCGTCCCAATCCTGACACATCTACATAAGACAAAGTTTCCACAAATGGGCTCAGAACTATCACCCCACACCCTAGAGTCTAGTGGCCTAGTATATGATTTGGGTCCCCACACTGCTGCCAAGTTCTCATTATCATCATCATGGTCATCATCAGTTAAGGAATCTGCTCTGGTCTGTACGCCTGTCCCTTCCCTGAGCCCCTCAAAAGCTCAGCTCATAGAATTAGGCAGTGTTCTTGTCCACATATGATTCCAAATCCTTCCTCAAGACTTATGCCACTATGGCCATAGTCCCTGCCTCACTAATGTAAAACTGAGCTTTTTGGGGGTTTTTTTGGTCTTTTTTCTGGTACCAGGAATCGAACTCATGACATCGTGCTTGCCAGGCAGGCACTGTGCTGCTGAGCTAAATCCCCAGCCCCTTCACTACTGTATTTTGCTCTTGCCAGCCCTTTCCTCTGGGACCTGGGTTTTACTTTATATGCCAGCTGGGGGTCCTGTCATCCAAATGGAGAATGATCTCCAGAGTAGCCACCCATTTATCTAGACCCATCTGAATCCCTCACAGCAAGGGTCCCACATAACTGGAAAACCTAGCCCCAACCATGTCTGAATGTCAGTCAACTTGGGACCAAGATTCTTTGACCAAATTTTATTCTATTATGTTTTGTTTTGGTTTTTTGAGACAGAGTCTCACCGTGTTGTCCAGACTAGCCTTGAATTCACTAGTAACCCAGGCTGACCTAGACATTGTAGCAATCCTCTGCTTCAGCTTCCTGAGCACTGGGATTACAGGCGTGTACTACCATGCCTGGCTTGATCAAATTTTAATCAGAATCCTCTGAGCTATCTTCTAGGCCTCAGCTGTTTTGTCTTTGGCCTTCTCAGCCCAGTCTTAGCAAGAATGCCTCTCATACTAAGTTTAGCAAGAGTCCCCCAAATTTTGATGCCTAAACACCCTTGATATCTGATGTACTCTCTCATCTCCCACCTTTGATATAAAAGTCTTTGACCTGCCCTTAGCAAGAGTCCTGTTAGTCAAGTTAGCAGCAATTTATTCCTACCCTGAGGTCTCCTTTAGTAATTTTCCATCCACTGACCACCCCTCTTCTCATTCACCTCTTTGGTTATAAATCTCTGCTTGTCTTTGTTATATTAGGAGTTGAACTCAATTTATCTCCCATATTGACTTCTAGTACAGCAGTCTTGAATAAAGTCTTCTTTGAGACAGGGTCTCACTGTGCAGTTCAAACTGGCCTTGAGCTCACTTTGTAGCCCAGGCTGGTCTCGAACTCCCAACAATCCTCCTGCCTCAGCCTCCTGAGTGCTGGGATTACAGGCATGCACCACCATGCCCAGCTTTCTTTACCATTTTAACAAGTATCAAAAAATCTTTTTCTTTATCATGTTCCATGCCCTAAACAGAACTGTGGAAAGCTATGGTCCAGCTGCCCTTCTGGGTCATGCTGCCTCCCTTGCCTCTAGGAATCAGGTTTGATTCCAGGCCCTCAAACCATTCCTCAATAGCCCTAAGTGGACACACATAGCAACAGAGCTCTAGTAGAATCACCTGAAATGATAAACCTAGTTCATTCAGTCAGTCAAATAATCAAATCGTATGAATAAATGTAAATGACTTCTCAACATAAAGATGTTTTCAAAGACCTTCCTCATGTATTATAGACATAAACAAAATACATGCACTCAAGGCCTGGAGTAGCTGTCTTGTGCTCTTTTGAATAATAAAAAAAAAATCGTAATGGATGCAGAGCTTCAGTGCTCCCAAGGTGCCATGCACACACTCACTAGCCTCTTTTGGAACAAAGAATTGTCTGAAATTTTACCTCTTGGGTTCCAAGTATGTTGTTGTTGCTGGTAGAGAGATTTTATTGTAAAAGTCTCCTCACCTAGGGCTCTGGTGATTTTTTTCATATTTTATTCATCTCTTCCATTTGGCTTCAAATAAGGTAAAAGCTTGACAAAATTCAAATTTTACTGAACTTCCTGTTGATCTCTTCGTGTTGAACTTCGTGTTGATCTCATGGAAACTTCCTCTTGCGTATCCTCCTTTGGGGGAACCATTTCTGAAGCTCGTTGTAGGAAATGACGTATTAACCATTCATTGGTTCTCATGGCTTTGCAGTGGGGGCAGGGGCTTTCTCGGATTTGCTGACTTCCCAGATTCTGGTGCCTCTCAGCGACTTTTCTCCTTTGAACGCTGTCTAGTGAGGGTTGGTGCTCGCTTTCAGTCTCCTTCCACGAAGAGGCTCCCGAGTTAGATTCTTCACTGTCACACTCAGTGGTTTCACTGTCTGGTTGAACTGGGTTCACCTTGCGCCTGACTCGTCTTTGTTCAAGATAAGCGTTGACCAAAGCTACTTCTGAGTCAGTGATGGCGAAAAGTTGATTCTGCTTTGATTTCTTCGTCATTTGTGTAGAGTCCCAGCAGCCACCTTTGCTGTGCCGCTGATAGGAAGTGTCTTTAAAGAAAATCAACAAGTTAGATTCACTGTTGGTAGTAAAACTACACATCACCCATGAAGCCTACAGCACGAGCAAACTCACACTTACTGATTAGCTGTCAAGTCACCAGCCTTCTCCAGTATTTGCAAATACCAGACACTGACTACATTTCCGGTATCAGATCCCAAGCTCCTAAAGACCAGAAGGGTCAGATGGTCAGAGGGATCTGATAGATCTTGGCATATCATTTATTTGTTTGTTTGTTTATTTTTTGAGACAGGGTCTCTCTATGTAGCCTTGAACTGACTATGTAGTCCTGGGTGGCTTCAAGCTTGTAGTGATCCTCTTGCCTCAGCCTCTTGACTGCTGGTTTGGACCACCACACCCAAATTAAATTTTGAAATTTCATGAAGACTGAAACATAAAATCAAAGAGAAAGACCTCGAGACTTTTCCAAAGAAGGGGCTTTGCTTATCTTTGCCATGGGGTCTCAAAGACTCAAGTGAATCCATGAATGTGATTTGCATAGCAAGAACTAAGAAGGATTTCTTTTTTTTTCTTTAAGCAGTGGTATGCTGGAGTTGGCTTAGACAAGCTCATTAGAGCTGATCAGTGAGATGTTTAAAACAGTCAAAACTAAAATTTAAGCCAGGTATGGTGGTGCACACCTATAATCCCTGCACTCGGAAGGCTGAGGCAGGAGGACTGCTATGAATTCAAGGTCACCCTGGGCTACATAGTGAGTTCAAGGTTAACCTAAACTGCATAGTGAAACCCTGTCTCAAAAAAAATTTAATTAAATTAATACAAACTTACAATTTAATCAATCTACTTTTAAAAGTGTAATAATTACTTGCTGGTCACCACTTCCTAGTTAACTTACTATAGTTTATTGTGCCATATGTTCTTAAACTGTTTACGTCTGTTGTATGTGGATGTTGGAAATACTGTAGGAGGGTGTATGTCTGCATGTCTCTCCCAGCCCCATGTTCAACGACGCTGTGCTGGCAGCTTGAAACTAGATTTGGTGGGAGGATTTCTACCCTGAAAATCAGCAAACACTAAAAATCAGGGCTTTAGTGTTTAGCAAACACTAAAAATCAGGTTGTGTTGTTTGTTGACTGTCTGCTTTGATTTTATTGGTTTTTTGTATTATGGTTTTGTGTTTACAGTGCTGGGGATTGAACCCAGGGCTTTCACACTGAGCTACATCTCCCACCTTTTCTTAATTTTCATTTTAAGATAGGGACTCACTAAGTCACTAAATTGCCCAAGCTGGGCTTGAACTTGTGATCCTCCTGCCTCAGCCTCCCAGGGTGCTAGAATTACAGGTGTGTTCATCATAGTCTGTTTGAAGTATGATTTTGTCTAGGTTAAAGAGATAGAGATGAGTTCAAGGCATAGTGTGCTCAAAGGCAGCCTGAACTACGTAGACAGACCCTGTCACACAAAAAAAACAAAAAACAAAAAAAAAGTGCTGGGGATATAGCTCAGCGGCACAGCGCCTGCCTGGCAAGCTCGAGATCATGAGTTCAGTTCCTGGTACCAAAAGGAAAAAGAACAAGAAAAAGTGATAGAGAACATGTCATGCTTCAAAAGGAAAAAGAACAAGAAAAAGTGATAGAGAACATGTCATGCTTCTAACCACTACCTTGTGAATAGCACCCAAAAGTGAAACCTATTCCTTCAATACCCTGAAGCTATTATTTGTCTCAGCAAAGACCCATTCACATTGACAACCAACTGAAGTTCTAACACACACCTTCCATTTCAATTTCATCTTACTCTTCAAGTTTAAGGAAGATAACATTCATGCTGAGATTACCTCTTTCCATCAGATGCAGACATGGGATGGCTGAGGATATAAGGGTCTGCCAAAACTGAAGGGAAACGTTTTGTGTGACTCAGTTGTCTAGATAGAATTTACCGTAAAGAGTTATGTGTATTTTATTCCTTATAAATTCTGTGATATGGGCTGGGGATTTAGCTCAGCGGCAAAGCACCTGCCTAGCAAGCACAAGGTCATGAGTTCGGTTCCTGGTACCAGAGAAAAACCAAAAAATAAAAAAAATAATAAAAAAAAATAAATTCTGTGATATGTACCCTTTATATCTGTAAAAAAAATTTTTTTTCTTGAGACAGGGTCTTGCAGTGAAGTTCAGGCTGGACTTAAATTCACTACTTAGCCTAGACTGGCCTCAAATTTTGTGGCAATCCTCCTGCCTCAGCCTCCTGCATGCTGGGATTACAGGAATGTGCCACCGTGCCCAATTTATATATCAGTAATCTTTCTAAATAAATACATGTATACACACAAATATTTTGAAGTCAGTTGTTAAACATTCAGTAGCACACTGCTGCTTATAAGTTGTTTAAAAAGATGTCAAGTGATACACGTGTATCCATATTTATAGCAGCACAAATCATTCATCGCTAAATCTTAGAAGTGGCCTATAGTTCCATCAACAGATGAAAGAATAGAGAAAATAAGGTACATATATATGATGGAGTACTACTCTGCTGTGAAGAAGAATAAATTTGAGTCATTTGTCGAAAAATGGATGTAACTTGAGACTATAACATTAAATGAAATAAATCAGATATACAAGCTTAAGTATATCATGGTTTCTCTTTTATGAGAAACTCAGCATATACAAAATTAAAGAGAAAAATAAAAGACAGGTAATAGGAAAGAGAAAGATAGATCTTTTGCACAGGGAAAGGGAACAAAGGAAGAGGGGACCCTTAAAAAGAATTAAGGTGTGTTATGCACATGTCCCAACTCCCCACGAGGAATGTACTCACTATGAACTGCAGGCATGGACTAATAAAAATTTTAAAATAACATGTCAAAACAAAAAAGATGTCCCGTGCTGTTCCTTTCTGTAACAGCACCAACGATGACAATGTGGGAGGGGAGAGTGCGGAGGAGCGGCAGGAGAGTCTGGGCTCTACAGGGCAGTTACAGGGACACGGCTGGTTTCTGCGCTAGGAAGCAGGGAGAGAAACAGTGGTGTGGGCGCCGCTGGCGTCCCCTCCGCTGCTTGCTGTCCAGCTCAGCCCAGCCCTGTTTTCTGGTCAAAGCCCCGTACCGAGCACGAACTGGCTCTCACCTTTAGTAACTGGAGCACTCGTCCCACGGTCTTCATCCTGTTTATCCTCAGATATCTGTTTCAGAAATATCAGTTAGAAGGACAGCCTCCAGTAGCTCTCTTTCGCTCGCACTTACTTGTTAAGGAACTATTGCTGGAGGCCCTTTGATAATGACTAAACATTCAGCACCCCTACAAGTAAGTACTTACTGAGTTCCTGTGTGGCTGAGACCCTGCTTCTGCTGTCTCTTCAGGAGGCCACACTTTGATAGCAGACTCTCCCAAACCCTTGAACCGAGCAAAATAGTACAAATGCAAGAAGGGAAATCCTACCGATGGGGAGCTATGGGTTATAAAGTTTTCCTGCACCCTTTTACTGTACAAAGAACTTTTAGTTAAAAACAGATTAACTTTTAGTTAAAAACAGAAATGGCGGTGCACATCTGTAATCCCAGCACTCGGGAGGCTGAGGCAGGAGGATCATTGCCAGTTCTAGACCAGCCTGGGCTACAAAGTGAGCTCAAGGCCAGCCTGAACTGCATAGCAAGACCCTGTCTCAAAAAGACAACAACAACAACAAAAAGATAGGGCCAGGGATATAGCTCAGCAGCACAGCACCTGCCTGGCAAGCTCAAGGTCCTGATTTTGATTCCTGGTACCAAAAATAATAATTAATAATAATAAAAATATCCTTTTTTCTCCCCATTTTGAAGGTTATCTTTTAAAAACATGTGTTGGGGCTCTCTAGATAGGAAGTTTATAAATATAAAAGTATAGTTAGTTATTTCTACATCATCAGGTGGGCTTTTTATTTCTTTTTGTGTATTTTCCTATAATATCCCCATTTTCTATAATATGTACTTTTGTAATGGAGGAGAAAGGTGTTTAAAAACACTTATTGTGGTTCATACCTATAATCCCAGCACTCAGGAGGCTGAGGCAGGAGGATCTTTGCGAGTTTGAGACCACCCTGGCTACAAAGTGAGCTCAAGGCCAGCCTGAACTGCATAGCGAGACCCTGTCTCAAAAGGACATAAATAAATAAATAACCATAAAATCAAAAGAAAGATTTTGCACTAAGCAAAGTGGAATCATATGAACAGAGGTTACAAAAACCATTTTATTAGCTGTCTTCGTGTGTGACTTAGTGAATGAAAACAGCAGCAGGCCCTGCCAGGAGGGGCTGGGTAGAAAATGTGGGCGGTGCTCTGTCTCCCCGCCGCTACCCGACTCTGGGATCTTACTAAGCCACGTAACACCTCTCAGCTCAGTTTCCACATATGCAAAGTATAGATTTCGGGTAACATTGCCCAGAATAATACAGCACTAGCAGTCTGAAGAAACATTAAACAAATGTATAAACTAGCCAGAGTATTCATGGGGTCTGAAAGCACAGGGATGAATGTATCTTCACAAGGGGCAAATCCAGAGGAAATCAGCCGGCTTCATGTTGGAGGATAATTACCACCACATTGCCATGGTGCTTCTACCACTACTTCAAGCTTTGTAAATAAAGGTTCGTAGTTTAACAGAAAATAAAGAAGTTCAAAGGGAAGGAAAAATTCCATCCTCCTTGACCAGCTCTCCTATGCTTCTCAGATTTCAAATCTGGGACCCTTCAGAAGCAGCAGTCTGGCCAATTGTAGCTGCCACAAGGGTACAGAATGAAAGAGGAAACTCCTAAGATAATTAAGGTTTTAGTCAGCACTGAATAGATTTAATTCCACATTTCAAACTGTGCTTTTGAAGTAAACAAATAACATGACAGGAAATCTAGGTCTCTTCTCCCTCCATCACTCTGCCACTAACCACTCCTGTGACATGGGACAAGTCACTTCATTTCCTTGTGCCTTATCAACACCACCACCACCATCAACAACAACAACAAAAGCAGAGAATAATGATGTCTTACTTCCCTACAAACAGAGCGCTGGACCACATGTTTTCTGGAGGTGAGGCGTTCAGGGCTTGATGACCTCAAAGAGCTGGCACAAGCAAGGGACCAAAGGAATAGCTCAGGCCTCTGGAGTGGTCTTCATGATAAAATGGTCAGTGATCAATTTCAATTTTTCCTTAATTTTCTAATGTAGCTTTTTCTTGCTGGGTGTGGTAGCACGCCTATAATCCCAGCACTCAAGAGGCTGAGGCAGAAGGATCATTGCAAGTTCGAGACCATCCTGGGCTGCAAAGTGAGCTCAAGGCCAGCCTGAACTGCATAGTGAGACTGTGTCAAAAAAAAAAAAAAAACAGGGCTGGGGATATAGTTCACCGGCATAGCGCCTGCTTGGCAAGCCTGAGATCATGAGTTCGATTCCCAGTACAAAAAAAAGACAAAAACAAAAACAAAATAAAAATAAAAATAAAGAAGTATTCAGATGAAACTTCTTGGCTAGGATGTGGGGAGGGGAAGTTTTTGGTGATTATAATGGAACCCAGCCTCTCCTCTCTGTCCAGACTGACACAGCACTCAGTCTAGCTGACCATTGCCAAGCCTTGCCTTTGGCTATAATGCAAAATGATGGTGGCTTGATTAATAATCACCACCCTGGTATTAATGGCCAGCAAGGATTCCATGTTAGCAATATATGAACTTGTTGCTATATGTTGGGGATTGCTACCCTGATGAGATGGACTGTATCATTCCTAAGATGATGCCATTTTCTTCTGCTAATTAAGTGATCAAGAATGGTGACTCTATGCCAAGTGTGGTGGTGCACACCTGTAACTCCAGCACTTTGGAGGAGGCAGGAGGATTGCATGAGTTCGAGGCCAGCCTAAACTACAAAGCAAGACCCTGTCTCAAAAAAAAAAAAAGACGACTTTAGTTCTATTTATTTTAGGTCTGCACCATATTCTGTGCAGAAAGAAAATATTTCCTCATTCTAAAAACCCCAAATCCTACAATATGTGTCCTTTCCCTAATGACAAACTTTTGTAAATTTAATTAGCAATATATGGCTACAAAGGAGTTTATTTATTTTTTAAGAGTAGGAAGAATTTATGGAAAGGACCCTTCAGTCTGAGGGAGAGAGGCAGAAGGGGGCCTAGAAAGCAGGTTGCCCCTACAAAAGAGTTCAGAAGTCCTTAACCAGTAGGGAAGCTTATCCCTGCATTGTATGGCATATACACAATTTGCAAACAACATAAATGTCTCAAAATCACAGAATCTTTATGGTGCAAGGACAAAACAAAAAATAAGCAATCAAAAATGCTACTAAGTGAATATAACTTGGTGAAGTATTTGTAATATATATATGTGTATATATATATATA
>NW_004955479.1:10864115-10866354 GCF_000276665.1 Chinchilla lanigera | reverse complement strand
AAAAAACAATAATCAAGAGCCAGACATGGTGGTGCATGCTTGTAGTCCCAGTACTATGGAGGCTGAGGCAGGAGGCTCACCTTGAGTTCAAGGCCAGCCTGGGCTACATAGCAAACGCTGACTTTGTAAAGCAAAAAATAAGTAAATAAGTATTGCTCTTTGTATCAGTCTCTTTTAGATGTATCATACCACTGTAAATTAAAATACACAGTTCAGATGCATTACAGAGTGAATCATGTTTGCTCAAAATTTAAATACTGAAGCCCTCACCTCCAACTTGACTGTATTTGGGGGTAGGAATTAGGATACAACCAAGGTCTTCCTTTTTTTTGGCTTTTTGAGACAGGGTCTCGTTATGCAGTTCAGGCTGGCCTTGAGCTCACTTTGTAGCCCAGGCTGGCCTCGAACTCACAATGATCTTCCTGCCTCAGCCTCCTGAGTGCTGGGATTACAAGCATGTGTCATCACTCCCAGCATTATTATTTATTCATGCATTTATTAATTCATTTATTGTGGTACTATGGATTAAACCCAGGACCTTCATATTGAGCTACATCCCTAGGCCTTTTTTATTTTTTATTTTGAGACAGTGTCTTGCTAAATTGAAGGACTGGGCTGAATTTACAATATTCCTGCCTCAGCCCCCAAGAGTGCTGGGGGTTTTGTGGTTTTTTTTTTTTTTTTTTTTTTTTTTGTCTATTTGAGACAGGGTGTCCCTGTGCAATTCAGGCTGGCCTTGAGCTCACTTTGTAGCCCAGACTGGCCTCGAACACTCAACAGTCCTCCTCCCTCAGCCTCCCGAGTGCTGGGATTACAGGCATGCGCCACCATGCCCGACAAGTGCTGGGATTATAAGTACTATGCCACCATACCCAACCAGTAGAACTCTCTTTTTAAAGCACTGAATAAATACACAGTAGCTCATGGGGTACATTAGGAGGGGAAAATATATATGAGTGTCTTAGTTACTCTCTCTTTGTTGGGAAAATATCCAACACTCACAACGCAAGGAAAGAAAGGTTTATTCACAGTTTGTGGAAGTTTCAGTCCATAATCAGGTGGCTCCAAGGCAGGGTGGCATGGCCAAGAGGTATGGCAGAGGAGAAACAGTCCATGGCATAATATTCCCAGCCCTGTAATATATTATTAAGAAAATATATATATAATATATATATATTATTAAGCTTAAAAAGCAGGTATGAAAATATACGCAATATAATACCAACCACGTAAGAGCGAAGATAGAAAGACAGAGATATACTGGGATAGAGAAGAGAGAAAAGAGGAAGAAGAGGAAGAAGTAGGCAAAGGCAGAGGAGGAGAAAGGAGAGGAGGAAGACAACCTATAGGGACATACTCCAAACATTTAACAGTGGTTATCTCTGTGATAAAGAATTAGGGTACTTTTAAATTTTCTTCTCCATCCTTTTCAATGTCTCAGATTCTCCTGAATAAGATTGCATTATTTTTAAAACTAAAAAACAAACTTAAAAAGTAGTTTCATCAAAGTCAAGTGAATTTGTTTAATGAACAAAACCCCCTAGTATACACTAAGATATTATTTAAAATGAAAACAGATATCCTACCAAGACAGAAGCCCGAGAGAGGAACACCAGGAGCAATAAAATAACAAAGTACCAAAGCAGGAAGCTGCCTACCGCCCCACAAGAGTCATCCTTCTGGCATTCGTAATCTTGAACTGGGTTATAATGACTTAGAGGTAGCGGGGGAGGATCCCTCTCCCAAAATAAGGACAAAAGGTTTCCCATGATGACTTCTTGTTTAGAAACAAAAACATACTCAGAGGTGAATGGGAGCTACTTCACTCCATAACATACGACAGCTGCCTTGGCAACCGATTATGACATACACTTAAGCAGTCGTTACTGGAACTGACTTCTTGGATTTCTAAGTTTTGGGGAGATTTCTCCTAATTGCTTCTATAAAATGTCACGGTATATTTCCCCCCATGCTTCAATATCGTTTATTCTGTTTCTAGTTTTTTTTTTCTGTTTCTGATAGTCAGGCCCTCACACATGATGGGCAAGTGCTTTACCACTGAGTTACATCCCCAGCCCTGCTTCAATCTATTTTTCCCATAAACTTGTGTATATTTTATTTCCCTGTCTTTAAATCTAAGTGTCTAAAGCATAAGTGTCTAAACTTTTGGCTTAGGTGAGCTGCACTAAGTAAAAATGAACTATCTTGGGCTTTATATAAAATATATAATATAATTAAT
>NW_004955479.1:10777880-10862630 GCF_000276665.1 Chinchilla lanigera | reverse complement strand
ACCCTTCCAGGCCATGCCCACAGTGACCCACCTTCTCCCACCAGGCATCACCCAGCTGTAGAAATCAGTGGACTAATACAGGGCTGAGTACCACACCCCCATGACCTAATCACCTCCCCAAAGCCCCACCAACGAACGCATGAAACTTTCAGGGGACATCTGGATATAGAGCATGACAATGGGCCTGCTGATGAATTACAACAAATGTATACAATTGCTTCTTAGGAAGGAGTCAGATATGGGGGAGGTAAGAAACTGGCATTTTGATTTTGATTTTGATTTTTACATTGAATTGAACCCTTTCATTTTGTTTGAACAATTTTCTTTTTTTTTCCTTTTTTTTTTTGTTTTTGTTTTTGTTTTTGCGGTACCCGGGATCAAACTCACGACCTTGCGCTTGTCAGGCAGGCGCTTATGCCACTGAGCTATATCCCCAGCCCCTGTTTGAACAATTTTCAAGTTAGTCCATTATCAGGGACCCCTGCAGTAGACCCCAGTCTCCTGTAAGGTGTTATAGTGCACAGAGCCAAAAAGAAAGAGGGAGACAAAATGACAGTGCAAGGGGATCCGGGATGACCAGTTGTTCACAAGGAATGTAAGGCCACGAGGAGCTAGAACCCTGGCATTTATTAAGTACATTTACATTGAAGGAGGGGATTAGGGGACTATCCCGTGACTCAGAGGGCGTTGGCGATTTTATGCTAATGAGGATCTTTTGCAGATGTGGATGGTGGGGAGAGACGGCAGGTTAGTAGAGTTTGTCCTTTCTCCAAGGTGAAACTCTTTTTTTAATTACTACTCCGTTCTCAAGGAATCAGGATGTCTTCAGTTGATGTAATCTTGCCCTGGGGTGTACAGCACCAGGGGATGCTGAGGCCTCAGCTGTGACCGGAGGCACAGGGGAGTTATGTTTTCATATGCCATAGCCGGCTCCCAGACAAGCCCTAATCACAATTTAATTATGAAATGATTTTTCCCCCAAATTTATATAGAATTATATAGATAGACTCAACAGTCCATCTCTGAATCTACAACTAAAGCCTGACAACATGGCTGTTAAGGCAATACAAAACTGATAAAAAACCTCACTTGATCTGTTACATCTTTAAGAGCATACCATACCTGCAGATTTATGTACACAATATTACAGTGAAATTTCATTTTCTCCTATTTATCCTCAGGCTCAAATTAGGGGAAATAAAAGAGTCATTAGACATAGGTGATGCAGCAATCCATTGGTTTACTGTGAAATGACTTAATTTACTGTGGGGAACACTTCTCCATAGTTGGAATGAGTCCTCAGGCTGGAGGGGTGGCTATTGGCCTTCTCTACCTCAGGATACTGTCACTAACTCCAGGAAACTCAAAGGATGCAACCAGATCTACATTCTCTGCCCGCCTCAGTGGCACACTGCTACATTTGTTAAATAAAAACAAATTCAACTCCCTGATAAACATTTTCCTCAAAGATGTGATACAGGGGAAAGAAATTCCCAACCTGCTACCTGTCCAAAATGCCAAATTCATGATCTCTAAAATTGAGGAATGAATTCTAGGAACAACAGAGGTTAAAAGTAGGCAGAACTTACTAAAAGAAAGAAAAGCTTCTAAGAGGAACAGAAGTGGCCTCAGAAAGTGGGTTGCCCACCAACCCCACATCTCAAGGGTGTCTTATTGAGCAAAGCTACAATGTAAGACAAAACTATAGCCAACTAATAAGATCACAAGTATAGCTGCTCAGGTAATCTTGATCCAACAGGAAGTCACAAGGAGAGTGTGAGGTGGGACATAACTATGGTGAACCAATAAGATTACAAGTACAGTCGCTTAGGTAATACTGATTACATGGGGATCCAACTGGGGGGCAAATCACATAGCACGAGCACATGGAATGGACAAGGACAAGGTGATTGATACCTATTTAGAGTATCAATAGACATCAATCACCTTGTCCTTCAAGCCAGGAGTGGTGGAGCATGCCTGTAATCCCAGCACTTGGGAGGCTGAGGCAGGAGGATCTTTGCAAGTCTGAGATCAGCCTGGGCTACAAAGTGAACTCAAGGCCAGCCTGAACTGCACAGTGAGACCCTGTCTCAAAAAGACAAAAATAAAAAGTAAAAAAAAAAAATAAAATAAAAATAAAGTATCAATCACTGCCTATCCTTCCTAGGGAAAGTATATGGGGGTAGTCCTTCCTCTTTTCTTGAACACTGTCCTTCAATAAATGCACCTCCAGCCACAATTGACTTCTGCATTGACCTTTCCAGGGCCTAGCCCTGTCACACTGACTGCAGTATTTCTACATAACTTAGCTATCTATAATGACTGGAAGTTCTCCTGGGCATGGTGAGGTAGCACACACTCTGGGAAACTGAAGCAGGAGGAGTTTTTGAGTTTGACTACAGCCTGGGCACCTTCCTGAGACGCTATCCAAAATAAAATTTAAAAGGACTGGGGATGTAGCTCAGTGGGAAGGCCTTGGGTTCAATCCCCACTACAGAGGTTAAAAAGAAGTTCAGAGTATTCACAAGGAAAAAGTTTTGTTTCTAATGTTAAAACTACTAACTACTTCAATAAAAGAAATTGGTTTGAATAAATCGGTGTTATTTTTTTTTTCTTCTTACTGCCGCACCCTCATCCCATGATATTTAAGAATTTATGCTAGGAGCTGGGCGTGGAGGCCTAAACCTGTAATCCCAGCACTCGGGAGGCTGAGGCAGGCGGATCGCAGTGAGTTCAAGGCCAGCCTGGGCTACATAGTGAGTTCAAAATGAGTCTGAACTACATAGCGAGGACCTGTCTCAAAAAGAAAAAAAGAAAAATAATTTACACCGGATCAAAACAATTGGACGGAAATACATATTTTAACAAGAGCAAGGAACACTTTGTCATTGCTGATGTCTGAACACATTGCCATGCACGCTGCAAAGTCAACCACCCCGCTAACATCTGCATACAAATGTGAGCCCATAAGCACCCTAAGGAAGCTAAAATTATAAACTGAATGTTAATATAAACAACATTCAGTTTCTTATTTTTAATATTTTTTTACTGGGGGCTAAAACCTTGCGCAAATTTTTAGGCTCAGGTTTCTCCCGGCACCCGTGGGCGGGGGGGGGGGGGCGGCACAAATCGGAAAGCTGTTTCCTTAGTAACGCTCCTAGCCCCGCCCCTCTGCGCCTTCTCATTCTCGCGAGAGGAGATGGCCCAGTTCTTCCGGTAACTGTGGACCCGCCAGCCCGAGACTCTGCCTTAGCGCTAGGCTTCGCGCATGTGCAGTAGACAGTGGCGGGAGCCTACCTCTTCCGGCCGAAGATCACGGTGGGTTTGGGGGGGACGTTTTTGTGCTTCCTGGGCACGAGTTCCACGCGGGCTTTGAGAGTTCCGCGCTTAGTGATCTGCTCGTGGTTCAGCCAAAGGAGAACGTGGCTCATGTGCCGTCACTTGTGGTGGAAAGCAGGGAGGGTGACAAAATTTGTCTCGAGGCGCCCAGGAGGGAAGCCCTCGGGACTTGGGCTGGGCGGCGGCCCGGGGACGCCCCTGCTCTGGGCCGCCGCTCCGGGTAGCCTGTTTCACATTGGTCTGTAACAGTTAGGTCTGGGGGCACAACAGAAAATACAGATCCCAATGTTCCGTCTCAGACGGAACGCGCTTTCCCCAGTGACTCCGGTTCCTTCACACCGTGGGTGCCCGCCTGTCTTTACCCGTCAACACACAAAGCGGAGCTGCCTGGCTGGGGCAGACGCAGTCATGGCTTCTGCGTGGGGATGTCCGAGAATGGCCTTTATGGTTTACAGGATGTAGTAAATACTTGTAAAATGATGGTTTTTTTGTGGGGGTTTTTTTTTGGTCTTATTGAGACAGGGTCTCGCTATGCAGTTCAGGCTGGCCTCGAGCTCACTGTGTAGCCCAGGCTGGTCTCAAACTCGCAGCGATCCTCCTGCCTCAGCCTCGCAAGTGCTGGGATTGCAGGTGTGTGCCACCACTCCCGGCAAAATGATATTTTTGAGTTTCATACGTTAACGCTCTTCCTGGGCCTTACGACATACTCCAAAGACAAAACGTGGAGAATCTGCAGATGAAAACCAGTCCTTCAATTACAAAATACGGCAATTTGATTTATTGTTAGTACTAAACTGCTTGAAATAACTGGCTGGATCTCTGAGAAGTATAACTTTGTGTCCTTTTCATATACTAATATGAAATGGGAGGGGAAAACTGATAAGACATTTTAAAGATACATGCAGTTTTTCTTTATAAAGAGAACCTTTTTTGGTTTCTTAAATGGAGTAGTTCCTTTTGATTAATCCTTGTGCTTTTTCTTTTGAATAGATGCAGGGCGAGGCGAGCCCTAGTAATTCCCTTATTGACAGAACCATCAAGATGAGAAAAGAAACTGAAGCGAGAAAAGTGGTTTTAGCCTGGGGCCTCCTAAATGTATCTATGGCTGGAATGATATATACTGAAATGTAAGTTGATCACTCAACAGGGTGAAAGTCTAAGCAGCCAGTGGCTGGCTTAGAACTTTGTGTGTTTTGATTTTTAGTTTTAATTTTTGGTTTTTTTTTTAAGTTAATTGAAAAGCCTTTCTTGTTTTTTTAGGACTGGAAAATTGATTAGTTCATATTATAATGTGACATACTGGCCCGTCTGGTATATTGGTAAGTAATCTACTAAAATTTAGATTTATTACCAATGAAAAATTTGCTGGCAGGTTTAATTCAGGTTGGTATTCATCCCTTCATTGAACAAATGCAGAGGACCTGCTATGTTCCCAGTCGGGGAGTTCAGCAGGAAGGGAACAAATGAAAACCCTCTTGTGGAAGAAACATTCTGGGAGAGCATTAAAAATACAATTACAGATAATCATGAGTTCTGTGAAGCCAGATAAAATGTGAGGATAAGCTGGGCGTGGTGGCGCATGCTTGTAATCTCAGCACTCAGGAAGCTAAGACAGGAGGATCTTTGCAAGTTCAAAACCAGCCTGGGCTTCAAAGTGAATTCAAGGCCAACCAGAACTGCATAGCGAGACCCTGTCTCAAAAAGACAAAAAAAAGTGGGGGTAATAAGATTTATATTTGTTACGCTCTTCAAGTGCTATCTCCATGTTTTCACCTTTCAAAATCAGCCCAGATTTCTACTTCATAGGTGCCTTCCTCCATTTCCTCATTCCTTCCACTTCTCTGTCTCCTCAACCATAATCCTTAGGTATGGAAAATTCTTTTCTTTTTGTCTTTTTTGAGACAGGGTCTCTCTATTGCAGTACAGGCTGGCCTTGAGCTCACTTTGTAGCCCAGGCTGGTCTCAAACTCACATCAATCCTCCTACTTCAGCCTCCCGAGTGCTGGGATTACAGGCGTGCGCCACAACGCCTGGCATTGGGTATGGAAAATTCTTAAGGATGTTAGATTTCATAATCTGTACACATGAATGCAGGATCTATTGTGGGAGCTAGTGTGGCAAGTGGGAGGGACTTGGAAAAACGCGGGATTTAGAATCTGCAGACTGAGTCAGAATCATGTTGCTCACTAGCTGTGTACCCATAAAAGTCATTTAAAGCCAGATGTGATGCACACCTATAAGCCTAGCACTCTGGGAGGCTGAGTCAGGTGGATTGCAAGTTCCAGCCTCACCTGGGCAACTTAGCAATTTAATGAGGCTCTTATTTTAAAGGGGGGTGGATTGGGAGCTCAGTGCCCCATCCCCAGTTCCAAAATAATGTCACTTGGCTTCTCCGTGACTGTTGATTCATTATTAAAATAAAGGTGAAAATAAGGTGGTAAGGGTTAGTGAGAGTTTGTAACTTACCAGTAAATGCCCTACAACTAATACGTATTTATTAAATGTTAGCTGTTAGGGGGAATAAGAAGGTAGTTTAAATTTTCTTAATTTGCTAAGTATGGAGGAGTTTTGTTTCTGCACCAATACATGCCCCACCACCACCTTTTTTAAAATAAATCGATATTCTCTTCCAGAGCTTGCTCTTGCATCCCTCTTCAGCCTTAATGCCTTGTTTGATTTTTGGAGATATTTCAAATACACTGTGGCACCCACAAGTCTCGTTGTCAGCCCTGGACAGCAGACACTTCTAGGGTTGAAAACAGCTGGTAAGTGTTTTATGTTCTGTTCTCTTGCGGAGCTAAGGAGGTTGGCAACAAACATTTTTAAATTTAATTTTCCCCTTTCATAGACTCAGAGCTGGAAGGGATTTCTTTTTTTTTTTGTCTTTTTGAGATAGGGTCTCACTATGCAGTTCAGGCTGGCCTTGAGCTCACTTTGTAGCCCAGGCTGGTCTCGAACTTGCAACGATCCTCCTGCCTCAGCCTCCCAAGTGCTGGGATTACAGGCGTGCACCACCACACCCAGCTGGAAGGGATTTCTAAGACTATCTAGTTGACATATATTGAACAGATTGACAGTAAATGTTCCTAAGACCAGTGGTTATCATTCTCATTGTATAAACTGAATGAAACCAACATTCAGCCACCTAACGGAAGTCTATTCCGTTGGTTCCTTAAAATTAAATGACTGTCTCTTGCTGGATTGAAGCCAGTTTTTTGTTTTGGACTCTGTGGAAATGGTAAATGACTAATTGTTGTCCTTTAGTAATATATTAATTTAAAAATCAAGTCCTTCTGTTACTTTGTTTTTTTCCTGAGGAAAAAAAACAGTAGCAGCTGAGTGTGGTGGCGCCTGCTCTCTGGTAGGTTGAGACAGGTGGATTGCAAGTTCAAGTCAGTGTGGGCAAGTCAGTGTCTGCAGACCCTGTCTCAGAAAGGGGCTGAGGGAGGATACAGCTGGTGCAGAGGTCCTAGCTTCAGTTTCCAGTACAAAAATAAAAAAAGACGGTTCCTTAACTCGGATTTCATGAAGATTTGTTTAAACATGTATGTGTGTGTAGATATTTATTTTCTTTTTTCTTTCCCTTCTAGTTGTACAGACTACTCCTCCACGTGAGCTAACAGCCACACAAATCCCTCCCTCTCCACCTTCCCCTTCAATTCAGGGGCAGAGTGTGTTGAGCTACAGCCCATCTCGCTCACCCAGTGCCAGTCCCAAGTTCACCACCAGCTGTATAGCTGGCTACAGCCCTCAACTGCAAAGCATGTCCTCAGGCAGCAGTAGTTCGTACAGCCCCGGAGTGACCTACTCACCAGTCGGTGGTTATAATAAGGTAACGACTCTTTTCTCTTAGCCAGTCACACTTTTTTAAAATTGAGAGGTACTCCATTGAAAAATCATCAAGTGAGTTGGAACTTTTTGTTTTATTGCTGTGTGGTGGCTCACGCCTATAATTGCAGCAGAAGGATTGCTGTGAGCTTGAGGCCAGCCTGAGCTACATAGTGAGAGACCCTGTCAAAAAGAAAAAAAAAATTCTCATTTTATTGATGAGAAAGCCATACTTTTTTACTTCAGTTTCCTTAACTCATATTTTTCCCTTTTTGCTACTCTATGTGAAACCTGTGTTTACGTTTAGAGAATTATAATCCTCTTTATCATGCTGGTTTTTATCCAGGGAAAGCCTGGATTGCCATATAGTTTGACACTGGACCATGGATACTTTCCATGGATGAGTGGAAGCCTTCATTTCAAATCCCATGGTAGTATGGGGTTTTGCTTTGGCTTTTACGCTTAAGAAAGCAGAGTTTATACATTTAAATTTCGACATGCTTTCATTGTTGTGTGTCTGTCCTTACCTTTCTTTTAAAATTTATTTATTGGTTTTTTTGAGACAGCATTTCACTATGTAGTTCAGGCTGGCCTTGAACTTAAGGTGATCCTCCTGCCTCAACCTCCCAAGTGCTGGGATTTAGACTATTTTTTAGAGCACTGGAGTGTTTTTGTTTTTGTTTTTGTTTTTGTTTTTGTTTTGGCTTTTTGAGACAAGGTGTCACTGTATATCCTAAGCTGGCCTAAAACTCATTATCCTCCTGCCTTGTCCTCCCAAATTCTGGGATTATAAGCACGTATTTACCACTGTGCTAAGCTAGTTCAGTTTTATGTTCTCAGCAACACTGAGAGGAAAATACAGAGATTTCCTGTAATCCCCTGATCCACACACGCATACATTGTCACCTCTATTATCAGTTTATCCCATTAGGGTGGCACTTTTATTGTAACTGATGAACCTATATTGACACATCATTATCCCCCAAAGTCCACAGTTCAGTAGAGTTCACTCTGGTGTATGTACTGTGAGCCTAAACAGATGTGTAACAACGTGTGTGCACCATTACAGCATTATACATGGAAAACGTTCCCTGTGCTTCCTTTTTTGTCCCACTTTCCCTCCAAGTTCCTTGTAGTCAACTGTTTTTTTAACTCCTCCATATTTTTATCTTATTCATAATGTCATACACTTGGAGCTATGTGTAGCATTTCGAATTGGCTTCTTCCTGGCTTGATAGCATGTTTCTTTTTAGCACTGAATAACACTCCATTGTCTAACTATAGCACAGTTTTGTTTTTTTTTAAATCCTGTTACCTTCGAAGGACATCTTGGTTTCAAGTTTTGGAAACTAGGAATAAAGCTATTATAAACATCCATGTGCAATTTTTTGTGTGGACATAAGTTTTCCGCACCCTTTGGGTAAATAACAAAGAGCACCTCTGCTAGAAGGAATGGTGAGAGGTTTCACTTTGTAAGGAACCGTGCAACTGTTGCAAAGTGCTGTGCCACTTGGCATTCCCGCCAGGAGCGAGTAAGAGTTCCCATCATTCTGCAACCCCGCCAGCATTTGGTGTTGTAGGTGTTCTTAGATTTTGACCGTTGTAGTAGGCATATAACTTTTTAAAATTCAAAAAGTCAGATACAAAATTCAATTAAAGAAAACTAAAATCAAGTCCTTTTATTTTGTGTAGTTGGCAAGCTTTAGCTCCTCTCCCCCTTCTCCGTACCCTGCCACGGTTGGCCCAGTGGAGAGCAGTGGATTGAGATCCCGCTACCGTTCTTCACCCAGCGTCTACAACTCACCTACTGATAAGGAGGACTACATGACGGACCTGCGCACTCTGGACACTTTTCTCAGAAGTGAAGAAGAGAAACAGCACAGAGTTAATCTGGGTACACATATCTTCTTTATCTTTAATACACCTCACATCATTCTTAAGCTGTCATTTTCATTATTTTGATTCTTGTGCGTAAATTTGTATGTCCCTTTTACCAATATATTTTAGGAGGCAAATACATTTTGTTTTTGTTTTTGGTACTGGGAATCAAACTCAGGACCTTGCACTTGCCAGGCTGGTGCTTGTGCCGCTGAGCTATATCCTCAGCCCTTCAAACACATTTTGTGTTACCTTGTAGGTAATACAAGTTCAGCAGTTACAATTAACTCTATCAAGTTGAAGAAGTCAAATATGGCTGAACTAACTGAAAAGTCCTGATCCTTTCATCTACAGTAAGATTAAAAGCCTTTTCCTGTAATGTAAGTTACAATTCCTCTTTAAAGTTGAGGTTGTAAAATGTGTTTGAAGTGGCGTGTAACAAAGCTTATTCAGGTGATAGCTGTCTTTTCGGGTGGTCTTTTGGGAGTCTGGTGTGTATGACAGGGTAAGGAGAAAAGCAGTATTTTCCCTGCTCTTCTTCAGGCGTTTTAATTTGTCTTAGTATTTTCTTAAAACCCGTAGTTTGCCATGGGAAACAGTGTTAGAAATTGTAATCTGTTTGGGGTGAATTTGATTATCACAAAGTCAATTATTTGAAGCCAAATTAGGTTATTGAACCAAGTAATGATTTTTTCCCTCAGGAAATGTCACAGAAAGCACTTTAGGTGCTAAAGCTAGGCCCTGCTGAGGAAACCAAGTTATTGGACCATGGCTCTTTGTGTTCATTGAACTCTCTAAAGATTTTTAATTCAGTTCTGCCTGAAAGTGCCGCAAATGTCAAAACAACAAATCAATAGTATCTTGTTATTTTATGCACATTTTTTCTTTTTTAAATTTTGAAATATTTCAAGTCTACTGCAAATTAAAATGTAACACAGGGGCTGGGGATTTAGCTCAGCGGCAAAAAGCGCCTGCCTGGCAAGCGCAAGGTCGTGAGTTCGGTTCCCGGTACCGGAGAAAAACCAAAAAAAAAAAAAAAAAAAAAATGTAACACAATATCTGTGATTTTCCAATATTTTCTGTCATAATTTTTTTTGTTTGGCCCATAGAAGCTGTTTAGATGTATTACTGTTGGGAAGTGTTATTGGTGTTGTTTAGTTTTCAAGGCTGAAGAGACCTAGTTAGCTTTATTTTCCCCAAAGTTAATTGTCCTGTGTTTAGAGATTCTGATGTGTATCTGAGTTTTTCTTCTCTTTCTTTCTGTCAAACATAGCGAATGTTGCTTGGTTGCTTGGCTGGCTGGCTGGCTGGTTGCCTGTTTGAAGACTTACTTTTAGGCTTGCTGTGTGGTCACTTTTTTGAAAGTAGTTTTTGGTATATTGGAAAGAACACACCTCCTAAGTTTTGGTCTCTCTGTTGTTTATTGAGTTAAGATTCTTTGATGACTAATAACTGACATTCTTAAATTCTTTTATCTTTCTAATTTTAGTCTGCTTGATCTACCATTTATTAAGAAAATTAATCAAAAGCTCCTGCTGATTCTTTTTTTTTGAGACAGGTTCTACCTAGTTCAGGCTGGCCTTGAACTCACTGTGTAGTCCAGACTGGCCTCAAACTCAGGAGCCTCCTGAGTGCTGAGATTGTAGATACGTTCCCCCACTCTTAACCTGATGGTCTTTCATTAAATATTTTCTCATAAGTCTATCAAATTGCTGAATACATGTAAGATTGTTAGATGCATATAAGTTCAGAATAGTTGTATCATTCTGGAAAATTATCTTTTATCTCTTTTTGCCTCACGTCTGTTTTGTCTGATATTAATGTAGCTATACTAACATCTTTTGGTTAGTGTGTCTGTGTCCATCCCTATATCTTTTTTTCTTCTTTGGTGGCACTGGATTTGGGGATCAAACCCAGATATTCTCTACCACTGAGCTAAATCCCCCACCTATTTTATTTTTTTATTTAGAGGCACGGTTTCACTGAATTGCCCAAATTGGGTTCATACTTGCAATCCTTCTGTCTCAGCCTCCCTAGTGCTGGGATTATAGGATGTGCCACCAACTCTGGCCCATCCCTATACTTTTAACCTTACTAAGCCCTTAGGTTTTAGGTAATTGTGTATATTATACAAATTAATTTGTAAGTAATAAGCATTTTGTGGGAATCTACTCTCAGACTGTATAAGTACATGTTTTGTTCCTCGTCAAATTTTTGACTCTAGTACTTCTAACATCCTTTTAAGATTATTTTGAAAAATGTAGCTGGGCATGTTGGTGCACACCTATAATCCCAGCACTTGGGAGGCTTAGGCAGGAGAATCACTGCAAGTTCGAGTGTAGTCTGAGCTACATAGTGAGTTCAAGACCACCCTGGACTATATAGCAAGACCCTGCCTCAAAAAAACCCAAAGAGAGAGACAGAGAGAGAAAATTAATTATTACTGTGTTGTGGTGGTATTTACATAAGATTTGCCCCTCTAACCTTTTTTAAGGGTATAACTCAGTGATAAATAAATACATTCACATCGTTATGTAACCACCTTTTATGCTTTTTTAAAGTGTAAAGAACTTAGAACTTGGTGTTCTAAAACAAACTTGTTCTTTCCCCCAGTCATGTGATTTATTTTGATGTTACATGCCTGAGATTTGGCTAGTAGCACCCCCTTTAAGCTGACTGCTATGTTATTTGTGACATGACCCTATCATTCCTTGAGCACAGTCACCCCCCCCACACACACACACACAGTTTGTAGCACCTCACAATATTCCAGGTTCCTGAGCATTCCCTGGCTGGCTGGAGTCATCTCTTTCTCCCAGGATCCCTGTTCCTTTTAGTGAGATGCTATTTAGAAATTAGAAATTAGTATCTTGCTGGGTGTGCTGGCACCTGCCTGTAATCCCAACACTTGGGAGGCTGAGGCAAGAGGATTGCCATAAGTTCAAGGCCAGCCTGGGCTACAAAGTGAGTTCAAGGCCAGTCTGAACTACATAGAGAGCCTTGTCTTTAAAAAAGAAAAAGAAAATTAACATCTGAGCTCTGAGTATGCTGTTGTTACTGGGTATTATGGCTTGTCCCCCGCAAAGCCTCATGTGATCATAGGTGAGACTTTTGCGTAGGTGGCTGGATCTAGAGTGTGTGATTGATTCATGGTACAGTGCCAGGACTAAGGGTGCTAGGATTAAGGGTGATTGATTACTAAATCAGTCCACTGATTGGTTTGGCACTACCCTAGTTCCAATAGCGTGGCTACGATATAAGGGACAAAAAGAGGCTTGTTTTGTTCCTTGCTTGCTTTGCTATCTTCTACCTGCCATGAATTATTTCTTCTCTGTGATGCCCCTCTATCATACCACCTGCCTTGGAGCCAGCTGACTATGGACTGAACCCTGTACAAACTGAGCTAAATAAATCTTACCTTTTTTTTTTTTTGTCTTTTTGAGCCAGGATCTCGCTATGCGGTTCAAGCTGGACTTGGGCTCCCTTTGTAACCCAGGCTGGTCTTGGACTTGCAGTGATCCTCCTGTCTCAGCCTCCCAAGTGCTGGGATTACAGGCATGTGCCACCACATCCAGCTAAACCTTTCCCTTTTAACTTGTGGGTCTTAGGTATTTTATCTGAGCAGCGTGAAAAAGTAACTAAGACCCTGAGGGAGCATTACTCCAGGTCCTCACAGCATACAGCTGGGATGTAGTCCCAATTCCAGTCTAGCTACACAAGGTTTATTCCAGCCTCCCCATCTCTATGTCTGTAACTCCTTCCTCCAGGAGTGAAGAACCAGGCACTCATATTCATTCATATGTACGTACACACATACACACACACACACACACACACACACACACACACACACGGAAGTGTTTTTGCTAAATCATTTGAAAATAAGCTTCAAGGACCAGGGATGTAGCTCAGCAGGTGCAAGGCCCTAAGTTCAATTCCCAAGAAGCAAAAGAAAAGAAAAAAGAAAAATACCAAAAAAAGATAAGAAAATACTAAAAGTAAAGACCAAAAAAGAAAAACTTCAAGCCTCCAGGTACTTCATTCCTCAGTATTTCACATGGGTCTCCTAAGAGCAACAACGTTCTCTTTGCAACTACAACGTGATTGGCACCCTTGAAGTACATTACTCATAGACACATTAATTGAATTGACCCAATAATGACTTCATAACTCTCTTCTTTTACTGATGCAGGCCTCTGTGAAGAAGCACATACTACATTTAGTTGTGTTTCTTTTGTCTTTAGAACATTTGTGTGTTGTTCTCTTTCTCTTACGACATTAACATTTTGAAGAAGTCAGCCTATTTTGCAAATGTGGATTTGTCTGATCATTTTCTTATATATTTAGGTTAAGTATTTTCTGGAAGGATATAACACAGGAGATGGCACATGTCTTCTAGTGTATCTTTTTTTTTTTTATTTGAGAAGAAGGACTTGTATTATAGCATAGCGGCTAGGATAGATGGGAAGGTGTAGATGTAGCGGGCAGCCGCTGCCCTGGTTAGCGTCGTATGCCCATTCTGATGGCCACAAATGTGCCAAAGGTGCCGCCACCGTGCATCATAATTTTCCCCCTGCCACCCATCAGCCCTCGACCCCACGGTCCGATCCTGAGGCAGGAAAAGGTGCCAAAGAGCACCCCAGCCACCATGCCCATGGCACAGCCCATAACAAGCCCATCTTCAGCAGTCTAAGCAGCTTGGCTGGGACTATCCGTAGGGGCCCACGGCCACCAGCATTCATTTGTGGCCTCCATAGTTCAGCTCTGTGTCTCACAGGAAAGGAGCCAGAGCTTTTAGTGTATCATGTGTCACATGCGTACTACTGTTTTGTCTCCTTAGTGATGACATAAAATTAGATGACTTGGGGGCCAGGCGTGATGGCACACACCTATAATTCCAGCACTCGGTTGACTGAGGCAGGAGGATTACCATGGGTTCGAGGCCAGCCTGAGCTACATAGTGAGTTCAAGGTCAGCCTAAACTGCATAGCGAGACCCTGTCTCAAAAAGACAAAAAAAAGAATTAGATCACTTGGTCAAGGTGATGTTGAGCCAATCCCTTCACAAAAGCTATTCTTGTTTTTTTTTTTTGTCTTTTTGAGACAGGGTCTCGCTACGCAGTCAGGCTGACGTTGAGCTCACTTTGTAGCCCAGGCTGGCCTCCAACTCACAATGATCCTCCTGTCTCAGCCTCCCAAGTGCTGGGTTATAGGCGAGCACCACCACACCTGGCCAAAAGCTCTTCTTTATGTCCCCTTTCCCAGTAGCCTTCTCACAGTGACGGTTGCATCCATCTGTGCGTGTCTCTGAGTGGGTGAATGCAGTGATAGTTGTCAGATGGATACTTTCCTGTCTTCTACATTAAATAGTTTGCTATTGTCTAAAGAATACCCGACTATTTTACCCCTCAGTTTTAGACACTTTGGGCCCATGAGCAGCTCTAGCCTTGTCCAAACTGTTGTTTAGCACACTGAATTCAGCCACTTTTTCTTCATTTTTCAGTGTTATTTGATTATTTTCAAATATTCCTAATTTTTGTATAGTATCTTGTTCATTTTCTTTTTTTTTTCTATGCTAGTCTTTTTTTTGAGACAGGGTTTCACTGTGCAGTTCAGGCTGGCCTTGAACTCACTTTGTAGCTCAGGCTGGCCTCAAACTCGTAGTGATCCTTCTGCCTCAGCCTCCAAGTGCTGGGATTATAGGCATGTGCCACCACGCCCGGCTATGTTAGTCATTTTATTTTTTATTTTTTATTTTTTTTGGTTTTTTTCCTGTACTGGAAATCGAACTCACGACCTTGTGCTTGCCAGGCAGGCGCTGTTATATTACTCATTTTAAATAGACTTTTTTTTTTTTTGGTCCTTTGTTTTGTTTTGTTTTGTTTTCCAGTACCAGGAATCGAACTTGCAACCTTGCGCTTGCCAGGTAGGCACTTTGCTGCTCAGCTAAATCCCCAGCCCCTGGTCCTTTTTTTTTTTTTTTTTTTTTTTTTTTGAGACAGGGTCTCACTGTGCAAATCAGGCTGGCCTTGAGCTCACTTTATACTCCAGGCTGGTCTAAAACTCGCAACAATCCTCCTGCCTCAGCCTCCCGAGTGCTTGGATTACAGGCGTGTGCCACCACGCCCGACTTAAATAGACTTTTTTTTAAAAAGTCTGCCCAACATTTCGGTTACCTAAAGTTCTTGGAGGTTAAATATTGACACGGTTGTCTTGTTGACCATCATGCTTGGAGGCTTGTGTCCTAGTGACTATGTGGTTTTTGTTTGTTTTGGAAACAAGGCTTTCATTTTCAGTCATTTTTGGTAGAGCCTTATCAGTGCTTTGTCTGTCTCTTACCACCTGTTTTATATTTGCCTCTGCCAGGTGCCAAAGAGTATTGTTAACCTTGAGCTAAGTTAAGTCACTTTGGAGAATCCCGGCCTCACAGACAGTGTAAATGGGTATTCTGAACGCATTGAAGCTGAATTTATACTTTGAAAATCTCAGAGGAGCTGGGTGTGGTGGCACATACCTGTAGTTCCAGCACTCGAGAGGCTGAGGCAGGAGAATCACCTTGAGTTTAGGGCCAGCCTGAGCTACGTAGTGAAACCCTGTCTCAAAAAAAAACTCAGGAGAGAGAAAATTTATAAAATAAAATCTCAGGGTTTTGTGTGGGGTTTTTTGTTTGTTTTGAGGGGTTTTTTGGACCCAGGAATTCAACTCAGGACCTTGTACTTGCCAGGCAGGTGCTGTACCACTGAGCTATATCCCCGGCCCTCGGGGGTGTTTTTAAAAATCTCAACAACTTAAGGTAAGCTTCTTTTCTCCCTTGGTACCAGTGACAGGTACTTTTTTTTTCGTCTACTGAGGATATGACCCTGTGCCTGATGCTGGGAATAGTACAGTTAGGATAAAGACCTCAGTCCAGCTCTATGTCTTTCTGGCCCAAATCCGTATCTCTTGCTCCCTCTTGAGCACTGTAAGCCAAGTTGGTAGATTTGTTAAGGCCGGCAGAGCTGTCTAGAGTAGCCACCCCATCCGTTCCCTAATTGATGTTCCCTTGATTTTTAGTTCCTGCTTCATTTTTAGCCACTGGCTCTTCGTACCTTGCTTTTTTACAAGGTCCCTCACTCATTCATTTAAGTAATGGGTTTGTTTAAAACACATTTTTAGATTGTTGCTAGATTTACAAATCTCTTTATGCGTTGGCTCTTAGGTCTTTGAGGATCTTCACCTGTACGTCTTGTGTTGTTTTGGAGATACTGTTAGTGCTGGTGATCATTACCGGAAGCCCCTATTTTGTCACTGTGTATTCTACCTAAAGTGTTCACTTCAGCTAACGTGCAACCAATGTTAAACTTCCTGCTTCTAATTTTTCTTAAGGTTTTTTTTTTTTTGTACCAGGAATCGAACTCAGACCTTGTACTTGCCAGGCAGGTGCTGTGCCACTGAGCTATATCCCCAGCTCTAAGTTCAAGTTTTTTTCACATAAAGATTAATTGCCTTTAACCTAATAATCAAAATAGGAAAACTGCTGTATTATGACCATGTTTCTTACCTTCCTATTTTATTGCCTATGTATTAAATCATTTGTGATGGTTTACAACCACTTTTCTTGCTCTTAATTAATTTCTAAAGTCAGTTTTATCAGAAGTCCTACTTGGAAATTTAGCTTCACATAATGTGGGAATTTCTTTATTGTAGATAACTATATTTTTATGCCCTCATGAAACACTTTATCCACCCGAGGACAAGACTGGGTGACTTCCAAAGTCTTGGTGAATTGTTCTCACATATCCCTTTCATGATTTCTCATCCTGTATGGCTACAGACATCACAAAAAAAACCAGTTTTATATAGTCACTTCTTCTAGGACTCTTACTAAGGTTAAAAACCAGAAAATGGGTTCTAAGTATGATTTTTTTTTAATGATTTTTTTAATATGTGGATATAAACCAACAATTGATATTCCTGGTGTCTGTGAAACCCTGGAAAAATAAGCCCAATTGTAATTGTCATTGAAAACTTGCTTATTTACTCAGGAACTGCCTGAGTAAATAGAAAAAATAATCTATGCCCTCAGGGAGCTCAGATTCACTTTAGGAAGATGACCAAAAGTGTACTCCTCACATGTGATAAGTACTCTGGCAGAGGCCTCTGTAGAAGGAAGTTGCTGCATGCTAATTTTTTACATTTCCTAAAAGTAAATGTGTAAATATGATCAAAGGGTAGTCTTTTTTGTTTGTTTTTGTTTTTACTGGGGATTAAACCCAGGACATTCTCACTGAGCTACATCCCCAGCCCTTTTTTCATTTTCATTTTGAGACAGGCTCTCACAGAGTTGCCAAGTTATTCAGGCTGGGCTTGAACTTGTCCTCCGGCCTTCTCCTCCCAGAGTGGTGGGATTACATCTATGCACCACCACACCTGGCTCACAGAGTCACTTAATCAATAAAGAAATACTATGGACTAGTAAATAAAACACAATTAGTGCAGGGACATAGCCTGTAGAATAATTTATTAATCAGAAGCTGTTGTTACTCCATTCAGAAGTCCTTTCTAAAAAGTCAAAGTTTCAGGGAATGAATGAAACGTGTGTGTGTGTGTGTGTGTGTGTGTGTGTGTGTGTGTGTTAGTCTCTGAACTGAACCCAGGGCCTCACGTGCTGAGCAAGTGCTCTACCGCTGAACCACATCCCCAGTCCTTTTTACTTTGCTCTTGCTGGAGCTGACCCCAAAATTGTGATCCTCCTGCTTGATCCTCAGGGAGCTGCAATGACAGGCATCACCATGCCCATCTGAAACAAGTTTGATCTTACAGCGGAAATAAACACACTTTCAACCACTTGCAATTCTTATGGTTCTTATGTTGGTACTGCTCAGAAAATACTCCCTTTAATTTTTAACACAAAGAACCCATGGTCTCTGAAGAAGACGATGTGATGGGGCGCAGGGGGTCTTCTGATTCCTTCACTGCTACTGCCTAGGAATCTGGACACCCAGTGTTCGTGGGTTAACACTAGATGCGAAAGTTACCGCAACTGACTGAACTCTTTTATCATATTAGGAAGTCCAGATTCTACCTCTCCTTCTAACAGCCCTACTTTCTGGAACTACAATCGTTCAATGGGAGATTACGCACAGACTTTAAAGAAGTTCCAGTATCAGCTTGCCTGTAGATCTCAGGCCCCTTCTGCTAACAAAGATGAAGCTGATCTCAGTTCTAAGCAAGCTGCAGAAGAGGTAAATGGGAAGTAAAAATGGGTTAATATTTTTCAATTGCTAGAAAGTCTTCTGGAAGAATTCTTCTGTAATCTCCACTTTTACTGGGTAGAAATCTAAACCTGGCGCTCACCCAATGTGGAAGCCTCCTGTCTCCTGTTTTCAGCGCTCGGCTACATTGTACACTTACTCTCTGTGCCACGTAGGCGACATTCATGTCCGGCCGAAAATACTTTTCTGCATTCATTACAGAAAGGCTCTTAGATATCTAATTGTACGTGGCATATACCAGGCTCTTGGTTTTTAAATGATTGGATTAGAACATTTGATAGTCTATAACTTTATTATTTTAATACCAAATGTGAGATTTTTGTTTTACACTTAAAAACAAGAAAAACATTCTTTAAACATACCAATAAGGAATTTTGTATTTGTGCATGAAGTGGATAATGAAGAAATTACTAAATATTAATTAAATGAATATTGATATTTCTCAAGATTATTTTCCAAGTTCATCAAATACTTTTGAGGGTGCATGAATGATGATTTCTGGCAAGATCTTTCTTCATTGATTATTAAACCTTTGTAATAGGTTTGGGCAAGAGTGACCATGAATAGACAACTTCTTGATCATATGGATTCATGGACAGCTAAGTTCAGAAATGTAAGTTCATGTGTCTGTCTGTCTGTCTGTCTATCCCTGGCTCCTCTAAGAACAAATTGTTAGTGATGTGGGGATTAAAATCAAGAATGTAACTAAAGTCACCCTCCCTCTGTCTGGTCCCCTGAAACTCCCTGCCCCCTCCTTTTGTGCTGCTTTCTTAGTGGCCAAAGGAAATACTCGCCCAAGTCCTCCTGCAGACCGCAGGTTCTCCCGGCCCTCCTCCCTGGGGACGGCAGCGCCTCCGTGGGAGTGCCTGGGAGCTCAGGAGTACAAGGGGACAGGAAGAGTCTGTCCCTCATGGAAAGGCACTAAGGACTGCAGCAGTGAAAGGAGGACCAGAGGAAAGCATAAGGGCTCCCTGAGAGGGCGACCCCACACAGGCGCACGGCCTCAGAACCCTCTCACTGGGAATAGTCGCTGCTCGCTCATTTGCCACCCTGGCGCTGGTTTCGGAGTCATGCTGGGACCGCGTGCTTCTCAAGCCCCAGCTGCCGGGAGACATGGCTGACCCACTGCAAGGCCGCTTTCTCCTTGGAGCCTGGCATAAGTCCTCAGTCCCCGCTCCCGTTCTCTTTGAGGCCTAACACAAGGCTGTGCTTTGCATGCCTCCTGAGGGGTCTCCTTGGCAGCAACCTCCACCCATTTCTACAGTGGGGCTCCTGCTTACACATGTTCCTGAAGCTGAGCTGCACAGCCGCATGGTGGCACATGGTCTTTTGGCTTAGTACCTTTCCAAAGAGACAGAGTAAGCCCAACAGCAGCCTGAGAGCCTCCCTTAGTGACCATCTTTTAACAATGTTTGAAGTTATTAAGGTCTTCCCCTTCCCAGTTTTTCATTTTTCTTTCCAAAAACCTTTTTTGTCATTGTCTGTTTTTTAAAATTTAATTTTACTTTATTTTATTTTATTTTTGTCTTTTCAAGACAGGGTCTTGCTATGCAGTTCAGGCTGGCCTTGAGCTCAATTTGTAGCCCAGGCTGGTCTCAAACTTGCAACGATCCTCCTGCCTCAGCCTCCCAAGTGCTGGGATTACAGGCGTGCGCAACCATGCCTGGCTAAAAAAAATTTTTATTTTAAAGAAAAAAAGAAGAAAAACACAAAAACAAAATTCTAAAACAGTATGATAGGAGGGTAACAACCGTTAATACATTGCATATTGTTATCTTTAAATTAGTTGCTCAGAGCACAAGATATCAGCATTTAATTGTCCAAACAATATTAGCACAAACCTATCTTTTCAATGAACTGAGTGAGAGAAATTAGTAGTATAACTATTTTAACTACCTTTTGTATGTGTGTATATGTATATATATTTTTTTCATTGTTTTGTGAGGGAAACAAAAGGATGATCTGTCCCCTCTGAAAACTAAACAGAAAAGTGATGGTAGTGTAGACACTCGAAGCTAGTGAAGTATATATATATTCTCAGTTTCTGTAGCAAAGAACCCTCTGTTTGACCCGGAAGTCAGCTCTTCCACTTTCTGAGGTGTGTTCCCAGCATCCTCTCCTATCTGTAGCACCTGTGTGCGCGGCTCTGTGGGCTGATTAGCTCCACTTACCTTGTGTAGAGGCTGCCACTTCTTCGCCCGTTGGCACTCATCATCCATTCCGAGTGTTCGAGAACGCTATTGAAATCACTTATGCTAATTTAAATAAGGTATCGTGAGGGAGGGTTAAAAAGTGGTAGAAACCTGGATAGCATTTTAACAATGAAATTTTCACTTGTGGCTCTAGCTACTCCAGAAGCTGAAGCAGGAGGATTCCTTGAGCCGAGGAGTTCAAGATCACCTCCCCCTCAAAAAATATAAATCAATAAAAGGTTAAAAAAAACTACCACTGTTGCTTAAAATTATAATAGACCAAAAAGTAAACCGAAATAGAGAAAAATTATAATAGGCCAGGCACATTGGCACATGGCTGAAAATCCACCTGCTCAGGAGGCTGAGGGAGGAGGATCAAAAGTGTGAGGCCAGCCTGGGCTACTTAGGGTAGGAGTACAGCTGCCATGGTAGAGCACTTGCCTGACATGTGCAGGCCCGTGTTCAGTCCCTAGTACTGCAGAACTACTCAGTTAGGATTTCAGGGAGTGAGGCCTGCATCTGTTTCCCGAACAGCTCAGATGATTGTGTGGCCACCACACTGTAGCTAGCAAGCAGGTTGCACGTGATGGATGTTAGAAGAATGGTGAGCTGATGACCTGGAACTCTACTTGCTGCTGTATTCTCTGTTATATACTGGTCTAAAAATGGTAGTATATTAAAAAATACAAAGTTTTGTCAAGAATATTAGCTACTTAAACACAGTTTCTCATCTGAATTTCTTAGGCTGTTATGTTCTGAAGTTGAGCATTTGGATTTTTTAAAAGCAGCGTGCATAGATCATACGTTTCCCAACACCCAGTAATCAACCACATTAATATTTCGGCATCAGGGTATCTGGATAGTTAAATGGGGTAAAATCTATAAACAGCTTCATGTGAATTTGGTTTGAGTCTTTCACTATATTGAATTCTGCTTGGTATGTGCATTACAAAGAAACTTGCAATTTTCAGAGGTTTTGCATGGAAACTTGTTTATAAGGAATTGTGGGCTTCATCGGAAACATTTTTTCATTATTTCATTTTTATGATTAAACAGCAGCATGAAAATAAAAGCGTTGGTTGAAGTTGCTACATAAACACATAAAACAGTAATATATAAACATACTGAACAGACTTTATTTGGGTGGCCTTTTTCACATCCAAGGTTAGTCTGATACTGTAGTCTGATACTGAACATGGCATTTGAAATTTCTAGTCTGCTGCCTGCCCTTCTCCCCCTAGTACTGGCACTTGAACCCAGGGTCTTTGCTTTGAGTAACATCTCCAGCCCTTTTTTGTTGTTGTTATTGTTGTTTATTTTACGACAGGATCTTGCTAAAATATGCTGGCTGGGCTTCAACTTGTGATCCTCCTGCCTCAGCCTCCTAGACTGCTTGTATTAACATCATGTGCCACTACGCCTGACTCCCAGTCTTAAAGTAATACTGCATTGTAATATTCACAGACTGGTTCCATTATCTTCTTTTCCACATGTTTAGGCAACTGGGGAGCCTATTGTGAGTTAATCAGTTGTGTTAGGTTGAAAACCTGTCGTATTGATTATAAACCAGTATAAACTCTACACCAGTGTGTAATGATAGCACTCCAGAATTGTAAACTGAAGCTTATCCTTTTTTTTTCTTGGTACCAGGAATCGAGCTCAGGACCTCGTGCATGCCAGTTAGGTGCTGCACCACTGAGCTATATCCCCAGCCCTGGAGCTTATTCTCTCTCTTTTTTTTTTCTTTGTCTTTTTGAGGCAGGGACTCACTATGCAGTTCAGGCTGGTCTTGAACTCACTTTGTGGTCCAGCCTGACCACAAACTCACAACAGTCCTCCTGTCTCAGCCTCCCGAGTGCTGGGATTACAGGCATGCGCCAGCACGCCCAGCTCTGCAAAGCTTATTCTTTTTGCTAAAAAGAATAATCACTGAAGGAAATTTTTTTAATTTAACATACAGAAAGTTATTTTCTTTAGAAGAAAGGACACGTATGAGTTGAGAATATAATTTATTTAATGCCTCCAGTCAGGTGAGGTGGCACATACCTGTAATCCCAGCACTCTGGGAGGCAGAGGCAGGAGGATCACAAGGTAGACCCTTGCTAAGGCACCTTAGTGACTTAGAGCCTGTGTGACAAAAAGGGAGTGGGCCAGGGGATGTACCTCAGTGTGGAGGCCCTGGGTTCAACCCCCAGTACCCAAAACAAAACCAAGTTGAACTATCACTCCAGTAGCACTTTTCCTTCACTGGAGCCTTCAGATAGCTGCTCCTTCCATTCTCTTCACTCTGCTTGACAGCTTGTTAATATTCAGATACAAGACAAAAACATTGTTAGAGTCGCTTCTAGAAATGGAAATAGTAATTTGAGAAATACTTTGGAATTGTGTATACAAAATCTATACCTCTTTTCTTCCTAGTGGATCAATGAGACAATATTAGTGCCGCTTGTACAGGAGACTGAGTCTGTCAGCACCCAGATGAGACGAATGGGTTGTCCAGAGCTGCAGATAGGAGGTATGTGAGCTGGAGCCTGGTGTTTGGTTTACTTTTATAAAATCAGCCAAATGTCATATCTTTTTGTAACCGTCTATTTAACTTCTTTTGTTATCTTCAGATGTGGAGGGGGTCTAAATGTTTATAATACAGTTCTTTCAATGTAACAGCTTTATTGAGATATAATTTACTATTTCATATGCTCCTACAAAGTACGCAGTTCAAAGATTTGGGTTGTGCAGCCATCATAATTTGAGAGCGCTTTATCACTCCGAAGAGCTCCACGCCCTGTAGCATGCCCACACCCTCCTGTACTTTCCCTGCAGCCCTGTGCATATACCAGTGTATTTGCTGTTTCTGTACATGAGCCTGTTTCAGGTATTTTGTATAAGTGGTATTCAACAGGCAGTCCTTCATAACTGGCTTCTTTTACTTAACATAATTTTTTTTTTTTCCGGTACCGGGGATCGAACTTATGACCTTGCGCTTGCCAGGCAGGCACTTATGCCACTGAGCTATATCCCCAGCCCCAACATAATATTTTTGAGGTTCATCTATGTGGTAGCATTTAGCAGTATTTCATTTCTTTTTTTGTTTTGTTTTTTTAGAAAAAGGGTATTGCTGTGTAGCCTAGGCTGGCCTCCAACTCACAGCAGTTCTCCTGCCTCAACCTCCTGCCTGTTGGGATTGTGGGCAGGCACCACCATGCCCAGCTACTCATTTCTTTTTATGGCCAAATTTTCAAAATGCTTCTTTCACAGTTTGATACCCATTCGTGGGTTAACTACCATATGGCTTATTTGCATGTTTTGGCTACGATGCATAAAGCTGGCGTGAACAATCACATGCAAGTGTGTATGCAGACTAACATCTCAGTCTCTCTTGGCTGTATGACTAGGGGTGGAATTGCCCGGTTGTGTGGTGACTCTGTAACCTCTTGAGGCACAGCCAGGCTGCTCTAAAGCCGCAGTAGCACTTTATATCCCACGGGCAGGACGTGAGGGTCCTAGGTTCTCCACAGCTCCCCAGCATGGATGACTGTGCATCTTGTGCAGTCATCTCAGTTGGCGTGAATAGCGTCCCACTGTAGTTTTAGTCTGCATTTACCTACCTGTTAGTGACACTGAACATTTGCATGTGTTTATTATCATTTCCAGATCCTTTACTCATTTTTAAATTGTGTTATCTTCTAATTTTTCAGTTGTATGCATTCTTTTAGACACAAGACCTTTTTCAGCTATTAATTGCATTGTATAAAGTATGTGCGAAGCCGGGTGTGGTGGCACACACCTGTACTCCCAGCATTTGGGAGGCTGAGGCAGGAGTATCACTGGTCAGTTCATGACTACTCTGAGCTACATAGTGAGTTCTAGACCAGCCTGAAGCACATAGCATGACCCTGCCTCAAAAAAAAACCAAGCATGTGTAAAATAGTAATTTAAAATCACCTATTTTTAATTCATATCTGCTAAAAATAAAACTCAGATACTATATAATACAATTTGCCTAAAACATCTGTATTAGTTTACTGTTAAGTAATTAGATTTTTAAAAACATAAGGAATATTTTAGTCACTAGCTCCTTCTAGAGAATACATTTTTCTTTGAAATACAAGTGCTTTGGATTATAAATTAGCACTTTTCCAAATACTTTAGATATCTTTTAATAAATCTTTATTCTTTGGATTAAGAACAGACGTGCTAGCCGGGCATGGTGGCGCACGCCTGTAATCCCAGCACTGAGGAGGCTGAGGCAGGAGGATCCTTGCAAGTTTGAGGCCAGCCTGGGCTACAGAGTGAGCTCAAGGTCAGCCTGAACTGTGTAGTGAGACCCTGTCTCAAAAAGACATAAAAATAAAGAATAGACATGCCTATTCATAGAGTATGTTTATTGACTATCCAGGTGTTTTCTCATAATACCACAGATGCACACATGAAGCTTGAAAGCTTGCTGTGACTGCCCCATTTTCTGGCTGAGGCTGCTATTGCCCAGCACACAGAGCCAGAGTGGGCATTTTCTTGGTCTTGGTAATGTTACTTGAAACTCTGCTTGCCCTTTTGGAGCTTTCCTTCTGAGCTCTAAAAATATACATCACAACATTTTACTACTGTGTGGTGCTTTCTAATGAATAACATTGCTTTATTGCTATAAAAGTAGTATGTGTTCATTGTAGAAAATTTGGGAAGAACAGAAATGCACAAAGAATGTTGCTCAGCCACAGATGGTGGTAGATCCCAGCACTCTGGGAGGCTGAGGCAGGAAGACTCCAAGTTCAGGCCCAGCCTGGGCAGCTGCCTATCTCAAAATAAAAAGGGCTGAGGATATATCTCAGTATGAAGGCCCTGAACTCAACCCCTGGTACTGCCCAAAATTACAAAATAAAGAACATCACTGCTTCGAGAGATAAGCACTGTCAATTTTAATCACACCAGTTATGTTTGGAGAAAAAGAGATGTAGAGGCATAAAACATGTATATATTTTTAATTAGATTGAAATATTGTTTTGTCTCCTTCATCTCCCCCCCCCACACACACACTCACATGTGTACTCTCTTTTTCCATTTTGCTAATATTCTCCAGCACCATGTTTATGGTTAGACTGTAGCTCTATTTTGTACTGTTTATCTTACATTGTAAGTAGCAGATCTCTGTTAGCTAAAATTTAGGGGCTTTGTACTATTACTAATAGTGCTGTAGTGTGTATCTTTTCACCTAAGTCTCTGTGTGCATTGTACATTTCCTTAGGATAATTTCTTAGAGGTACAGCTGCTAGTTCAACAGGCATGAGTGTCTTAAGGTTTTATTTTTGGTTTTGGTTTTGGTTTTGGGTTTTTTTTCGGTACCAGGAATCGAACTCACGACCTTGCGTTTGCCAGGCAGGCGCTGTGCTGCTGAGCTAAATCCCCAGCCCCTGTCTAGTGTAAGTTCCCTACAGACAGCTTATATTCTAGCTTTATGTGGCATATACAAGAATGCCTTTGCCCGGGATTGGGTGTTACAATAAGGTTAAACATTTTCAAATATTTTGTTTTTTATTTCTTGCTTTTTAATTTCCTTGCATAGTACTGTTTCAAGATTTAAAAGAAAACACTACTATAAGTGTTTGGCATAATGGGAATCTTCTAATTCAGTGTAGTATTTTGAAAGCTATAGTGTATCTTTTTATACATGTAATCTCTTCTGTATATTAGTTGTTTATAGATTTGCCAAAATGGGCTTGTCTGCTTCTTTAGAAGTGAGTGCAAGTGTGTGTTTATAAATCCAGCCAGCTTACCCCAAATGATAACTTGTACGTACAGTAGACAATGCAAATTAAGATAAACTGTTACTGTTTTCCTTTATTCAACATCTACTGAGTACTGTGTACTCAGTACTTTTCTAAGCATCGGGGATACAGCAGTGAGGAAAACTGCCCCCACCCCTGCCCCCATTTCTGGTTTCCTTGTGGTAGATGAGACAGAAAATAAGGGTTAGTGCTGAGGAGGAAGAGCAACACAGAAGCGGGTGTTACTAGTGTTTCTGGAGGAGGGTTGAAATCAGTGTGTCAGGGAAGATCACTGGCTCATGTAAGGACTGGAGGCAGGGAGGAGCCAGCTGTTTGAACACAAGCATGTTAAACTCTTTCCGAGACCCTTCTGTGGAGTAATCTGTGTTCTGTTTCGTTTTGAACAGAGGCTAGTATTACCAGCTTGAAACAGGCCGCCCTGGTCAAAGCCCCTCTCATTCCGACTCTGAATGCAATTGTGCAGTATCTAGACCTCACACCAAATCAGGAGTACTTGTTTGAAAGGATCAAAGGTAACTTGATTTGAAGGGGAAAATGTGAGAGCTTTTTCATGACATTTGGATTTTATAAATGAAAGCTAATGAGAAAAAGAAACAAAAACCTTTTTTGAAAACTTCCAAGGTATAACTATGGGCCATACATAGTGGCACATTGCTTTAATCCCAGCACTCTCAGAGGCTGAGGCAGGAGGATATCCATGAGTTCAAGGCCACCCTGGGCTACATAAGCGAGTTCAAGGCCAGTCTGTATTACCTAGTGAGATCCTGACTCAAAACAAACAAATAAAAAACTACCATATAGCTTCACTTGTTCCCCCACCTGCACCCTAAGTACTGGGTATTGAATCCAGTGAATGCTAAGCTACATACATCACCAACCCATTTATTTATTTATTTATTTAGTTAGTTAGTTAGTTAGTTAGTTATTTAGTTATTTAGAGTCAGGGTCTTGCCAAATTGCCCAAGCTGATTTTGAAACTTATGGGCCTCCTGCCTCAGCCTCTTCAAGTAGCTAGGATTACAGGTATACACCACCATGCTGCACTTAGACCTAATATTTTAAATGCTTTGTTTCATGAAATATCCAGTGTTCTCATAAAATATTACTGCTGCTTTTGGTATTGTTTAAATTGGGATTTAAATAAGGTGATGTATTTAAGTTTAAGGATGGGTTTCCTAGACACTCCACCACTACCTTTGCAGTGTACTTGTCAGAGAAATTGCATTGTTTGTCCTGTAGTTTCCCATTATCTGGGTTGTGCTGAATATATCCACTGTCTAGTATTTCACACGGTTCTGACTTGTGTATTTCCTGTAAGTTTAGGTTCAGATATTTTGGCAGGATTGCCTGATAGACAGCAAGGCTTTATTCATCCAAAAAAAGTGTTTATACACACACAATTTTTTAAATATAGGAATTATCATATATCAGATATATAAGAAAATATTAATGATGCCGGGTGTGGTGGTGCACGCCTGTAATCCTGGCACTTGGGAGGCTGAGGCAGGAGGATTGTCGCAAGTTCAAGACCAGCCTGAGCTACAAGGGAGCTCAAGGCCAGCCTGAACTGCAGAGTGAGACTCCTGCCTCAAAAAGACCAAAAAAAAAAAAAGTATTAAAAGAACACAGTGAATACCATATCACCTAGATTGAATAGTTAGAAATGTTAAAAAAAAAAAAATGTTACACCACATTTGATTCTGTCCCTGTATGTCCCGTGCCTCTGTTTGAAAGTACTTTGGAAACATCATTACTTTGCAGTGTACATTTTGTCTGAAAGTGAAGAACATGCTTTTATCTTACTGTAATGCAGTCATCATCCCTTAAAACTTAGGAGTTGTGTAGTAGTATTGAACGGATGATCCCTACTCAGGTTTCCCAGTCCAGAGACTTTCTGAAATCCATGATGATAGCTTAGTCCACATTTCGGGTTTATCTGACTCTTTCTTTATAGCGATGTACTTTCCTTTACTGGTATTCCTTGTCCTTTTCTTCTTTTACAGATCTTTAGCTTTTTAAAATTTTACTTTTGTTGCACAGAACTTTCTCAGGGAGGCTGCATGAGCTCATTTCGATGGAACAGGGGCGGAGACTTCAAAGGACGGAAGTGGGACACTGACCTGCCCACTGACTCTGCGGTGAGTCCCTCCATGTATGTTTCTTTTTTCAGGTTAATATTGTTGCTATTCGAGTTATGTGTTTTAATTTTTCCACTATAAAAGTGTGAAAAATAATTTCAAAACAAGATACAAATAATGAGTTATGGTAGTACAACAGCAGCATCTTAGCCCAACCGCTGTTAATATTTGTGGTTTTTTCCCTTTGCATAGACGGAACTACTTTTTAATGCTTTTATCATCATTGCAGTCCTATCTATAAAATTATGTTATTCGGCCCCTTGTTTTCAGTTCGGTGATACCTTGCTGTTTTTTTTAATTACATACTGTCACATAACTGTTCTCCTCTATTAGACTTAAAGATTGGAAACTTGCAGTAGAAAAGGGATTTTTGTTTCTCTCTTCTGAATAATATGGCAAGGAATATCACAATGTGTATTTCTTTCTTATTTGGAATTACCCCTTTACAAAAGATTTCTAGTGTCAGATTTGCCATCAAAGAATGTAAAAGTTTTTGTGCATTTAAGAGTTTTTCAAAATTGTGTTCCTTATTTTTTATAGTGTTTTTACTTTGTTGTTGAGTATAACTGATAAAATCATATATACCCTTGGTATACAACATCACATTTTGACATACATATGTGTTGTGAAATGATTACTACAATCAAGCTAATTACCTAATCACCTCACATACTTAAAGCAATTTTAATTTCCTCCACATAGAAACATTTTATAACAGTACAACTCAAAAAAAACCTCTTAAACAATAATAAAGAATATATACTCAGCATCTCCCTCGCAGAGACAGAGTAGTACAGTTAAGTGAATGCCATTCTAGGGGATTTCTTGATATCTCTGTGCACGCATGCGTTTTGTAAAATAAAAAGTTGGTGGTACTGTGTGCACTGTTTTGTAGCCTTCTGTTTCACTTAACAGATTTCACCTCAGTAAATTCATGTCAGCACGATGATCCTGTAAAGGCATAACTAGTAACTTCTTACATCCCCTCTCACCCTTCCTTATACCCCTCTTTCAGTTTTTTGAGATAGGGTCTCACTGTATAGCCCAGGCTGGCCTCGAGTTCATGGCAGTCCTCCTGCCTCAGCCTCCCAATTGCTGGAATTACAGGCATGTGCCATCATGCCTAGCACTTATACTTCTCTTTTACCCCCACTTTATGTATTTCCTTCCTGGCCAGGGAGATAGCTCAAGCAGCGCAGCACCTGCCTGGCAAGTGTGAGGCCCTGAGTTCAATTTGTGATACCAAAAAAAATGTATTTGCTTCCCTTTGGTCGCCTTTCTACTTCATGTCATCTTTTTTAGATCTTACGTATTAAGGAAAACATGGTCCAGTTCCATCCATTTCCCTGCAGATGACGTAATTTTGTTCTCATCTGTATACACATTTTCTTGATCCATTCATCTGATCGACACCTAGGCTGGTCCATATCTTGGCTGTTGTGAATTATGCCACTGTGAATATAGGTATGAGGCATCCATGCTGAGTTTAACCCCTTCGGGTGTATTCCAAGGAGTGCTGTAGCTGTGTCTTACGGTAGTTTTGCTTTTAGTGTTTTGCGGAACCTCCACACTGATTTCCATAGTGAGCAGCACTAATGTACATTCCCAGCAGCAGTGTGAAAGAATTGTTCCCCACCCCCAGCTCGTATGGCTTATGTCTAGATGTGCCCCCAAAGCTGGATCTAGAGTGTGTGGCACTGAAATTGATCTACGGTGCAATGCCACCCTACCTTGGGGCCAGCCAACTATGAGCTGAAACCTCTACGAACTTTTCCTGAAACCTCTACGAACCTTTCCTCCTTTAACTTTGGACGTTGGGTATTTTGTCTCAGCCATGAGAAAAGTAACTAAGACACCAGCATTTATTGGTATTTGTTTGTGTTTTCAGTAGTGGGAACCCAGGGCCTTTGCACTGAGGTTCATCTAATCCTTTTTTTATTTTTTGAGACAGAATCTAAAGTCACTAAGTTGCCCAGGTAAGGCTCAAACTTTTGATCCTCTTGCCTCAGCCTCCCAAGTGCGTGGATTACAGGCTTGCACCACCATGCCCAACCTTTTTTTTTTTTTCTTTTTTGTATTCTTAATGACTTGGATGAGATGAAATGAGATCTTAGTGTAGTTTTGGTTTGCATTTCCTTGATGGCTAAAGATACTAAACATTTTTTCACATACTTAGCTGATTGTACTTCTTTGGAGAAGTATCTATTAACTGATTTACCCATTTATTGATTGGGCTGTTTGCTTTTTAGTATTTTGTTTTGAGTTCTTATAGGTATTGATCCTCTTTGGAATTATAACTAACAAAGATATTCTCCCATGCTCTAAGCTGTCTCTTCACTCTTTTGGTTGTTTCCCTTGATGAGCAGAAACTTTAATTTGTAGTTCCATTTATTCATCCTTACCATTATTTCCTGTGCTATTGGAGACCTATTAAGGAAGTCTTCGCCCTTGCCCATGGCCTGGAGTGTTTCCGCTGTTTTCCTTTAGCAGTTTCAGAGTTTCACCTTATACTTACATCTTTGATCTGTTTTAAATTGATTTTTGTATAGGGTGAGAGGGATCTAGTTTCAGTCTTCTACATGTGAATGTCTAGTTTTCCCAGCACAGTTGTTAAAGATGCTATTATTTCTCTAGTGTATATTTTTTCTCCTTTGTTGAGAATCAGATGTCTGTAGTTGTATGGATTTGTTTCTCTGTCTTCTCTTCTTTTCCATTGGTCTGTATGTCTACTTTTGTGCCCATACCATGCTGTTTTTGTTATTGTGGCTTTGTAGTACAGTTTGAAATTAGGTATTGTGATCGTCTCCAGCCTTGCTTATTTTGCTTAGGATTACTTTGGGTATTCTAGGTCTTTTGTGCTTACATATGAAGATTAAGATTTTTTTTTCTGGTTTTGTGAAGTATGTCTTGGAATTTTAATTGATAATGCATCAAATCTATAGGTTACTTTTGATAATATGGCCATTTCGGTATTAATTTTGCAAAGGTATTGCATGAACATAGAAGATATTTCTGTCTTCTAATAAATCTTCCAATTTTCTTCAGTGTTCTGTAATTTCCTTTTTTTGTTTGATTCTTTGTGTGTGTATGGATTTTGAGATAGGGTCTCACTTTGTAGTTCAGGCTGGCCTTGAACTCACTATGGAGCCCAAGCTGGCCTCAAATTTAGTGATCCAGCAAGTGCTGGGATTACAGGTGCACACTACTGTGCCCAGCTTGTTCTGCAGTTTTCATTGTAGACATCTTTGACCTGCTTGATAAGGTGTATGCACATACACACACACACACACACAGACACACACACACACACACACTATTGCAAATGGAATTATTTTCTTGATTTCTTTCTTTGGTAGTTCATTATTAGTGTATAGAAAAGCTATTTTTAAATGTGGATTTTTTAAATATCTTGTATAGTAACTATAATTAAGTTTTAAATGTTGACATTCAGTTTGAGAATTATGTCTATTTTATCTTGTTTTTCCTGTATGAGTGGTATGAATAATCCCCTTACTAGAAAACAAGGAACCTGCTCTTCTAGGGTTCCTATAAAAAATAAAAAATGAAGGTAAAATATCTAGGGAATACAAGTTTGGTGTTTAAACTGCCTCCACCCCATGTATCTCCTTCTCCTACATACAGATAATTGGTCACTTTATAGGCTGGCATATTACATATATATTTTTTTTTTACATGGAGAAAAGTAAACTTTCCTATCAAAATATAGACTAATTTAGCAGGTGTGGTGGTACATACCTGTTAGCTTGGAAGGCTGAGGCAGGAGGAGCACAAGTTTGAGGCCAGCCTAGGCAATTAAAAAAATAAAAAGATCTGAGGATGTAACTAGGAATAGAGTGCTTGCTTAGCATGTGTAAATTCATGGGTTCAATCCCCAGTAAGCAGAAAAAGATGAATGGATGCTTGGATGGATAGATGGATGGATGGGCAGGTAAGTAGGTTATTTGGATGGCAAATAAGTTTTTCAATTTAAATTTTTTTTTTGGTTTTTCTCCGGTACCGGAACCGAACTCGCCACCTTGTGCTTGCCAGGCAGGCGCTTTTGCCGCTGAGCTAAATCCCCAGCCCCTTAAATTTTGAATTAATTATTTGAACTAGGCCTAACTTCACCTGTTAAACACACTGAATTCCTTTGATTTGAGAGGAAAATATATTTGTGAGTACTTTATAAAAAATAATAATTGTGATAAAAAAAGAATCAAGTTGTATCATATATAGGTGCAAAATACCTGTAATGAATGTGATCATTATGTATACTAAAATGTACCAGGAAATTTAATTGCTGCGTTGTGATCCCCGCCTCCCGCACGCACTGGGGATGACTTTGCACATCCTAGACAAATGCTCTTGCCACTGAGCCACTTTGCCAGCCCTGAGTTAGGTGATTTTATCTTTCATTCTATAAATGTTATCTTAAATAGCCATTTGAAAGGGTTTTTATTATTCCCTCTTTAGGAAAAAAAAAAAAAGTTAAAATCAGAATCTTTGTAGCGGTTTCAAGGGCTGCACCCTTGCTAGATCTTCACGCTAACCTCACACGACTGTTTCCTCTGCTTCAGATCATCATGCACGTATTTTGCACCTACCTCGATTCCAGGTTACCTCCACACCCTAAGTATCCTGACGGAAAAACGTTCACGTCTCAGCATTTTGTTCAGACACCAAATAAGCCAGGTATAAACTTCTGAAAGAACATGTTGAGTTTTTCACATGCAATCTCCCCAGTGGTTTCATTTTTTAATGTACACTATCTTCTTTACAGATGTTACGAATGAGAATGTTTTTTGCATTTATCAGAGTGCTGTCAACCCCCCACATTATGAGCTTATCTATCAGCGTCATGTGTACAACCTTCCAAAGGTATATTTATATATAGAAATTGCTGTTAGAGAATGCCATGGGTGACTTGCTTTGTTGATGCTGTTTTCCAAATTAGAATCTCTTGTTTGTAGAAAAGATATGAAGCTTTTCCAATTAGGAGAAATGTTGTTGTTACATTCTTTTTTGGGGGGGTTCTTTTTGAGATAGGGTCTTGCTATGCAGTTCAGGCTGGCCTTGAGCTCACTTTGTAGCTCAGGCTGGTCTCGAACTCGCAACGATCTTCCTGCCTCAGTCTCCTGAGTGCTGGGATTACAGGCATGCGCCACCATGGCTGGCTTCATTACATTCTTTTTTTTTTTACTATAACAGTAATATTTTAGTTTGGGAGAGCAAGAAGAAAAAGGCCAGGTGTCGTGACTCACGTCTGTAATTCCAGTAGGGGAAGAGGCTGAGGCAGGAGGAACTTGAGAAAGTTCCAGTCCCGCCTGAGTAATTGAGATGCTGTCTTAAAATAAAAGATAAAATTAAAACAATAAATAAGTAAAGGACTAGGGATGTAGCACAGTCCAGAAGCCCTGACTTCAGTACAGCCAAAAAAAAGAAAAAGTGAAGAAAAATCACTTATTCAGAGGTAGCCTTGGTGAACATTTGGATTTATTTTATACCTTTTAGAAAATTTCATTTTGCTCTTTTTTTATGGGTTGAAATTACTTACATATTTAAAGAAATTATATGGTCTTACTGTTTTAAAAGGTAGCTCTATAATGTTTATAGCAGCACACCTTAAAATAGTGAACTCTTGGAAGTTAGTTGGTAAAATTTAAAAATGTTAATTGGCTGTTTTTATAGACTAACAATTATATATAGTAGTTTGATTTCAGAGCTAGCAGTTGATGCCTAGGAGTTCCTTACAGATAAAATATATTTATTTTAAAGTATGTCTAAAAGCTGTTTTATCCTAACACTCATATTGATGTGTTAGTTTTGTGGGTAGAGCTTTCTGTTTTGTTTTGTTTTGTTTTGTTTTGTTTTGTTTTGTTTTGCAGTACTAGAGACTGAACCCATAGCTTCTCACTGAGATACAGCCCCATCCCCTACCCCTTTTAATATTTTTTTTATTTTGAGACAGGATCTCAATCAGTAGACCGGGATGGACCCAAAACTTATGATCCTCCTGCCTCAGACTCCAGTTACAGGTGTGTGGCACCATGTCTGGCTGAAGTACAGTATTTTGTGTGTAGTATGCAGGGCCACTAACTTCAAAATAGCTCTCCTTAGGTCTTCCTAGATTCTTACCCCAGTATGTTAGCTTTCTGTTTGTGTTTCAAGTTTTGACTTTGAAGTCTTGAGCCAGGCATGGTGGCACACACCTGTGACCCAGCACTCAGGAGACTGAGGCAGGAAGATAATGTACAAGTTCAAGGCCAGTCTGAGCTACATAGTGAGTCCAAGTTCAGCCTGAACTATATAGTGAGACCTTGTCTCAAAAAAACCAAATAATAGCTAAGTAGGAAGGAAAGAGAAAAAAGGAAAGGAAGAAAGAAGTGATGCATCCCCCGCACTAGCAGTCTAGAGAAGATGCCTGCCTTTGCTCCCATGGCATCCCACAGCTATCCAAGATTCCCTGTGCTCTATTGAACCCCTTAGTTTACTGTCTGGCTTTTCTATTTCATGTTAAATTCCTTGAATACATGGATCCTTTCTCTCTTACTTGCTCTAGTGTTCTCACTTCCTAGCCCCAGGGGTAGGTACTGTGTTCAATAAATGAGTGAAGGAATTCTGAATTGTGTAGAAGTCTGAGGTGTGGTACAGGAATTGTTTAGAACTGCGTTTACCTACCTGGTTGAATCATTTTGGTTTAGTTTGTCTTGTCTTTTTTGTCTTGGTTCTAGGGTAGAAATAATATGTTTCATACATTATTAATGTTCCTTTACATCATAAAGACAAAAGAGTCAGGAATGCTTGGGTAAGTATACTTTAAAAATATGTACTTAAATTTTTTTTTTTAATTTTAAAAAATGTGTGTACTAACAAGCATAGTGATATACACCTGTCCCAGTACTCACAAGGCCAAGGCAGGAGGATACCTCCAGTTCAAGCCCACTTGGGCTGTGTAATGAATTCAAGACTATAGCAAAACCTTGTCTCAAAAAAATACCACACATAAGTACTTAATTTATTTACTGTTCCTACATTAAGGTTCTGTGAAATGTACCATCACATAACAAAAAGATTTGTGGACTAAACCCTGGATACGGCTTCTAGTGCTACCTCAGCCTTGTCCTGAGTGAGCCCTTTTTTTTTTTAAATCTTTTTGAGGCAGGGTCTTGCTATGCTGTTCAGGCTGGTCTTGAGCTGACTTTGTAGCCCAGGCAGATCTTGAACTCACAGCGATCCTCATCCTCGTACCTCAGCCTCCTGAGTGCTAGTATTATAGGCGTGCACCACCACGCCCGGCTATTTGAGTGAGCCCTTCTGCTTTGGGCAATTTCTTTAACTCCAGAGCCTCCAGTTCCTTACTGATAAAGTAATTGGACCACATCCTTGACCTCATGGTTGCATCTCCTGGAGGAACAACTCTGAGAGAACCAGGCAGGAGGCTCATTAAGAGTTCAAGGCCAGCCTGGGCCACATAGTGAACTCAGTGCCAGCCTAAACTGCATAGGAAGACCCTGTCTCAAAAAAACAGATTCTTGCCACCTGAAAATTAAAATTCAAAACAAAATTTTGAACCTCTTTTTCTTGAGGTATTCCATTTCAGTGTATTCTGAAAATTGTTTATATAGTTTTGGAGAGGATAGCCCTCCCAAAATACTGCTCACTAAGGTGGAAAAATAGTTTGTTGAAGTCACTTACCTACTTAGTAACAACTCACATAGCAAGTTCAAACTTTCAGTATTGTGATTTTGATGATCTACAATTTTGGAGCATCAAATATTACCTGATGTAGGTGAATCTGCTTATGCCAGAGAACTCTGGTAGTGCGTGATCCATGAGCCTGAATATCTTTGCTCTGGGTCCAGCTCCGCCGTACGAAGCACTTAATGCTGACAGAATGTGGGGGAGGGCTCATAGCAGAGGACATCTGTGGGCATTTCCACTTATCACCACTTAGTTACAAGATTTTTTTTTGACACAGGATCTCACTGTGTAGTTCAGGCTGGCCTCACATTCACAGGGATCCTCAGCCTTCTGAGTGCCAGGTTTACAGCGATGGGCCACCACCCTGGGCATCTTGTTCATCATTTAGAGGTTGTATTTTTCCAGAATTGCGTTGTCCGCTACAGTAGTCATTGAGCACTTGGGACATGGCTAGTCTGAAATAAGATACCCTGCAATATGAAATATATACCAGATTTTACAGAAACAATATTAAAAGATGTAAAATATTTTCTTAATAATTTTGTATATATATCTAAATCTATTTGGATATATCAGGTTAAATATAGTCTTAGAATTACTTTCATCTGTTTCTTCTTCCTTAAATGTCTTCAGAAAATTCACCATTATGTATGTGATTTGCATTTGAGGCCTGCATCATGCTGTGTTTCTATTGGACAGCACTGTTGTAGAGGAAAAAAGCTCCTGTCCTTAAGTATATTAGATACATCTGGATCATTTCTATTGTTTTCATGTTGTTTTGTTTTTGTTATTTTATTTTTGTTCTTTTCTCTTTAAAATAAAAACAATATTAAGAGACAAAAGTTGTAAAACAGGCCAGGTATAGTGGCACATGCCTGTAATCCTACCACCAGGGAGGCTGAAGCAGGAGGATTGCCAAAAGTTCAAGGTCAGCCTGCACGACCGTGTCTCACCCTCTCCCACCCCCCCAAAAAAAGGTGTACAACAGACATGAACAGAAATTGATGAACATTTACCACCCACTTTTATCATACATACTTTTCATATAAGAAAATTAAGTAGGGAAGTCACTTTCATGAGCCATCTAAACTAACAAACATGGTTCTTTGTGCATTTTTAATTATAAAGATAATATGTGTTTGGTACAGAAATATTTAAGCCATAAAACAGATTAGAACGTAGAAAGTGAAGACACCCTTCTCATTCTGTGTGCTCTCCGCCTATGAGCTCTGCAGGCTGAACAGTGCTGGTTTGCATCTCCAGGCCGCTCTGAGAAAATCTGCTGTGGTTTTTTTTTGCTTAAAATGTATTATTCCCAAACTTACTACTCTGAGACCTGATTTTTAATCTTACAGTAGATTTTGGCATTTTTCCATGTCAGTAAATACATATTTTTCTAGTTTCTAGGAATAGTTACAAATATGTGTAAACATATATATTAAATGGAATATAGAATTTGCTATGTTACTAATGTATAAATATATTGTTTTATGATTATTCTTAACAGTATTTTGTTGTTGTTGTTGTTTTGGGTTTTTTTCTGGTACTGGGAATTGAATTTACTACGTCGCGCTTGCCGGGCAGGCGCTGTGCTGCTGAGCTAAATCCCCAGCCCCTCTTAACAGAATTTTAAAGGACTTCTGTTTTTATTTGGTTTTGGGTAGGTTGGTTTTGTTTTGGTTTTGGGTGTTTTGTTTGTTTTTTTGGTACCGGGAATTGAACTCAGGACATTGCACTTGCCAGGCAGGCACTTGTGCCACTGAGCTGTATCCCTGGCCCTGGTTTTTGGTTTTTTTTGAGACAGTATCTTGCTGTGTAGCCCAGGCTGGCCTCAAACTCACAGTGCTCCTCCTATCTCAGCTTCTCAAATGCTGTGATTACAAGTGTGCACTACCGCACCCATCTAGAAAAGAAAATGCTTTTTAAATGAATGAAGATACAATTGACAGGAAAGTCTTGTGTTAATAATCACAGAGAGATCCTTCGCCTCTTGTTTAGACAAGCCAGAGTTAAAAACCTTTTTCCTATCAAATTAAGATTAATCACTGCATCGTTGGTGAGGGTGTGAAGAAATGGGAAAACACCGTGATGAAATTACCATTTTTGAAGGCATTTTTGATAACAGCTGTGTTTTTAATTTTTATTAAAAACTGATAATGTCATAACTGTAAAAGTCATATAGGACAAAAAGTTCACAGCAGGAGTAGTTCCCTATAGCCCCACACCTACTTCGCTTCCCAGAGGCAGCTGCTTAAAACATTGTAGCTGTTTCTCCTGTTATAATCCCCGTAATTCCAGTAGTCAGGGTATGCAGATCTCTGTGGACCCTCAGGTTTAGACACATATTGATTTCCTGTTTTGTGAGATGATGAGTTTAAGTCTTGTCGCCGTCTTTCTCTCAAACTCAGTTCCATTTCTTTCCTGCCCAGTAGAGTGATCTTTTTGTTGCATACAATTTGGTTTAAGATCTCTTTATACGCATATGCAGACTCACTAAAGCACCTAATAGTGAATTCCTAATTCAAGTCAACGACAGGTCAGTTTTCTAGGAAGCCTCATATCTCTTTATCCTCTGTTCTGATAATTTTTCTTGAGGGGGGTGCAGGTTTGTGAGACAGGGTCTTGCTGTGTAGTTCAGACAGGCCTTGAGCTCACTGTGTAGCCAAGGCTGGCCTCAAACTCACGGTGATTCTTCTGCCTCAGCCTCCTACAAGTATATGTCCCCTGCCCCCGCCAGGGCCATTTTTAAAATTTAAATGATATTCTAATCTTAGTAAGTTATTCCAGTAGTTCTATTATCATGTATGATAGTTCTTAAAGTTAATGTTCAGCATTCCATAAATCTGTTTATTCTAAACCTGAATTTTAAGCAGTTAAGAAAGTAATTGCTATTACTACAATTCTCCTGATAAACCATATATAACATAATTTATTACAGAGTAGCATTAAATGTCATCAATTAAACATACATTCCTTATAAAGATTCTTGTTTTCATTATTAGAAAAAGACCTTAAACAGCTGGCAAGCAGTTTTACTAAAACTTTTTTCTCTTTACAGGAGAGTTAACCTTGGTCTATCTGGTGTGAATATTTTATGGATTTTTGGCAAGTAGTGAATCATTTAATTCCAAATGTTGGGACTTTCAGTGAAGCGGAAAAAGTTGAATCTAAGCATCTTTTTGCCACTGCCTCTTCTGAAATAAGCTACATATGTGTGCATGAGATTTAACAAAAAATTAGCTAGTATACCTGTACGTTCCACTCCAAAAAATATTACCTTTTGGAAATTCCAGTTGATACAAAATCACAGCACTCTGGACTTTTTTTAAAAATGCAAAGGTTGTAGTTCCTCTTAGTGAAATAAATGGAGCAGCTCTTTTTCACTGTAATCCCCAAATAAGCATTATCCATCTGACTTCTCAAAAATGGTGTTTAGTTATGTTATTTAATAGTACAAGTACTTAAAGGAAATGGGCTGATTTTATCTCTATAATACCCCAGTGTTCTGCAGATCAGTCTAGAGCCTGTATTCAAAGAAATGAAATCAGTTTCTAAGTAATGTATTAATTAATCCAGGTATATGTTTTAAAGATTATTGAAAGAGGCTTGACAGTATCGGTATTTTAAAAAGTCAGCTCTTTGTATGTGGATGTCAGGAACGCTCCCCACTGCTTTGGTTTTAGCACCTCTGTTTCACTGTTCTGTAATACTGTGTTGCCTGTCCATATAAAGTATTTAGATACAATATTTTCAATGCCCCCCCGCCCCCAGAGTGAAAAGATACGAAGTTGTGAGAAGTAACAGCCGGCAGCCGCCTTGCTCATGGTTTCCCGATGAAGTGTTGCAGACTGACCTGGAAATGGCTGAACCCGGTGTCTTCTCAAGTAGTGTGCATGCGTCCCTTTTGTATAGTTTGTAGATTTTTCAAGAAGTTTTCAAAAAAGTTCTTGTATTTTAAAAGTTGATGTCCAAAAAAATAGAGTTTTTAATTGTTTTTGCTGTGTTAAATCTGTTTGTTACGGTATTTCAAAAGACTGTATCACTGAAATACGCTGAATATAGGGCCCTACTAACAATTGCTATGCTGTTAAACTGTACAATTGCATATACTTTTTTTAAAAGTGTTAAGAAGAAAAATTTTGATGACTACATAAAGACGAAGATCTTTTTCTTTATAGGGCTTAAGGTAGCTTTTAGTCCAAATACTCAGATTTTTTTTCCAGTGCTGGGGATCCAACCCAGAGTTCCCATATGTTAAATAAGCACTGTACCACTGAGCCACTCCCCATGCCCTGTATTACTTTATTTCTGAAATGAGCATCAAAAAAATGAGGATACATAGTAAAAAAGATGTTTTGTGTACCTGTTGACTGAGTGTGGATTGCTGTCTACTAGGTAGCTTTCCGGTATCAACTTCAAGAGTATTTGAGCTATTGTGTACCTAAATATAGCTCCTTCCCAGCCCCCCAAGCTCCGCCCTGTGGGGGGGGGGGAGAAGCAGGAGTCTTGCTGTGTCACTAAGTTGGCCAGACTGGGCTCGAAATTGCCATCCTTCTGCCTCCACCTCTTAGACTGCTGCAATTAACAGGCATGCGCCACCATGCCCGATTTATAGCCTTTATGTAATTTTAAAAGAAAAAAAAACCTTTGGTGAATTAGAAAAGATAGTACACTCCAGATACAGCAGTTACTTTTTTTCTTCTGTTGGGGACTGAACCCGTGGTTTTATGCATGGCGAACACACACTTTACCACTGACCAGTACTCTCAGCCCAAATAAAGGAAATTTTTTTAACTTTTTTGTTAGAGTAAATCAGTACCAACTAACATCACTGGCCAGATGTCATCTCTAGGTTATGTCATAAGTTTTCATTGCTTGACTCCTTGGATCCACACAGCTGGGGTGTGTTCTCTGTGTCATTTTATCATTTTCTTCCTCTGTCAATATGAGCCTTAAACAAAATTTGTTTTAGCGCATACTTAAAGCATGTATAATTTAGTTCCTATTGACACATAAAGTGCTGTGATACCTGGACTTCTCAGTCTAAGCATAGTATGTTAATGGTGAGGACGTGTGGCTGTGTAACTGGCTACATAGGGGAGCCCTGCGCCCGGGGACGTCCCTCCAAGGGCCAGTGTGGTCAGCTCTTCCCCGTAGGCACCGTCCCTTCCTGGCCGCACTCACCCGTGACTGCCTTTTCCCTCTCTGCTGTGCTCAGCAGCCAGCACCACATTCCGAGCCCCATGCTCATTGCCAGGCCAGCGACTACTCCTGGAACTGAGGCTACATCTGCCCAGCCCGGCTCCTGCTTTTAACAGCCCTTCCGCTGATCATTGTCCTCCCAGTTGCCCGTGATCAGAGCTCTGGCGTCGCCGATTGCTCGCGCTCCCTGGGTCCCCAGTCCAATCAGACAGCAAACCTCAGCCATTCTTTCTTAACAGTGTCTCGCACAGCTGTCCCTTTTCCATTTCTGCCACCACTCTGCTCGTTTACACCTTACCCACCCACACAGGACTTCTGCAACAGCCTAATTAATCGCACAGCCTCCTACTTGTTGCCATGCTTCCAGATTTTCCAATTCATCCTGCGCATTCTCTTCAGATTTATCTTCCTAAAACACCTGTTTGATCACTTCACTTCCCCTGATAAATTCCGCAGCCTGACATTTAAAGCCTTCCACAATCTGGCCCCAACCTGGCCTTCTGCACCCAATTCTGGGCGCTGGCTAGCACAGGCCACTGGCTGGCTGGCGCGGGGTTCTCTGCGCTGCCCGCCATGTGTCCTCAACTCTCGGGGGAGGCCCTTTCCGGTCACGGCTCCCCCGCCTGAGACTCACTCTAATTAAGCCTGCTGTTTGGACCTGGTCTTGACCATGCCAGCTGGCAGGCGTTCTCCCTGGAAGTCTGCTCCTCGGCACACAGCAGCCATGCAGACGGATTTAGTCTAGCAGTGGGCATAGTCTTGTCTCACATTCGCACAAGAACTAGGTTTCTCGCTCATCTTAGCTGTAAGTGCTGCTGTTCAGGAATACGGTACTGCTGATCACCGAAGCTGTCTTTTGAGGAAGGGTGCATTCTCAGCACACAGGCTTTCCCTGGGTCAGGCTGGGCCTGGAGGAGGAAGCAGTCCAGGCCCCACAGCTGTGCAGAGGAAAATGACAGCTGATCCTTGTGCTCCTGGGAGCTCTTCCTTAGTGACTTGAGGGTGAGGCCACTAAACCTTTCCCCAGGTACCACTGGGGATCCCTGGCAGGACCAGCTGCTGCCCCTGGCTGTAGGTTGGGGCAGACATCTTCAGACATAACCAGGTGTTGACAGGAGGGCTTCTGGAAGCGCCCCGAATGGGGCCGTGTCCACTCACCTAGAGTGAGGGGGGTTTGCACAACACACAGCTGTGCTTCTTGGGCCCCAGTGCCATGGCCAAAGTCACTGGGTATGCCAGCAGCTGTGTGCAGGTCTGCAGGATGGTTAGGCGTCAGCTCTCCACATCTTGTTCGATCCCTGCACAGTCGTCGTAATTCTATTTCCACACTGACTGAAGTGCGCTGACCTGGGGAGGCATGGATGGGAAGGTTGTGGATTCCACAGCGGGTGGCGCTTCCAGAAGTATTAGGAAGAGGCCCAGTGCAGAAGGATGGCATAGAGCAGGTCACCACCAAGGACAGCAGTGACCTTGGAAGAACGGTGTTTGTCAACTCAGTCCTAAATGCTGCCAGGCACCGTGTACACCTGCAATCCCAGCACTCTGCGAAGTCGAGGCAGGGGAGTCACAAGGTTGAGTCCAACCTGGGCAACTTAGTGAGATCCTATCTCAAAAGCTAAAAAGGGCTCAGTGCAGAGGTCCTGGGTACAACCAATCCTTAGCACCACCACCCCGCCAAAAAATCCCTCCCTACCCGCAAGCCAAAGTGAATATTCCAAAGTCATTCTGGCTGGAAGAGCCGCCAGCCCAGATGGGCTCTATCACTAAGGGTCAGGGCAATTTAATCTTTCATATGAGGATTTGTTTATAAGATCACTCTTTATACCTCGGAAATAATTGAGAAGCTAAAAGTGAGTGCTTTTAGGTGAAGAAAATGGCTTTTAAACGTCTTTTATAATAAATTGGAGTAGAGCTAGACAACAGCTCCTTTGACAGCAGAAAGCAATGCTCATTTTGGGGCCGGGTACCAGAAATCGAACTCAGGACCTTGCACTTGCCGGGCAGGCACTTGTGCCACTGAGCTAAATCCCCAGCCCCAGCAATGCTCATTTGGGATTGTGCTGGGACACACGTAACTTCATGGCCCTGACAAATCACACCCCACAGCTAGCCCAGCCTCTGTATCTGCCTCCCATCCCCCTTGCCTTCATCCCCCACACATGGCTGATCCCCAGTTCTGGACAGTATCGGCCTTGTTCCCCAAAAGCTGTGTTTTCTGGAACACCAGGGAAATGCTGCCTCCTTCCTTTCCCATTTCTAAACCAGTAGGAAAAAATAACGCTGCATCAGACTCTGCTTTCATGAACTGCATCCTGCAGGAAGAAAGAAGGTGGTGAACTGCTCTGCTGGGGGCCAAACATGTTTTTTTGGGAGCAACCAGCAGGCATGGCTTGCACGTGGATCGGGCAGCCCTGTGATGCTTTGGGCCCAGAATGCAGGCACCAGCTTACTGAGCTCCAGCTGCAAAGAAAGACTGCTGTGTCTCTTAAAGGCAGGGAAACCATCTGCAGGGATCCTGCACGGAGGGGTCCCCTACCTCATGGGAGACAGACCCGCAGAAGGAAGTCTGCCCTGAAGCCAGCAGCCCAGAACCTGCCGGCTTGAGGTGTTACACATAACAGCTTCCATCTCAAGGTAGCTGACCAGACCTAAAAATAAGCCCTGTATGACACTCCGCCTCTCTGCATGAGTTCTTTAAACTTTTCTTTTTTAGTGCTGTCTTGGAAATTCCTCGAGTTAAGAAATTAAAGTAGTGGTTGAGCTCCACTTAGACTGAGTTGCTTGGATAGTGCTTGGGGACAAATCCACATTCTGTACCAGGAACTGAATTCAGGCAGGCACTTGGGCCACTGAACTATCTTCCTGGCCCCTGACAAATCCACATTCTATGATATGGTCTCTTAAGACATTAGACATTACCTGTGTTGTAGCCAGAGAAATTACCTTTCCTTCAGACTGTTTGTTGCACCTGAGTAAGTCTCTTGTCTCTACTCACGTCTCCATATCCCAGTGTTTATTTCCTTCCCACGCACCCATCGCAGTGGTCTCTGTTAGTGAGAGATCTGCATGTGTCACTATGTCCCCTCCTTTCCCTTTGTAGTTCAGGCTGGCCTTGAACTCACTAGGAAGCCCAGAACTCACAGTGATCCTCCTGCCTCATCTCCCAAGTGCTGGGATGGCAGGCGTGCGCCACCACATTCGGCTGGCATCCCCTTTGACCCTGTCCTGGCCGTCACAGTGGCTGGGCACTGTTAGAACAAATGCCCGAGTGAAACTCTGGGTCTCTCCCGAGGCAGCTTCTGTTAGACTTCAGTTCCGTGAGGGCCTGGGACAGTGCATGTGAAGTGCTTGGGAAATACTTGCTGAGGTAACAGGGGCACTTGAAAAGCAGCCCTCTGCTTTCCATGGGCTAGAATTTGCAGGAAATGTGCCTTCCACACAGATCGTGAGAGCTCTCCGGCTGGTGGGTAGAGGGCGGCAGAGAAGAAAAGAAGCAAAGAGCTGGTGGCTGATTCTAAATTTGTAGAAAGGAAGACCAAAGGGCCCCATGTAAGCTCCACACCCTCTCCACTGGGCTCTGTGAAAACGGATTTGCAGTCCCCGCACTTTGGGAGACTAAGGCAAGAGAGCTACAAGTTCAGCTCCCGCCAGGGCAACTTGGTGAGATCCTGTCTCAAAACACTTAAAAAAAGGATAGGGATGTCAGTGTGAAGTCCTGGATCAAGCCCTAGTGCTGCAGAGAGAGAGGAAGGTGGGAGGAAGGAAGGAGGAAAGAAAATATAAGGGAGGGGCGAGAAGGAAGGCATAGGGGATAGAAGGGAGAGAGGGAAGGAGGAGGGAGGTGGGGAAGGGAGGGAGGTGGGGAAGGGAGGGAGGGAGGGAGGGACAAATGAAAGAAAGATTCACTCAGTAGTGCAGGGTCTCTAAGTGGAGGCTGGGAAGGAAAGCCATGCACAGTTTCACCTACCAGGGGTCTTCAACAGGATACAAAACGCAAAACGTCCACCTCGCCGGTCGTGGTGGTACACGCCTGTAATCCTAGCGCTTGGGAGGCTGAGGCAGAGGGATCACTTGGAGTTTGAGGCCAGCCTGGGCTATATAGTGAGCTCAAGGCCAGTGTGAACTGCATAGCGAAACCCTGTCTCAAAAGGACAAAAAAAAAAAAACCCTCCGCCTCTCACATCCTGCTGCTGAGCTTCACTGAGGCGCTGCACGAGGCCACAGCACTTCTTCCCGCCCGCTTCCCATGGGGCCTGACCCCATCACTGCCCGTCGGTCCCACAGGGCAGACATACTGATATGGCCAGCTTTGGAGAACATAATCTGCCATAATGTACAGCGCCAAAAATATTAATATGCTTAGACTTATTGGTCCCAGGACAAATTATTCAGGGAATTATTCAACAGAAAAGGGAAGTTATGCCTTCAGATGTTTATTGCGCATTTGTTTATTTGTCCATTTAGCTAATAAATATTGACTGAAGCACTTTTCTAGGGGCTAGGAATACAAAAAAGATTTAAAATAGACTTATTTCCTTCAGATAATTTCCAGTGTATAACTACTATCAGCAGAACCCATACTAATGTCCAGTGTAAAATGGTTAATAAATTTTAGCACCCTAATTGCGAGATGCGACATTGAGATGCCATAATAAGATGCCAGTAGACTTGTTCTGACCTCTCTTTAAAATTCCTACAACTTGGAAAAGACTCTGTAGGTTGAGGGGGAAATGCTCGGTAGACATGAAAACAAATCAAAGTTGTGGGTCCACTGTGATTACAGTTATGTAAAAATACGCATGCTGATCACCAGTATCTAGAACAGAAAATCCAAATGTGAACTCACTTGTTGGAGTGGGAATATGGATCATAGTCTTTCTCTTTTCAATTTTTTGAAGTATCTTTCAGTGTTACATATTTTTTAATGTAAAGACTGGAGGGAAAGGAGTGTAAATAAAAATTTTATACCTCAAAGGAGGAGAAAGATCTGCAGAGTGAGAAATTGATGGGAGACACTCCTTTAGTCCAGTGGTTTAAAATGGTGGTGGAGCTGGGCATGGTGGCGCACACCTGTAATCCCAGCACTTGGGAGGCTAAGGCAGGAGGATCAAAAGTTTGAGCCCTGCATGAGGAATTTAGCAATTTATAAGATCCTGTCTTGCAGGGCGTAGTGGCTCATGCTTGTAATCCCAGCACTCGGGAGGCTGAAACAGGAGGATTGTTGTGAGTTTGAGGCCAGCCTGGGCTACAAAGTGAGCTCAAGGCCAGCCTGAACTGCATAGCAAGACCCTGTCTCAAAAAGACAATCAATCAATCAATCAATAAATAAATAAATAAAAAGGCCTTGTCTCAAAATAAAAAGTAAAAAAGCACTAGGAAAGTAGCTTAGTGTGAAGGTCCTAGGTTCAATCCCTAGTACCATAAATGAGAAGGAAGAGGAGGAAGAAGAGGAAGAGGAGGAGAAGAAAAGGGAGAGGAAGGAGGAAGAGAGGAGGAAAAGGTCAGGTATGGTGCATATGCCTATAAACCCAGCAATCTGAGAAGCTGAGGCAGGAGGGTCAAAACCTTATCTCAGAGCTGGGCATGGTGGCACAGGCCTGTAATCCCAGCACTTGGGAGGCTGAGGCAGGAGGATCCTTGCAAGTTCAAGGCCAGCCTGGGCTACAAAGTGAGCTCAAGGTCAACCTGAACTGCATAGAGAGACCCTGTCTCAAAAAGACAAACAAACAAAAAAATGGTTAAAAAAACAACACTCCAGTGTTATGGTTTAGTGAACTTACTCTGCTCTGTAGAGAACAGTTAAACCTGGTGCTTTGAAATGTTTCTCCAAGATTAAACATGATTTTTAGGTATTACTTTTAAGTTATATTTTGCTTTTGGTATAGCCAAATATTCACTTGTTTTTCAGAGTTCCTGATACTTTCAGAAAAATCAAAATAAACTTGTCCCCCACAAAAGGAAAGTGAGCTAGAATGGTGGCAGACATTTCCATGTATGTCCTGTTGGCCAGCACTTCATCACACAGACATATAGCTGCAAGGGAGTCTGGCTAATAATCCCAGCACAGTGGGAGGGTGGTGGGTATCAGACCGGCAGTCTGCCATGAGGGGAGAGTCCTAAAGGATTGCAGAGCCAGAGCTGGGCCTGATTCCAGGAACAGTGACTGCTGTGGATGTACACTCATCAGTCCCCTATCAAGCACTTCCTTGACTGGCTGGCTGTGTCCTTTCCATGGGGACTGGAAATGAAGAAATATCCAGCACTTCTATAATCCTGAAGTCTCCTTTACAGAGCCCAAGAAGGCCTGGAGCAACTGAGCTCTGCTGACATCACCTCGGTGCCGGCATCAGAGGCATCTCTGCCAGGAGCTGGCCCATTTCTCCTTTTTTCCCCATCAGGCCATTTCCATGGTGCTGGGTCACAAGGCTCATGGGACACGCCAGGACCTCCCATTGCCTACTCGGGTCAGACTGTTCTAGTTTCTGGTCAAAGTGGAGACAGGGCTGCTCTGTTGTTTTCTTCCTTGAAGGGAAGTCAGGGGAGTCCTTGCAGTGGCTTGAGAAGAGACAGCTTGACCACTTGCTCCCCAGACACCTCCAGGCTAGGCGTGCTGGGTGGCCGGAGAGGGTTCCTGATGACAGACTGCCTTCCAGGTGCAGCACTCTGCTGAGGGTGGCCCTGGAAGGAGGTGGGGGCTGCGCAGCAGGCTGAGGGGCCGCGGGGTGGGTGGAGCAGAGGCAGCAGCAAGGACAGATGAATGTGCCGCAGGGAGCCAGGGTGGGTAGGTGAGCTATCAGATGGGTACACTTTTCTGCAGGGGCGGCATGCTGTGCGAAAAGCCAGGGAGAGGGAGCAATTGGCAAGCTGCACGTGAGTCACACATCCCGTTCATGGGCAGCCTCGGGCACTGTAGGCCCTCCTGGGTCCAACTCCACTCCAGGCCACATAGTAGAGCCTGGAGCAGGGCCAACGCTCCTGAGGGGCCTCTCCAGGACGAGCCAGGAGCCTGGCTTCTCAGCCACCTGCTCCTGGCTGGCATCCAGAGCCTTCTGCTGGCTCCACTTGTGGGCCTTGCTGGCCTCCACAGCTCCTGAGTAGCCCGACAGCAAGACGAGCAGCTCCCTCGGCCCCATTCTCCCACCCTGCGGTCCCCTGTGCGCACACGCTGAGGCCTCTGGACTCCAGGCAGCTCCCTGCAGGGAAAGGCGCCTTTTTTTGACTCACCTGAGGAGTCTGACTCATGGTGGCCCCAGCCAGAGGAGCCCTAAAGCAACTACGGCCACACCAGCATGGCTGTGCCTGCTTTTCTGGTGACGTCAGACTGATGATCCCACCCTTGCATGACATGGGGAGTTACAGGCAGAAGAAACCAGCTGGTTTTCTTTCTTAATTTTTATTAGTACAGGACATGTTTGCAGTATGTTCCTTGTGTGGAGTTGGCAGGTGTACATAACACGTTATTTTTTTTTCATCCCCCTCCATGTCTTGATTCCCTCCCCCTTTGAGAACAACTTGCCTATTGTCTTTTACTTTTGCTTTTATTTATACTTTGGTTTTCTCATATAAGAGAAATCATGTGATATTTAAAATTTTGTGTCTGATTTTTTTCATTTAACATCGTAAGGTGCATCCCTTTTCCTACAAATGCCTCAAGTTTATCCTATCCTTCTTTGTACTTCTCAGAGTAGTAGACCATTGTGTACAAACACACTTTCTTTATCCATTCATCTGTTGGTGGACATATAGGCTGTTTCCAAGATTTAGCTATTGCAAGTTCTGCCGCTGTAAACATGGGTATGAATGCATCACTGTAATACGGTGTCTTTACCTCTTTCAGGGACACACTGTACCTAGAAGGAGAATACTGGGTCAGGTAGAGTTTCCAGTTTTAGTTTTTGAATCTCCACACCGATTTCCATACTAGTTTTACTAGTTTACATTCCCACGCACAATGATGTGGAGGGCTCCTCTTTCCCGCCAGCCTCACCAGATGATTTTTATACCCCAAGGTGGGCTCGAGAGCTGCCAGAAGACTGCAGGTCCCCTCGTCCTGCACTCTTGGCACATTATCTGTCCATTTTGTTTTTGAGGTTGGGTCTCACTGAGTTGTCCAGGCTGCGCTTCAGTTTGAGATCTTCCTGCCTCAACCTCCCAGGGTGCCGGGAATGAAGCGTGTGCCACCACGCCCACCCGGCTCTTGACACAGTTTTCAGAGCTGACTGCTCCTCTCTGTCCTGTCCCCATGTCACCCACCTCAGCATTCCACTGAGTTCTGGTCAAGGGCCCTGGAAGGGGTGGGTGGGGACCGTGGCAGGCAGAGTGATGGTGGGGAGAGGTAGTCCACCCTGAGGGACACACCAGCACTTCTCGGGAGTGTCCCCCGGGGGAGCTCCTGTCCCTGCTTTTCCCTGGGAGGCCATGGGTGCCCCTGCTAGGTGTGACCCCCAGCCGCAGCAACAGCCCGGCAGCTTGTGCCTCCGCTCTGCGTGTCCGCCTGGTGTGGTGCTGTTGGCCCCTCTCCCGCCAGGAGCAGCTCGGGTGCACTGCGGAGGGACCACAAGGAGCCAGAGGCCACTCCAACCTCAGCTGCCCCAGGAGAGGGACCCAGGGAGGCCTTGCTGCACCTCTGTCCGACCTCGAGGAGGGGCCAGCGGGCAGGGAGGTCCTTCTCTGCCTCTGCCACGGGCTGAGTGAACACGGTTCCGGGGCCTGGCCGCTTTCACCTCCGGCTGATCACTCTCCCTCCGCACACACATCTCTCAGTTGGAAATTGAGATCAATAAATCTTGGCAGGGAAGCGGAGGGAACAATAGCAAGGAACAGGGCTTTGGGAGGCGGAGGGATGCAGAGGGCACCCAGGTAGCGCTGTGTGGGTGACAGACGCAGCTGCCTGCATCAGGATGAGACATCTCTGTCGCAGACCCAGGCCACAGACTGGGCTCCGGGTGTACTGGGTGTGTGTGGGTGTATGTGGGATGTGTGTTTCTGGTGTATGGGATGAGGTATAGGTGGGTGCTGTGGGGTGTGTGGTCTGTGGGGATAGTGTGTGGTTTCTGGGGGGTTGTGTGGTGTGTGGCTTAGAATATGCATGGTGTGGTATGGTCTGTGGTGTCATTTGTGGGATGTCTGTGGTGTGTGGGGGACACAAGGTGTGTGTTTGTGTGGTGCTGGGTGCAGAGTGCGCTGCCTGTGGCAGGAATCTTAAAGAGATGGGAAACCTCCCCATTTATTTTACCTCTCTCAAGCTGCTACAGGGAAAGGTCTTGGTTTGATTTCCTGACTGTGGCTCCAGGGTGATTTGCAGCCCCTCTTACTGTGGAACCAGCTGTGGGCCTCGTGTGAGCTGCGGGTTTGGGCTCCTCTTTGCTGACCCCTACCTCATCGCCAAAGCCAGCTGAGCGCACAAGCAGCGTCCTGACCCAGGGGTGGGGCCACCTTCACTTCGGCAGCAGACATTTCCCCAGGTCACTGTTGTCCTTGCACACTAACCTTCTCCAGGTCACCTTGTCACACTGCCTTCTTTTGCAACCTGAAGGTTTAAGTCATGAATACTGCCACTGCTTGGTCTTGTTCTCGGCCATTTTGTGAGCAAATGTGTTCCCTACCAACTTCTGAAATATCCCTGAGAGCAGACAGGTTTCCTGTTTCCCTGTGTTTCCTTTTTGTTCCCCAGTGTCTGATGTGGGTTCCTGTTTGTTTTGGTGGTGGCCCCAGAACCCAGGACCTCTCTTGTGCTAAGTGCACACTCCACCCGAGCCACACCCTCAGCCCCTGAGCAGGGTTATACACAGCCCATGCTAAGCTGCTTGCTGCAATGCTTCGGTGACAAGGTGGAGCCCAGACAGACCCTCTGAGCTGAGTGGGAGGCCCTGGAGTTCCTGCCTGCCTCCCCGCACAGGTCCGGGCTCAGAGCTCTCAGGTCAGCAACCCCAGTAACAAGAACCTGAGTCTTTTTTAATTCTTTGAGAAAAATGTAAAGAGCAACACAAAGAATACTTTTGTACCTACTACTCTGATTTGTGTCTATATAATTTTTTTCGTCTCTTCTTTCCTTTCCTCCTCTTCCCCACTTTACATAAATTCTGCCCTAAGCCTGTGCTTAAAAAAGTTTTTTTAAACCAGGCACGGTGAGCACACTTGTAATCCCAGCACTCAGAAAGCTGAGGCAGGAAGATCACTATGAGCTTGAGACCAGCCTGAACTACACATAGAGTTCAAAGTCAGGCTGAACTACAAAGCGAGACCCTGTCCTAAAAAAAAAAAAAAAAAAAAAAAAAACCCAAAATTTTAAATTAAAAATGCAATTAAAGACACATTAAGCATCAAGAACACCAGCACCCAAGTCCTGACTTCCCACGATGGCCGACTGTATCAGTTTCCTATGGCTGCAAAGACAAAGCACCATAAGATGGGCAGCTTAAACAACGCAAGTTTGAAGAACTCAAAATCAAAGCATCAGCAGCGCTGGTTTGCTGAGGAGAATCTGTCCCACGCTTCTCTCCTGGCTTCCCGTGGCTTTCGGGCCTCTCTGTATCTCCTTGACTGGCCGATATATTCCCCGAACTCCACCTGCACCTGCATGTGTATGTCCAAATCACCCTTTTATAAGGACATCATACTGGACTAGGGCTCATCCCAATCACTTTAACCTCACTACCTCTGTAGAGACCCTATTTCCAAAGAAGATCCTGTTTTGGTGCTTCAGGATCTTTTTTGCGGGGGACACCATTCAGCCCACAGTACCACTGAAGACATGGCCAGCCACTGACATGCGGCAACCAGGTCAGTGCCGTGTGGTTATGAACTGGGCCGCGTCTAAACAGCCAGCCCGGGCAGCGCGACTGCGCCTCGGTATGGAGCGGTAACCGGGAACTCCCCAAGTGCCTGCAATCTGCACCTGGGCCCGCTGTCACAGCAGCCTGTTCACGCGAGCACACAGCTTGGTTAGACGCATTCTCCAGGTGTTGCAGGACAATTCAACATGTGGCAGGTGAGCGTTTGCTCTGCAGGCACAGGTGAGCTGCCACCAGTCACATCCGATGGTTCTCTGGAGACTTGGGGGCTGCAGCAGCTTTGGAGCTCTTACTTTGTCCCTGTGCAGTAAGCGTGGGCCAGACACTCCACTGGGGTTATCCCAGCAAGGACCTAGGCCTAAAACAAATCTGCATCTCACATGGCCATTTGTTTTCTCTCTAGAGACCCTTTGCGCATTGCTGAAAGCCAATTAATTATTTCAGACACCATGATTACATGGACACAGTGATTAATCTGATAATCCTTTTTATGAAATTACCTCTGAAATGTTAACTTTTCATCTTTTTTTTTTTTTGTCTTTTTGAGACAGGGTCTCACTGTGCAGTTCAGTCTGGTCGTGAGCTCACTTTGTAGCCCAGGCTGGTCTCAAACTCGCAAGGATCCTCCTGCCTCAGCCTCCCGGATGCTGGGATTACCGGCGTGTACCACCACACCCAGCTAACTTTTCATCTTTTGAAATTCACTGTGCAAATTAGTTTTAAGATTACCATCTTTTGGCTCTGTCGATCTTTATAGCACCCTCCCCCCAGAAGCAATAAAAACTGTCCTGAATTTATCAGGTAGGTCAGTCAGGAAAGAGGCAGGCAGACAGGAAATTTCAGGTGACCCTGCTCCAAGTGGGGCTTGGGCTGATGGAATTGTTAGAACCTGCTGTGGCTGGTAAGATGCAGTGGGGACAGTCACCGCCCCAGGAAGCAGTGGGGCACACAGAACCCTGGGGTGCTGATATCAGGGATCCCTGTGAGAAATGGGTCACCATGGCTCTGAAAGGGGGTCTTTTCCCCCTTCAAATCTCCACCAGTGAGTGCACAGGGCGGGGCCTCTCCCAGCACATCCCACTTGGCTCGGACAAGAGACCTGCCTCACTGCACCAACACCTCACAGTCCCCAAGAGTCCTCGGCACAGGCCAGGGGCAGGGAGCACACCTGAGCTGTCGCTTTCCACTCTGCTGTGTCCAACAGGCAGGGCGCTGGACCGCAGGCTGGCTTTACAGACGGGGTCACCTAGAAGGATTCTTAAAGCTGGCTGGGGCTACCAAGCCTGGAAGGTACAGCAGGAGCCACTTGCACTCTTGTGAAAGCTGGTGTCTTTTTACTTTGGAGTAACCCTGCGTGACTGATCAGGAGCATGTTGCATCTATTCGCAGCCAGTCTTAGGTGGCAGCACAGCTCCCGTGCGTTTGGAAACCGGGGAAGGACACAGCCCACACAGCTGTGGCCCCACAAACCCATGCAGCGGCGCGTACTGAGCACCGGCTGTGTGCCAGGCTCTGGGGAGGACGGAGAACACGGGAACAAGGCGGAGATGCCTCCCGCCTTCACGTACTTGCATTCTGAGTCAGGAAGCAAGCCGATCAGGAAGTGCGAAGGGCATGTGCGTGTGTGGGGTGATAGAATTTAAAATCAAAGCGTCGAGGAAGGCTGGGTGGCCTCATAGTGACACTCTTGCCCTCATTTGGCCTCACTGAGATAACAATGAACAAAGAACAAAAGGCAAGGGACGGGCCAGGTGGATGCAGGAGGCCCCTTCAAGGCCGAGGGAGGCGCCAGTGCCCAGGCCCAAGCCTGTCACGGGGCCCGGGTCCCTGGGGCTGTGAGTCCCACCTCTGTGGCTGCCCCTTGGCTAAACTGCCATGGAAGAGTTTTCTGGCAAAAGCCAGCCAGGCATGGGTTTTGCACTCTTCTTGTGAAAGCTGGTGTCTTTTTACTTTGGAGGAACCCTGTGTGACTGATCAGGAGCATGTTACATCTATTTGCAGCCAGTCTTAGGTGGCAGCACAGGTCTCTCAGGCATGGGAGCTTCTGAGAGCCCTGGCATTTGCTTTCTGCTCCCTAGGTTGATGGTTGCATTTTTGGTAAGACCTCAGCCACAGGAGGGCCTCCTGTTCCGGTGCCCACCTCACCCCGGGCTCCAGAACCACCCCACTGGGTACACCGCCCTGAGTCCTTCCTCCCCACAGCTTTCCAGCCCTTTCATCCCCACAAGTCACACACAGCCCTCTGGGTTGCCATGGAAACAGCATTCTTTCCTCCTCCCCACTCTGTTTACCTTGGCCAGGGACTGCGGCAGAAACCAGCCTGTCAGAAACCAGCCTGTCGCAGAAGGAAAGGTGGGCGGGGGCGAGCAAGGAGGGAGGAAGCCCGCCCCAAACCAGATCATTCTGGTTCAGTGTGCCACCCCCTCACCCCACAGGCTTGGCCGCTGCTGGGGCACCTAGTGGGGCTACGGAGGAGCAGGAGCGAGGGGGACTTGGGCCAGAGCAGCGTTAGTAGAGAAGGTCCGAGCCTGCGTGCCCCTAAGGGACCAGTGGGTCTCAGGTCCCGCAGCCAGGAAAGCCCTGGCTAGGACAGCAGGCAGGGTCGCCCTGGGACACCTTCCAGGACGTCACCCTCAGGGTATTGGACATTTGCTGTGATCTGCAGGTGCCACACCACAAACCCCGCACAGGCCATGATAAGGGGGCTGAACGCTCCCCCCACTCCCCACCACCGGCCCACAGAGGCCTCCCCAAGCCTGCACCACTGCTGTGTCCGGTGACAATGGGCCCGCAGGGTCTTTCCGTGCAGCCCTTGGCTTAAAGCTTCCCACCATGCTTAGGCTGTGAGCCCAGCATTCATCCAGCTGTCTGCAAGCTGGCACCGCCCTCTGTTCTCGCTTCCCATGCCTCTTCCCGGGGGCCCCTGGGTCCCCTTGGAAGGCACCAGAAGCCAGATGTTGTTCCTGGAAATGGGTGCAGCGCGCTCTCTCGCCCCTTCCTAGCCCACCCCCCACACACACTGGCTCAGTTCTTAGAGGCTCCTGGTTACATGCCTCTTCCTCCATTGCTCCGTCTGATCCCTCGCCTTTGCCTTTCTGGATGGAAGCGCCTCAAAGGCAGGGCTACGCCCCGCACCTCGGGTACAGCACTGGACAGTTACTGGGTGCTTAGAGAACAGGGCCCCACACCTGCTAAGGGCAGCAGAGAAGCCACCCAGGACGCACCTCGGTGCTGTCTTAGCCGGGGAGCACCAGGCCATCGTGCTACAGCCTGAACACCAGGCCTCTCTGCTCCTCAGCGATGTGGTCAGTGGTCAGTAGTGGTGCTTTGGGGACCCAGCGCCTGCTTCCACTACAGCCTCCCCACCTATCCCTGGGCATCACTGCACACCCAAGCGCGCCCCTCAGGTCCCATCTTTAAGGGTCCTCAGCCAGGCTGGCCATGCAGGTGCAGTGGGAACGAGAGTTCTTTCAAACAAGACCTCAAAGGAATGCTGTCTGGGCAGGCACCTTCTTCCGGGCTTGCAGGGTCTGGAAACTCCGTTAGCAAAGCACTTACCTTGGTTGGCCTTGGCCTACCAATCTATGAAATGGGCTAAGATCTCCAGGCTTATCAGGCTTAGGTTCCAGTACAGGTTTGCTGAGGAGAAAATGCTGAGCTACACGGCAGGCTGACAGGGCAGAGGCTGGGCTCCTGGCATGGTGGGTTCAGGTTAGAGGGAAGCCAGCAGATTAGTCTTGGGCTCCCTAGCATGCAGGCAGCTCTGAGCAGCCTCCACGCCCTTGATTCTTGGGAACCACAGCGCTGTGGGCTGTGCAGGATGAACGTGGACAGAGGCTGACACCTGAGCCATAAGCTGAGCGTGGCTGTCTCATGGGGAGGTCCTGGTAAAAAGAGGCCAGAGGCACCAGGTATCTGGATGGCCTGGGTCTCCTTCGTTGCAGTCTGAAGTAAATGTGTGCTCACTTAGAGGGGTTAGGGGTACATTCTTGTGTTTTCTGAGCCCCAGAAGCCAGGCAGCTTTCGACAGAAAGTTCAAAAAGGATAAACCGATAACCAGTCTGTGCCCTCTGAAGACTAATGCCAGCAGTTCCCTCCTTGTGGCCATTTGCAGTACTGCTCTAAACTTTCTGGCCTGGTGTGGGGGTCCCAAAATTGGACAGAGCTCCTGGGTGTCTCTGGCCTTTTCTCCACACTAGTGCTGGGCTGGAGGGCCTACTGCCCTTCCTTCCTGTAGGGGCTGCTGAGCTCCTGCAGAGGAGCTGAGAGAAGCAGCTCCCTTGGCAGAGCTGGGCCCATGGAGGATGAGCAGGTCTGTGGGGCCTGCTTGTCGTGCACTCAGGAACCTCTTCCTCCTACCAGGATATGGAGTATATGAAAGAAAAACTTGTCCCTAAAAAATCTTCTTGCTTGATTTTACGAATGGAAAGGTTGGCAAGGAACAGGCTTTGGGCAACAGGATAAAACCACACTTAAAACTTGATAGATGGTATTTTTTTTTAAAAAAGCTCCTCTTCCATTTTTTCCTACCACCAGCCTCTAGGACTCAAAGATTCCCAAATGCCAGCCAGGCAGCATCTGAATCAGTGAGGAACTTCACTAGTACTCTCCTCATAGCCTTTGAATCCCCAGCCCTTTACAGCCAGACTTAGAGGACAGCAAATTTATTTTATGGTGCTAGGATGAACTCAGGGCCTCACACACGCCAGGCAAGTGCTCTAAGACAGCTTTTCCATCAGCCCCGGGACAGGATTATCATGGACTGAGCTGAGAGTGGACCTCTGCTCTCCCAATCCCTCAGGTCATTTTCTTCTACAACTGCACTAACAAGTGGCCACTAGCCATGTAAGGCTATTTACATTTATGAAATTAAAATTAAGTCAGCTTCACAGTTTGGTTCCTAAGACATGCTGGCCCCCGCTGACGTGGTCAGTGGCCACATATGGATAGTGGCTGCCATCGTGCAGTACATATAGGCCATTTCCATCAGTGCAGAAAGCTCTGCTGGTCTAGGACCTGGGACTTGCATCTGAAGGTAAGATGGATGGCTTTACCAGCTTCCTCTCCCCTCAAGCAGTGACTGCATGCACTTGTGCTATTCAGTTACAGTAGCTTAGTACCTGCACTTTGACAAAACAGAATTTATAAGTGTAACAGGAAGAATAACACTACCTAAGCCACTGAAACTGACCTACACTTTAGAAGAGGTGAGGGAAATAAACCAAAGGAAAGAAGACTGCTCTGGATATGTGTCAGCTATTAACCCTATTTAAGATGGGCAGAAACTGTTTCTCTTTGTCCTTACAGATTTACATTGTAGGATCTAAATTTGTGTTCTTAGAAGAATCATGTGATCCAGTTGTTGTCCAATGGAAACACTGACAAGAAAGAAGCACAAGTGCAACTGTGGAAGGGAGACCTCAGAAGGGAGCAGACTTGGGGTGCCCTTGCCTATATGGACTTCACAGACGTGGGGCGGTATACTGCTGGGAGGGCAGTCGGATGGGAATTGGCACAAGGGAGGCATCTGGAAGACCAAGGCAGGCGTAGCTCCCCGAAGGACCCCACAAAGGGCGCAGCTCCCACTACGCCTTTTCCCTTAGATGGCAAAGTCCTATGACTCTACGTACTTTTGAATTCCCTGTAGCTCCTCTAACGCTTCAGGGAAGTGTAGACAAGCCCATACAAACTTGTCCAGCAGAGAGTGTGGCCTGCCCCACAGCTGCTCCCTTGCTGATGCCCTTATGGAAGAAACAGCCATGTGTCCCCAGGTTCCAGATGGCAGACAGAAGAACCCACAGTGGGGCTGGGGTGGAAGGCGGATGTCTCACAATATCACGGAGAAAGGCTGAACCTGGGGGTGGCGCTGATGCTTATGTCAAATAGGAAAGCTCACGTACACACACATTATTGTCAGACAAGCAAGGTGGCCTTGAACAAAATAGATTTGAATAAGATTTATTGATCAGATTGTTTTAGAAAACCAACAGCAAAACACTGACAAGGTACATAAATACAGATTGGACGTTTCAGAGTAAATTCACTATATTTCCTACGTGCTTGTAGGAAACCAAAGAAGGTGGAAAAGCTGTCCTGATCATATGGCATGCACACCAGACTGCAAAAGGACTTCCACACTATTGAACAGGACTGTGGCAAATAGCTTTAAAGTAAGGCAAGCATTGTGTGTGGCCTCAGCATACCCTGCGGAAAGAGCGCAGCCTGGGTTCACCCCTCAGAGACGCGTCCTAGAGAGAGGCCCTGGCTCTCCCAGCGGCTTGCCACTGCAGCTGCCGTCACAGGGAGGTGCCTGTGTGTCCCTGTGCAGCTCTGTGCATGGCAGGGACCTTACAGTCAGCATGCTTTCTGATGCCTCCTTTATATTCTAGATGTGTAACTAGGAAAACAGCAGTCACTACCGCTTGGTGAAACGGGCTTTCCCTCAGAAAACTGCCCCTGACTCACCCTGTACACTGACTAAGCAGGGCCAGGAAAGAATTTCTCACAAGTTTTAAAAACTTAAAAACATGAAATTTACACCAAAAAGATGGTATCACTTTTGAAGCACGACTTAGAACTTCTGTTTATAACACCAGACAAGGGAAGGTCGCTCTCCACGAAGTCTCACGACCTTAGAAGGGAAATGCCACTGCTGGGCATGATCTGGTGGTGGCACATCGAGGCTGCAGAACTCCACGGGGCCTTCCTCAGGCCCTGTCAACATCCCGAGAGTTCCAGAGTACTCAGGGAACCAATGCAATTGGAATTAATGGTGACCACTTTTTGGAACTTATGGTCATAAGGCCATAAACCATCCTCTACCCTGGAGCTCAAAGCCAGAAAAATGAAAGGAAAAGAAAAAGAAAAAGGAAAATGGCTTTTTGTGCTACATCAGACTGCTGGCCCGTAGAGAGTGCCACTCTAAACATCTATAAGAACACATAAAAACAAAGTAGTTTTTTAGGGTATATAGACCAACACAGTCACAGAGAATAATCCAGGCTTTCCTATATGCCAGGCTACAGGACTGGAGAGAGTATCACGAAGGGAAAAAACAAAACAGCCAGGATTTGTTAAGAGTCAAAGAAATGTGTTGAAATGGTGGGATCCCCATGCCTGTCACATGCAGCCTGTTCTTCCCACAGGTGCTAAGAGCTCTCTGGTGGTTCCGGGGAGCCAGCATAGGACTTGGCAGGAGATGGTGCCGAAGACCGACACCTAAACTCAGGGCTATCACCTGTGGCTCCGCAAGGCAGTGCCAACAGTCATCACACGGACCAAGTACAGCAAAGTGGGCTGTGCATATGTTTGCTGGTTGCTAGCCCCTCTGTGAGGTCCCCTTTTCCAATTCCTCATCCCACTGAGAAGGAAGTGGTCATGGGAAAGGGACTGAGTGGAAAAAGAAATGTAAATGGGTCAAATGTTTGACAGAAAATTGGAAACATTAATTATCTATGGATTTCAGTTATCTGTGCTTTACTGTTGCCACTCTGGGTACCCAAAAGTCATGGTCAAAACACCTTTTAAAAACGCTAATATGTTCATTTTCATACTTTAAAATCTAGCTATGTGATGGATGTGATTGGCGTAGAGCAAATTTGTTCATCATACCATTGGGGCCCTGAAAAAAGATTCTGCCAGTGGAAGGGATTTTATTTGGCCCCTGGAAAATGATTAAAATCTCAATCTAGTCTATATCAGTTTATAGCATGTTCAGGGTATGGAAAATACTTTATAAAGTGAGGAAAGCATCATCTGCATCATTTCACAAGGTATTACAGTCCCAGATAAGTTAGTATATATGAGAGAACTGACAGCACTAAATACTAGGTTTTGATTCTCCACTTAGGAAATGCCTTACAAGTGGACTTCCTTGTTCCTGGGCAGGACATCCACTGACGTACTGCACAGGTAACTGGAGAAAAATCTCAACTCTAACAAGCCCAAGGAACAGTAAGTCTCTATGAACTGGACTAAGAAAACATGGACTTGAAAATCCAGCCTTGCCAAGAGCCAGGTGATTGCACTGAGAATTCTTGTCGTAACTTTACCCTAAAATAGTAAGCTGGCTTCCTCAAGACAGATACAAAAAAGGCTAGCTGCTTCATAGTCACAGCCCCTACATAATTTGTATATATCCATATGTATTTCTATATATTGCACTTTAGTTTCCAGGACCGCAGGAAGAGGGGAGCTCTGCGGAGAGGCAGAGAAGCAGCCAGTGTAACCTTTCCTACACCAAGTAACAGCATAACTTGTTTTCAAGTGCTGGCTAGAGATACACTAAAGTGCCTGGAGACCTTCCTAAGAAAGTCCAGTCACCCTTATTTGAGTCCTTAGACACAGCCTTGTTTGGTATTGAAAACAGGTACATATAAGGGGCTCTACCATACTCCCACGCTGGTTGTACCACATCATTTTCTAGTGTTATGAGAAGACACATTAGACCAAGGATATGTTCTTTTCTGAAAATGTCACACACAAGGTCTTTGATACCAGGCCTCCAGCATCTACCTCAAAGGAGACTGCCTTCAGAAGGCTTTTAAAAAAGATGCCAGCAAGCATGGACTGACTCAGAACCCTGTCTCCAGTTTTCTGCGTAGCACAGACAGAGACCTGGTCGTGTCCCAAGGACCTATGGAAACTTAAGCATAGAGGCTAAGCATTCAGTCTTTGGTCCCTATGTATTTCAATGGCAAAAATCCTTTTGCTGCCCTAAATAGCAGCACTTGTTTAGTTTGGGATATAATTCCACCAAATATCCAGAGAGCAGGATGGAGTCACAGCTGGCTCTGTTTTGAACAGGTGGGGCTGCTCTGACTGGCTTGCCTAGCAGAGGGTGGTAAAAGGTTAAATGCCAGAGGATTGGGAACAGGAAGCCGTAGGGGGATGCAACCCCTGGGGAGCTGCTCTCTTTCTTGCATCTCCCTCACACTCCTCACCCCCTAGAAAGAACCCAAACTCACAGATGAGTTCTTAGAAGGCTTTGCAGAACACATGCTCTATGAAGTCAATCCAACACGAATGGGACAGAATAAGGCCTAGAAGTTAGGAGTCCAAGTCTAGAAAACTGGTTTTCTCTTCCCCAGAACTAAACACCAGATGGTAACTTTTTAGCCATAACTCAAAGGTATTTCAGATCCACACATCAGCCAAAGAGATCCCTTCTGGGGTAAATGAAAAACGAAGTTTAAAAGCTGGGTGAAAAAGAGGCACTTAAAGGAAAAATGTGTCCCAAATCTCCCATGTGGGTGTCCTATAATGGAGGGACTGCAGGAGCGTCAGCACGTGCTCCTTCGGCACCTTGAGAGCGCCTGCAGATGCCCACGTGCTCACAGAGCCTCCTGCACAACTCCAGCAGCATGATGGCAAAGCAAGTAAAAACATAGGTCATTTTTAGAATTAACAAAACAGAACCAAAATTTCACACACACACACACACACACACACACACACAAATGATATTTAGTTTCATTCCTTCCTTGTGCTAGTTTTTAAATGACACTTGGTTCATTACGAAGGATGACCTGTGGCTTTTCTCTCAAGACCTTTTATCCAACTACTAGACAAGTACAGCACCCTGCGCAACGAAGCAGACAGCAAAAGAGGCAACAAGCTAAGGCGTAATCATCGGCCACCTGCCAGAGAAAATGGCAGGGACATGAGAGATTAGGACGGAAACAAGTCTCAGAAGGAAATGGCCAATGTGACAGTCAAAGCAGAAGCCAAGTTAGCACGTGCAAAGGGCACAGGTGCTTCCTGTCCCGCTCTCCCCTTTTCGGCCTTCACACTGCACTTTTAGGTCTACAATTCCCCATGAAGAATTCAAAGAAATATTTAAAACCTTAATAATAAGCATCAAAGAATTTAAAAACTGCCCAGAAAGAACTCTGACAACCATAAGATTTTCAGTTTAAAACTTTTTTGACAACTGTTAAGTTTCTCAATTTAAAAATAACACAAAGACTCTTGACTATGACACACACTTCTTTTGAGAAGCCAACTCTCTCCACTGCTGGTACTGTAAAGAGGAGAAAAGAAATCACTAACCAAGAGTTGCTGAGCTACTTCACTTTCCTCCAAAGCCAAAGGATAGGTTTAGGTACCGATGCAGCAAGATGTCAACTACTGCTGCCATTACAGCCTGCTACTCAGACACATCTTGAAAACACCAAGTTAAACACCCAGGTTTAAGGACAACCTGCACAACTAGAAAGGTTAGCCTTTCATTCTCTCCTCCAAACTACTTCTTATACCTGTTGCTGGACTTTTGTTGTTTTGTTTTGTCTTTTTGAGACCGGGTCTCACTATGCAGTTCAGGCTGGCCTTGAGCTCACTTTGTAGCCCAGGCTGGTTTCAAACTCCCAATGATCCTCCTACCTCAGCCTCCTGAGTGCTGGGATTACAGGCATGCACCACCACGCCAGGCTGGATTTTTAAATTTCATCTTTGCTGATAATGATATTTTAATTTGTGGAGCACTGACTGACATGGTCAGTATGTTCAGAATTCCTTTTTAAAAACTTAATCTTATCTTGATTCTTAAAACTAATAAGGTACTTTCTGGCTTTCCCTCAACGCTATCAAGTAAAAGGGAACATGTGAATAAGAATGTGAGTGTGTACTGGGACAGGAGGGAAAGAAGCAAAGAAAAAAGCTCACGGGAAAGTGATGTCCATAAACTTAAAAAAACAATTTACAGAAAGGCATCTGATGTATTTTCTGAATAAGGCCTTGATCAGGGTACCAATCCTCTTTGTAGCACATTCTACACTGCCCATAAATAAAGAAGTCTCTTAAATTAACATTTCCAGTATGAATGACAGTCCAGAAATCCTCATTTCAAGCGCTCGATGAGTCCCTGTGTTAGTCCAAGGTGCAGAAGCTGTGTTCGAGAGAGGTTTGCTAGGTTGGGGAAGGCAGCGAGCAGCTTCTCCCATGCCAGTTCCAGCAGGCTAGGAACCACCAGCCAGATCTTAAACAATGACCCAGTCCGTTTGTTTTCGTGGATGTTCACCACTCCTCCATGAATGTACATGCAACCAGCCTATGAACAAACAGCAGTCAAAAGAGGACACATTCAAACAGGACAGAAAGATATCAAGGCTGAAGCCTCAGCAAGAAAAGGAAAGGAAAAAAAAGCATAGGAGACTTAATCAAGATGAGATCTCAGACTGGGGATGATGTAGTTTAGTGGTAATGTGCTTGCCCAGCATGCACAAGGGTCTTGGTTCAACCCCCAACTCCAGAAGAATTTGTCACTGATCCCCACATATGCAGAGATCAAGAGAGTTTAAATAATAAATAGGTTACTAAGAAAAACTACAGTTTGTTTTTTACTTTAACAACAAACAACTTTACTTTCTATTCACTAACATTAACCTTAGACTATATTAAGTATCCAAAATGTCAAGCACTGGGAACACACAGATGAAAATAAAGGCCTTTACAGTGGTATCTTCAATAATATGGTGTCAAAGGTAAAGCTATTCTGCTCTGCCAGGAAACACCTTTGATATAACTGTTAGGGCCTAAAATGTTACATGTAGTGTTTGTTTTATATTTATGCTTTCTTCTAATTTGGATACAGTGGCATTTTCCTCGCCTTTTCTCTGAGGAAGAAATAGCTTCAATAGGAAGTTATACAAACACATTCTTTTTTTTTTTTTTTTTTTTTTTCTTTTTGAGACAAGGTCTCGCTATGCACTTTAGGCTGGCCTTGAGCTCATTTTGTAGGCCAGGCTGGTCTCGAATTCGCAACAATCCTCCTGCCTCAGCCTCCCAAGTGCTGGGATTACAGGTGTGCGCCACCACACCTGGCCCTAAAAACACATTCTGAAACCAAGGTTTGCCAATATCAGCATCTTTTTTTTTTGCTAGTATCTCTAAAAAAAATTGCTTATCATCTACAACTATGTAAAGAAGACATGAAAATAAAAACTTACTGGTGTAACAGCTGCACAGTGAAAATAAACTGGCTCTGGCATGGTAGCAGGGAGTTTTACCCATTGGAAAGTCTGCAGATTCAACTTCCAAATATCTCCCAGGATCACTTCTCCATTATAGCCCCCACAAATAAATACATCTGTCAAGAAAAAAGAAAGCCAAGATCACACAACAGAGAAGAGCCAAAGCTACAGCATGCCTTATAGTAATAGATTACATGGCTAGCTGATAGTTAAGTGGATTGTACTATCAGAGAGAGGACTTCTGCTACGTGGTCTTTAGTGCTACTGGCTTGTCTCTCAATAGAACTGGGACACCAAGTCCGAGTCTACTGGGACTACAGATGCAAGCCTGTAAGGAGGCTCCAGGTCAAGCTTTTCAAATTCAAATACTTCTAGGATTCAAGCACAGAAAGGGAATGAACAAAAGGACCTATGGGAAATAAACAGGAGCCCCAGGGGAAACAAGCTCTGAAAGGGGGGTTGGTTATGTAGCTCCAGCACTAGTAGTAAGTACTATGGAGGGATGTAGGGGAGCAAGTGCCGGATCTTCCTTTTTTTATTTCTGAGACAGGGTCTCACTGTGTAGTTCAGGCTGGCATTGAACTCATGGTAATCCTCCTGCCTCAGCTTCCTAAATGCTGGGATTATAAGCATACACTACCACACCCGGCCCTCATTTTTTCTTTTTTTCATTTTTTCAAGAGAAGTTGAAAATTTGGATGCAGGGGTTGGGGACTGAAACCAGGGCCACTCAACCATTGAGCCACATCTTCAGTCCTTTTTATTTTCAGACAAAGTCTTGCCAAGGTCCTCAGGCTGGGCTTGAATTTATGATCCTCCTGCCTCAACCTCCCAAGCAGCTGAGATTACAGGTGTGTGCCACCATGTTCAGCAAACATTTTAAGGATTGGTTACTAATTCAAAAAAACAATACAGGGCTAGGGATATAGCTCAGTGGCATAAGCACCTGCCTGGCAAGCGCAAGGTCGTGAGTTTGATCCCCAGCACCGCAAAAAACAACCCAAAAAAACAAAAAACAAAAAAAACCAATACACACAGGATCCAAACATAACACACCTACCGACCACCAGTTTTCAAACTCTTATTTTAATCAGTGTCCTGGAAGGAGCATTTTTGTGCCTACAGAGATAATTGTCCTCAATGTAGACATTTAACCTAAGGAGAAACCCTCACTGCGGTGTGTAGTTCAGGGGAACAAAAAAGGGTTTTCCAGGCTTTCTTCAGCGGAAAGAAGGCATTCTGACGCTGCATTTGACCTGGACAGCTCTTTGTCAGGGACACAATTTTCCAAAAAGGAAAGGTAGATGTTTTTGTTTTTGTAAAATCAGTTGTAAACAGTCAATGTGTAACAAAGGCTATGTGAGCCTTCAAACTAAATGGCCAGAACTAATGCTAAATGCTACTTGTATGGTGGTTGGCCTGAAAGAATCAAGTGAGTAAGTGTCTTAATTCAGGTCTAGATCAAGTTTAAGCTAATATTTAATTAAACTATAAAATGCCTCAGAAACTTCATAAACTAGGATTCACAGAAAACTTGAAAATACAGTTCCATTGTCAGAGGGGCAAAGCTAAACAATGCTACTGTCTACAAATCTTATCCAAAAAGCAGTATGATGAAACGCCCATGTGTACTAGAGATGGCAGAATAATCCAAGTTAAATTTCAACTATGCTGCCAAAAGGAGAGTCTATAAAACTCATTTATATACACCTTTCTCCTAGAGAAAAAAATGTAAGGAGATGTGGAAAACTATAAAATAGCTGGTTATTCAAAGAAGAGCTATTCGAAGAAATCATTTATCACACTTAGGTCAGTAGTAACCACTGCTGCTTTCTGAAGCCATCCAATGCCTTTTTGCTCTTGTAATACAGCCAAAAAAGTAAGCTCAGAGTTCTGTTTGACATCAGAGAGCAGAATCAACTTTATGAAATAATACTCTGGAGTTATCACAGTTTTAATAAAACATCCATTGAGGTCTGTACTGTATAAGCAGTGACCATTACTAGTATTACAATATAATCACAGACATCTCTTGAGGTCAGCTGTTAAAAGATCAGAGGTACAACACAAGGTTACTTATCACTAATTTTTGAATTGTTTTATAACTAAAGGCATCCAGACACTAAACTAGTTTACATTATGGAAACTGGCAAGAGATGCATAACTTTAGCTTTTCCTTTAAGGTTAACTTTTAAGACTTTCCCCAAAGTTATACATCTCTTTCAAGGCATAATCATTAGAAAATAAATCATTCTCAGCAGATACAATTACAGAAATGGAATCAAAATGTCATTTAGAATCTTTACCATTTTTTATTTGAACACAACTGTGACATCTTCTGGCCGCAGGAAAACCTGCCAAACACATAAACATAAAAATTCCATTATTTACAGAAAGATGAGTAATGACATTGATATGACACAGTGAATGATATACTATGAGTAACTCAAAATAAGCCTTTTGTTGCATTAAATAAAACTTGAGGACTGGGGATATAGCTCAGCGGCACAGTGCCAGCCTGGCAAGCACAAGGTCCTGAGTCTGATTCCTGGTACAAAAAACCAAACCAAAACACAACAAAACTTGACTAATCCTGCCAATCCTTCCTTATTTTAAAATCATCAGAAGTCATCTCATCATAGAGTACAATGCGAAGGTGTCAGGAAAACAAAACATAGTCAGGGGCACAGGGCCTACCAGTGACTTCCTCAAGCCCTTTATCCACGAGAGCCTCGCGAGGTCTTAATTTAAACTCCTGTCTCTCATCCCACTCATATTTCCCCACTCCTGCCACAGAATTCAACAATCCCTATCAAAATTCTCTTTGCTCAGTTGCTGAAGCATAATAACTGGTATAAAGAATGTAAGTAATTTCTAATACCAGTTCAACAGATGCTTTATTTGCCATATAATTCAAGAGAGTTACTTTTTCCCCTCCCCAAACAAAGGTATAAAATATGCTAAAGACAAATGAATGAATACTTTTAATTTACCTATTTTTTCATGGGGTTTTGTTGCAATTTCCTCCCAGGCATTTGTTTCAAGGTTGTATGCATGGATCTTGGGGAAAAACAGAACATATATACAGATAAATAATTATAATTTTAGTTAGCCTGAAAATGAATTTTTAAAAATAGACTATTTTTAGGAGCAGTTTTAGAAAAGCTGAGCAGAAGATACAGAGATTTCCCATACAGAAAACTGGACTTTTAATGCCAACTTGCAAATATACATTCTCAGTTGAAAAATCCTTCTGTTTATCCTTTGCTTTTCTCTGATCATCTTAATTATAACGAAAAGCAAACATTGAACGAGTAGCTGCACATATGATAGCAATTTTTAAAATTCATCAAAAAATAAAGAGAAAGTTTGAATGAGAAGCAGAAGTACATGTGATGCTTGTGTGCTGCTCTACCTTTTCTCAGTGAATGTGTATCATTTTTATAATTGAAAAAGCAAGCACTGATAAGGAAACACAGGAATGCAGTTTTGACAAAACTTAAGACCATTAAGGTTCCAAGCAGACCAGGAGCTCTGTAGCCTAATCTAGATTTCCCCCGAGACATCTGACCATGACATTTTAGAAACACCACAGGGATAGATGAATAAAAGGCCTGCAGCTTTCTAAAGTTAGGGACATGCAGCCCTCAACATGCCTATTCTTCTTAGATACACAACACTGACGATGAGATGAATGTGACATTCTGGAAACTGGCTCCAATTTTAGTCTGTTGCTCCATTCAAGCTGCTCCCCCTTCCTCCTAGTCACTTTCCTCACCCAGCATGCGGACATAATTTTCACACAACAGTTTCAACGTGTGATAAATACAGCTGTCAACTAGAAAGCTTATCAGGGGGGCAGAATTCAACTTTATATTACAAAAAGCGACTACAAAAATATTGATGAGGAAGCTGCTCAAAAATTAAAATACCTAAAACAACAGACTTATCTTGCTTAGTATGATATACACCTCTGTCTATACTCGCTCTTCCTTTTTTCTTCTTTTAATATACCTTGTTTAAGGAATAAGCTGTCCAGGAAGTACCACCTCCCAAGATGTAAATCCTCTGCCCATCGTGCGCGATTTCATGTCTGTACCTGAAATGTGCAGTAAAATAGTGTTTCTAATTAAGTGAAAAATGACCTACTTAAGACTTAGCTGTATTAGTTTATTACATCACTTTATAACAATAAATTATTAGAAATAACCTGTTTGGCAATGGTAAATCAGTTAAATGTATTCTAGAACATACATAAAATGGATTACTACACAATAAGAATGCAGGCATAGAGGATGGTTAATATAATGACTTTTTTTTATGTCATTAACCAAAAATTAGTTACACAAAAAATTTTTTGTTACACAAAAAACAGGCAATAATGTCATTAAAAACTTATAGAAACACAAAATGCACAGAAAATGACCACAAGGATATCATCTAAATGTTAACTCGGTTTATCTTTTTGAGTTTACATTTTCTAAAAATGTTTTTCATTTTGCTTATTTGTATTTTCTAAATTTTTTAATAATTTTTTTGCAATAACTTTGTATAAGGGGGAAATTATTACAGAGTTTTAAAAAGTGAGTGAGGTCATGAGTTTGAATCCCAGTATCAAAAAAAATAAAATTAAATTAAAAAATAAAAAGTGAGGCAGCTCTGATTAATTAGAGATCCTAAACTATGAGTTTTCAAATTAAAATACCTATTTGGCAGTAAATTATGCCACATAGGACTGTGAATATAATATGAACACCCATCAGAGCTCTTATACAGGAAGTCTAGCTAGAAGTTGAAACAATTTATAATATGTCCATAAAATAACTTAAAGAATGCAACTATGTGAAAATGCTTTTAAAACAATCTATTTCCTTCTTTCTCTAAAGGCTCCAGTGCTGATAAAACAAATTACATCAGAATCATTCTAGTAACAGCCCATTTCCCAAGTCTTCCCATAGTAGTTCTGCAACGATCAGCCCACTAACACACTGCAATATAGATATATTGTGTAGGTGCTGCCATTTGTTGAAAGTCACAATGAATTAGACTAAACAGGAAATAAAAAAAATATTTACTGTCTTTGCTTTTAAACTGGAGGGAAAACAATTTCAAGTTTCTGAGTAAATTTAAGTCTAAAAAGAAGCAACTATTATTAGAAAAAAAAGTGAATGATCTAAGCCAGTTATGGTGGCATACACTTATAATGCCAGCTCTGGGAGGCCGAGGCAGGAAGACTGAAAGTTTGAGCCCAGGCTAGATAACTGAGTGCTTCAATGAGAGCCTATCTCAAACTAAACATTTTTGCGGGGGGTACCTGGAATTGAACTCAGGACCATGGCCGGGCATGGTGGTGCACACCTGTAATCCCAGCACTTGGGAGGCTGAGGCAGGAGGATCATTGTGAGTTCGAGACCAGCCTGGGCTACAAAGTGAGCTCAAGGCCAGCCTGAGCTGCATATCGAGACCCTGTCTCAAAAAGACAAAACAAAAACAAAAACAAAAACCAACTCAGGACCCTGTGCTTGCATCATGCCACTGAGCTATATCCCTGGCCCCATACTAAACATTTTTTTCAAAAGGCTTGGGATATAACTCAAGGTGAAGGCCATGGGTTCAATCCCAAGTACCAAAAAAAGAAAGTGAAAGGCTTAGGTCTCCTAACAGAAGGCAACTAGAGAGAATTATGTGCTATGATTGGATCGATCCCCTTCAAAGGACCCACCTCTAAACACATGAGTTTTTGAAAGTGATTCAGTCATTAGGGATCTAACTTGATAAACAGATTAATCCACTGATGGGATTTATAACTTGATGGCATTACTGGAAGGGGATGAAGACTTAGGAGGGGGCCTAACTGAAGAGAGTACAGCAGGGGGCATGACCCTGGAGAAGATAGCTTTTTCCCAGCCTCTTCTTCTCTGGCTCCTTCCCTCTGTCTCTGCTTCCCGGCTGCCATAAAGTGAGTAGCGTTCCTCCTCCATGTCCTTCCGTCATGATGTTCTGCCTCACCAAAGGCCTCACGCAACTAAGACAGCAAACCATGAACTGAAATCTCTGAAACCATGAGCTAAAACTTTCTTCCCTTAAGCTATTTATATCAGATATTTTGTCATAGCAAAGAAAAGTTGAAACACTACATAATGCTAGACTATTTAAAGACCTAAAAAGAAATGACCTTTCCTTCCACCCACCCACCCATCCACCTTTCCATTCATCCTTCCTTCTATCCAATCAACATTCATTGATCACCACTATGAACTTTAGTTTTAACTGCTAACACTCAGCTGTGTGTGGTGACACACACCTGTAATCCTAGCATACAGGAGGCTGCGGCAGGAGGATCTTTGCGAGTTCGAGACCAACCTAGGCTACAAAGTGAGCTCAAGGCCCGGCTGAACTGCACAGTGAGACCCTGTCTCAAAAAGACAGAAAAAAAAAAAAGCTAACACTCATTTCTCCTTCAAAGTGTTACTAGCAAAAGACATAAAAAGGTTTTACCACTGGTTTCTTCTTCAAAGTGTTACTAACTTCCTAACACAGAAAGACTAAAAAGTTTAAGAGGAAATAACATGAAAAAATTCCATAGTTTAGGAGAAAATACCATTTTCTCACCAGAAAACCTTTCTTTTCTGCTGATCATAATCTAACAGCCAATAAGTTATTTTAACTGTGGTCAAAGGGCTTTCTTCATCTTGCCAATGTTCTGCATGTAGTCAACTTTCAGCAAGAAAGACAGACTATGCTTTCATGCTAGGAGCTCACCTTTCCTCTGGGAGGTCACAGGACAGGTTGTTGGGTTTCAGCTGTGTCCATTCTCTGGTATTGAGATCTAACTTGTGCAAGTCTGTGCTGTAAATGTAGCCAGTTGTCCCTCCAAAAACATAAAGGGACCCGTTGATGATGGCCATGGCCTGGGTAACAAAGGAAGGCAAACAAGAATGACTCAATGTCATTTGATGAAATATAAACATTAAACGCCTCCAAATCAGGTTTTATGAAATTCTCTTCTTTTTAACCTCTTAAAATATCAGATGCTAGTCGGGTGTGGTAGCTCACACCTGTAATCCCAATACTTTGGAGGCTGAGGCAGGAGAATCACTGCAAGTTCAAGGCCACCTCAGCTACATAGTGAATTCAAGGCCAGCCTGAACTGCATAGTGAGACTCTGTCTCAAAAAACCAAACAACAACAACAAAAAAATCATAAAGCAGGGTGTCAGGGTACACATATGTAGTCCAAGCTATTCCAAAGGCTGAGGAGGTATTGAGTACAAGCAATATAGCAAGGTAAAGACTCAAAAAAATAAATAAAATAAAATAAAATAAAATAAAATACCAGACACCTAGGGGATGAAAGACTCTCGAAGAACCTGGAGGTTACCTTGTAAAGGACAGCTTTATAAGTTCTACCTAGACACGAAGGGGTTGGTTGATTCTTCGAGGTCCTAGCCAATATCATAGATCATGGACATTACCAAGTCCACTGAAAGCTGCTTTTTCCCCTAAACAGTCTAAAGAAAAATGCTCTCAAGCAGCAGCAGCAGCTACGGAAATAAACCACCAGAGTCCTGTAAGTAGGAAGTCAAGTTGGCTGTTTAGGATGTTGACATTTTTTAGCAGACTCTTTTTCAGTGTGAGTTCAGCTACCATTACTTCTTAGCGTTTAAGTGCCCCATGTGGTAGGATACAGAGTGATCCACTATGTCCCCTTTCAACGTTAAAACTCAGACACTGTTTAGCAGTGCATTGCCAGCTAGTTGAGAAAGAACCCAAAGCATGGTTAAGTTTGGCCCTTTACTGTCAAAGAATCTCTGATGTACAATAGGTATCGCTGTATCTTTCTGGATGTAGATGCAAACCTAAGTACTAATCTCTACATAATGTTTTAGTTCACATAAAAGTCTCTTGACCAAGTGCAGGGATCATCTAGTCTACTACTTGGGAAAGAAAGCTTTTCATACACAGTGGAAATCAGTGTGGAGATTTCTCAAAAAAAAACTAGGATTAGAGGTCCCATTCGACCCAGCTATTCTCCTCCTGGGTATTTTTCCAGAAAAGTTGAAAATATCATACCACAGCAATATATGTGCACCCATGTTTATAGTAGCACAATAGCTAAATCTTGGAAACAACCCAAATGCCCATCAACTGAGGAATGGATAAAAAAGATGTGTATTTTTATACAATGGAGTATTACTCAGCTATAAAGATAAACTCAAGGCTTTTATAGGTAAATAGATGCAACTGGAGACCATACTCATAAGTGAAATAAATCAGACCCACATGTGTAAACATTGTATTATCTCCCCAGTGTAAGAAACTGAAAGCGTAAATAAAATCTAAAAGATATAATAGATATTGTGAAAAGGAAAGAAACTGCTCAAAGAGAAGGAACAACTGGGATGAGGGAAAGGAGAAAAAGAAAGAAGGCAAAAAAAAAAATATATATATATATATATATACACACACACACACATAAGATAGCTAAGATAATTGTACTACTAATTTCTATTTGTTTATTGAAAGAACACTTAATGCTTAATTTCTTGATCAATTTTGCATGCCTGTATCTGGTAATCTGAACAACAACTGTTTTGAAGATAACAATATGCAATATAATAACCACTGTTAATTTCCTATCATCTTGTTTTGAAATTCTGTATCCTTTTTAATTTTTAAAAAATTTTTTTATTCTGTTTAAAAAAAACAAGCTAGTTTTGGAAAAAAAAAAAAAAAAAAAAAGCTTTTCATAGACTCCTATGAAATAATGAGAACCCAGATCATAACAGACAGAGCTCTGTCTTTCACAGAGCACGCACGTGTATGTGTAGGTAAGGTTCTAGTATTTTAAAAAACTTCCAAACAGGTCTGAATCATGACTGTAAAGTAGATTAGAAACAAAGAGTGGGAGGAGAAAGGAGAGAAATGGCAAGAGCTATAAATTATAATTTTACTTCAAAATTGAAAAATCCAAAACCAAACACACAGCCAGGCATGTTGGTACACACCTGTAATCCCAGTACTCAGGAGGCTGAAGGAGGACTGCCGTGAGTTCAAGGCCAGCCTGAACTACACAGCGAGACCCTGTCTCAAAAAGCACAAAAAACAAAACAAAAGAAAGAACCAAAAAATACCCAACCACATAAATTAATTCTTTGTTTAAAAATATATTGGTAGCAATATAAACATTCTGACACTGTCTCTAGATTATAAAATTGTGAACAAATACATCCACATAACTGGCCATAAATTGGTACCTGTCCATATATACGACTGGGTTTCTTCCCCCGACAGCTGAGTAAAGCCCATCTCTTATACTTCACATTACAGACATGAACGTCATTGCCGTTGCTCTCACCAAAGGGGATGCCCGTACCTCCAAACACTAACAGGTTGTTTCCATGCAGCACAACTGGAAGAGAAGAAGCACATATTTACGTACTGCACTGTATTCCCCCACAAACCCAGAACATCTGAAAAACTAAAAAATGTCTACTTTAATGATCTCATAAGACAGACCAAACATTGACAGCTAATTACTATATACAGAGAAAGGTATATAATTCATACTGTATTGACCAGTAGTAGCAAATCTATAGCACATGTGTTATTTGTTTTTCTTTTAAGATAAAAATGTTAGGGGCTGGGGATTTAGCTCAGCGGTATAGCACCTGCCTGGCAAGTGCAAGGTCGTCAGTTCGATTCCCAGTACCAGAGAAAAACCAAAAAAAAAAAAAAAAAAAGATAAAAATGTTAATGCATGAGTTGTTTTTTCTAAACCAAAACCTCAGTATAGCCGGGCGTGGTAGTGCACGCCTGTAATCCCAGTACTCCGGAGGCTGAGGCAGGAGGATCGTTGCAAGTTCAAGACCAGCCTGGGCTACAAAGTGAGCTCAAGGCTAGCCTGAACTGCATAGTGAGACCCTGTCTCAAAAAGAAAAAAAAAAAAAAAGCCAACCTCAGTATTCAGGTTTAATTGCAGTGTTGGCACTCTGTGATAAATAAGTGGGGACACTTAATGCTTAATTTCTTGATCAGTTTTGCATGCCTGTATCTGGTAATCTGAACAACAACTGTTTTGAAGATAACAATACGCAATATAATATAATTGGGGACACAGACACTCATGTCCAAAAGGTTTGCCATCGCTGGTATAGACTGAATCATATGGTTCATTGTGAGGTGTATAACAGAGTTAATAGGTTTGTGAACTCATTAAATAGATGGGTAACGAAGCAATGCTTAGTTACCTAGTAGACCACTACTGCTCAAGACGGTTCAAGTCTTGAGGAAAAGCAGAGGAAAATGAAGCATCTTTGCCTTGGTAAAGACCCTGTGGGTCTCAGGAGAAGAGATAAAAGGATAATTCTGTGTCTCTACATTTTATATTATGGTTTCTGACATTTTAATCCTTTACTTCATAAAAAGAAACATACCATGGGAGGCTGAAGCAGGAGGATGGCTGAGAGTTCGAGGTCACCCTGGGCTACAAAGTAAGCTCAAGGCCAGCCTGAACTACATAGTGAGACCCTGTCTCAAAAAGACAAAAAAAAAAAAAGAAAGAAAGAAACATACCAATATCCTGAAGGTAAATTTGGTGTTGTTACTCTACCTCTTCTGTTCTTACCACAGCACACATGCTCCCCCTCATACCTACCTTTTCTCTCAAAATAGTGCCCCTCTCTTTTGTCAGTGGCTTTTTAAAATAAAGCACTTCTTTATCGATAAGATGTAGTAGTCAATAGTTTGAGTACAGAGGCAGGAAGAGTTGGGTTTAAATTCCACTGTGACCTCAAGAAAGCTATTTAACCGGCCTGACTTAATCTTCATAACAACTCTATGAGGAAAGAATTATCTTCTCCATTTTTACAGCTGTTGAAACAGGATAACCGTGGTTTAAATAACTTGCTGAGGCATCCTAGAAGGAGGTCTACCAAAGTAATACTCACTGTTAGGCACTCTGGCTCCAGAGCCTGCACCCTAGCCCATTACCCTCAGGGCTTCTCTAAAGCCTGTTTCTTCATTTGTACAGTGCGAATCACTACAGTATACTGCAGAAATGCTGCATGGACAAAGCAGATAATGTGTGACGTGCTCTGCTCAACAATATTATCACCGCTATAACCCCACTTATCGATGGATTATATTTTGCCTAGCATATAGATGATACTTTATCTTAAGCCCCCTGAAATAGTATTAATCTCATTTATAGGTCATGAATAAATCTAAAACTTACCTAGTAAGCAAATGGTATACTGCTGGATTCAAACTCAGGACCTACATGATTCTGAATCACCATGCTATGTTATTACATTTTGTACATTTTATTGTAGTAAAATGCCTATTAATAGGGCTTAGTCCTATTACAGTATCATAAATTATTAACAAAGAACATGTGACTTGAACCTGGCCTCTCGGATATTTCCAAAAGTCAAAAGTTCACAACTACTTGTACTCACGTGACATAGATGCCAATTCCCGGGGCATGTAGCCATCCGTACCCATCTGGTGCCATACTCCTGTGGCAAAATGATACCTCCACAGCTCCCTGAAGAGAGGATAGTCTTCATTATCTGGCCCTCCTGATTCATCGTAGTCTGGGTTATACCCTCCAAACACATAGAGGTTGGTATTATCTGCCACACAGCGATGTCCACTGCGTGCTGGTGGAGGTCTGTGGCCTAGGAGAGAAGACCATAGTTTTCTACAAGTGGCCAACGAGATTAAATGCAAAACACCTAGCTTCAAACAGGAATCCGGGAAGATTTATAATGGATGCAGTTTTGATTTGCACAGACTATTTTATATATTCACATATACTACTTAAGATTTTAAGGAGCTAATCTCCACTTTTATTTCATATGACTACTTTTAAATTTTGATGACTATAAAAAGATTTTTCCCAGTGGAGGTAACAGTGTAATATACCCAAGAAAATGGCTGACAACTTGGAAGGAAGAAAAGAAAGAGAAGAGGTTTAGAAATCCAAAAGCTAACAGGACAAATTATTTTTCCTTCAAGGAGGAAAAAACACAGGCAAACTGAACTGTGAATATTTAAAAACTACATAAATATGGTAAAAATTATGAATGAGTCATGTATAAACAAAAATATACACACATAAAATCTATGACTTTACACACTTAAAAAGAATACTGACTCTTAAGAGGTCATAGCAAAATTCAAAATTTAAATACCATTCCAGATATTTAACAAAAACATCTTATACTTATCTCAAAGACCATCTTTCAGTCAAAAGTATTACTAAGAAAAGCTATTTCTATAATTTATAATTGAAATTTCTTGTATTTAAAGTATATCAACTATTTCACTAAAAAGTACTTAAAGATTATTTCAGTGGTTAAAAAACCCCAAAACTTTATATTATTTGTTATCTTTACAATCTTTTATACCAGTCTACATAAACCCTTGCATGGTACAGAACGAAAAATGCTTAAATAAACTGTACATGGGATGGAATAAGATGCTATTATTTGTTACTCTAAAGATCGATCTACCTTTTTCTTTTTTGGTACAAGGAATCGAACTCAGGATGTTGTGCTTGCCAGGCAGTTGCTGTGCCACCGAGCTATATCCCTGGCCCCCAATCTACTTTCATATGTAACAGACACTAGTATAATGTTAATTAATATTTAGGGTAACATTAGATACCTAATAAATATCTGTTATACCAATAAAATTTATTACCAACCTAATAGGCTTTATATTTTTTTCTCAAATTAAAATCCCACTCTCTAGAATACACTTCTAAACAGGAACTACAAAGAAATTTTGAATAATTTAGAGCAACTAAATACCCAGTGAGAACTGCTGAGTCACTGGTCCACGTCAGTCCTGTCTTTGATTGTTCAATACAGCTCAAGAACCAAGTCCTCAGGCCAGCATTTCAGAGCCCTTCCACCTAGTAATCCACTGATCTCCCACACCACTGACACTACAGTGGCAGCCCCTGTTTGGAAAGCCCAGAGTCCTTGCCTCACACCTTGGCCTAGCCTCCCTACCCCTCAGTCCCTAGTAGTGTAAATGCCTCCAAGTCTGGTCCATGCTGCTCTCTATCACTACTAAGACCTTAGGGCTTGGCTCTTTTCGTTTAGTACTGTCTTTGACACAAATTGGAATAAATTCATTTTACCAAAATTATAATCTTTTACCAAGATTATACCAAAACTATGTAAGTAATATTATATATCAAGCAAACTACAACCACCAAATTTACTAGTGAGCTATGATTTAAAAGAACTCAGTTTGTTTTTTGAAGACTTTGGAAACAGAGTATGTTGAGGAAGAAAGAGGAAATGCTCCCCCAGTATCTAAATGTGAATCCAGTGTCTAATTGCTACCTTGAGCAAGTCAGTGACCCTCACTAAGTCAGCTTTCTCACCTGTCATGTGTATGTGGCGTATTACTACTGTATCTCAGATTTTAAACGTTCATTATGTTAAGATGAAAAAAGAGGGATGTGCTTATCTTTCCCTTCCTCTCTCTTCCTTTCTTCCCTCTTTCTTTCAGATAAGATCTCACTAACTAGTCCAATATGCCCTTGAACTTGCAATGGAGCCCAGAGTAGGTATGAACTTGAGATCTTTTTTTTTTTTTTGTCTTTTTGAGACAGGGTCTCGCTATGCAATTCAGGGTAGCCTTGAGCTCACTTTGTAGCCCAGGCTGGTCTAGAACTCGCAATGATCCTCCTGCCTCAGCCTCTGGAGTGCTAGGATTACAGGTATGCGCCACCACGCCCGGCTGAACTTGAGATCTTCCTGCCCCTATCTTCTAAGTGCTAGGATTAACAGGCATGCACTTCACCCAGCTTGTATCTACCTTTCTATAACCAAACCTAGAGCACATAGAAAACATGGAACAAAGATAAGAGTCAACTAATTTTCATTTAATTCTTCTCATCTCACCAGTTTTTCTTTTCTAAATAAGATTATAAACTCCTCACAGCAAAGATAACGTATAATAATTACCCACAACACCTAACAGTTGAAGATAATATAGCAGGTCAAAAAGTTTTGTTGACTTTAACTGCAGGTCAAAGCAAACAGTGACAGGGATAATCAAAACAGTATCCAACTCTCTGTGAACTTTGCTATCAGAGTATTATGCTTACAGGATAGATGTGACTAGGGTCATATAGCTCAGGGTGTAGTTCAGTGATAGAGCATATGCTAAGCATGTGTGAGGGCCTGTGTTCAATCCCCAGTACCAAAGGAAAAAACAAAAAAGAGATTTAGATGACCTAAGGGACAGGTGTTGGATTATACAATAATCTCAAGACAGATGTTTCTAAGAATTAGCAAAAAAATTCAAAGAAAAAACAAAAGAGAGTTGCTACATAGTCAACAGATAACTCTAAGAATCTTTATAGTGTTATTTGTAATATTATCTGGAGCCAACAGGACATTTTTAAAGCTGTTGTTGAGCAAATATGAAAAGAAATACAGTATATTCTAGGATTTTAAAAAAATGACAAACTTACCACCAACTATTTCTGTGACAAATATAACTCACTTGCATGGATCACATAAGAATCAATGAAAAGATGGTTCTATATACAATGTATCCACTCATTTGTTCATTATCAAAAGTATTACTGGATACCAGCTATGGACACCAGTTACTGGGCCAGAGGCTGGAAATACAATAATAAGATAATCATATCTCTGATCTCTGGACCTTGTAATCTAGCCTTGTACTGTCCAATGCAGTAACTGCTGACCACATATGGCTACTGGACATGTCCATTAAATATCCACTGGATTTCAGAGACTTATGCCTCCAAAGGAATGTAAAATTATAGTTTTATGTTGATTACATATTGAAATAGTTTTAAAGTGCTGAGTAAATATATTAATAGTACTATCACTTTTTTGGGGGGTACTGAGGATTGAGCCTATGGCTTTTGCACAGACCTACATTCCTACCCCTTTTTATTTTGACACAAGGTTTCAGTACTTTGCTAAACTGACCAGGCTTGGATCAAACCTGAGATCCTCCTACCTCAGCCTCAGAGAATGCTGGGATTATAGGTATACACCACCAAACCCTACTTATTTTAATGTATCTGCTAACAAACTTTAAATTTTGTGATTCACATAGTATTTCTATCAGACAGTGCTGGTCTAACCCATTTGGTGGCTTCTGTCAATAATTTTATAATCTATGCAAATTAAACTATCGGATAAAGAACACCTGATCAACGTTTAGTAAATATTCTGTCAGTCAGTTTTATAGCTGGAGTACAGAGGTAACTAACTCTTCTTTTTTTCTAGTCAGGAAGTATAGATTTCTTTCTCATATTTATACCCTAAGAGTGACTAACAAATTATCCATTGCATTTTGACTAAATCATGGGAATTTGTCAGGGCAAATGCCATGAAGAAGCAGCAATGTAGTACAGACTCCTCAAACTTGACAAACATGAAACTTGGTTTTAGTCTCAAATAGGTCTTAATGCCCCCCAAATTTTCTATGTGCAAACTCTTCTAAAAATTACTTGCTGCTAATAAAATCACCCACAGAATTGGGTTACTTGGCTCAGAAATTCCCATTAGAGGTGTAGAAGTAAAAAATGAGAAATGAACTATAGGCAGAAGTAAACTCTAGGTATCCAGAAGAAAACATGTAGCTGCAAGATTTTGTACCTGTGATGTCAGAGCCATCGTCTCTTTCAATGTCACAAGCACTTGCTCTTAAACACAGGGAATAAGCAGGAACTTATGGTAACCAGGGAAATAGGTTTTAAATTTCTATCTCAAAAGGCAGAAAGAAGTTAGCTGAGATACTGCGACAGATTATTAGATTGTTCCTAATATGTTCATTATTACAAATAATATTGTAAGTTTCCTCTACATATTCATAAGCAAATGTATGAGTATTTTCTAAAGTTGAATTTCTGGGTCAAAGTAATATACATTTAAAATTGTTAGAGGTACAATATTATTATAGAGCCATATTGTGCTTCAAAAAGACTTGACCAATTTATACTCCCTGCTATGTGTATGGAAGTGCCTGGTTTATGCCCTTCTTTAACCTTTCCATTTGTGCTACACGGATGTGTACAAATTGGTGCCATGTTAATCTGCATTTCCCTGATTTTACTATTTCACAAGTTTGTTTTGTTTTGTCTTGTTTGTCTTTTGTCTTTTTGAGACAGGGTCTCACTATGCAGTTCAGGCTGGGCTTGAGCTCACTTTGTAGCCCAGGCTGGTCTCGAACTCCCAATGATACTCCTGCCTCAGCCTCCTAAGTGCTGGGATTACAGGTGTGCGCCACCACACCTGGCTATTTCACAAGTTTATTGGTCCATTTGTATTTCTTTTTTTAGGAACTGCCTGATCATATTCTTTGCCCATTCTTTGTCCCTTTTTCTATTATTTTTTGTCTTCTCACAGATTTGAGAAAATTAGTATACTTTTTCTTCTAGCCTGCTTCTTGTCTTTTATTTATAGTATCTTTTAATGTAAGGATTTTTTTATAATTGGATCTCTCACTTTTTTCTTCTATGGCACGTTTGCTTTTCTTCTTTGCTTTGTATGTCATTTACTTCTGCATCATTATAAAATTATTCTCATTTCTAGTAATATCATAGTTTTGATTTTTATGTTCAGAATTTAAATACACCTCAAACTCACTTTGTACATCATATGAGGCAGGGCACTACTTACCACCCATGCAACAGACAGGCTGCTGCCCCGCTTGGCAAGCTGCCCCTACTCTACTTGTTTGAAATGCCACCTCTATCCCATACTACATGGACATGTTCTAGAACAGAGTTAGGAAGATACCAAGATTCAAGTCTAATCACCTTGGACACAGAATTTATTGCTCTTTAAGAATATATATATTAATTTATGTTACATAGAAACATAAAGCAACATTACAATAATTTTAAATGCAGCAGCTCAGAAATAAAGTAGCACATGACATTCATTGCTTAATGAGTTTATTACTTACTCAATCTCCAGACATGTCAATGAACATTTGTGGTGAGATCACTTAAAAAAATAATAAAAGCCTTTATTGCTAAAAGTATTAACTAGTTATAAATATCAAACAGCCTAAAATATTAATCATTTAAGTGGTCACTTCTTTCCAAATATTACCTCCTTTTGAAAAGACAGGTCTTCTGTCATACATCTGGAAACCTGGGCAAAAAAAAGCCAAGGAAGTCTGGTTCAGCTGGTTCCCAACCTTGATTAGCAAGCAGAAATTTTAAGTGCCCCCAGAGCCCAAGACACTCAGCCCAAAAGCAACCCATTCATGATAACCCAGGACATAACTTGGTTATGTATGGGATTCCATATCCTACGTGAGATGTCTACATGAAGATCTGCTGGCTCCATAGAGCATTACTGTCTACAACAGCAGCAATAGAAGAAACTTGCTTTGACACACTGTAGTGTTACCACTATGAATTAGTTTCAAGTGCTAATCAAAGCATATCTGAGAGAGCTGTCAAATCTAATTATGCATCTTTATGAAAATACTGCACATATGTATAGACTTCTGGACTCTATTCAGTTTCACTGTCCATTTACCTATTCCTATAGCATTCCACTGTTTCAATTATTATCGTTTTGAAGCATCTTTCAGTTCTTATTAGGACAAAGTTTCCTTTGTGTTACTCTTTTATGAAAACATCCTGGCTACTTTTCTCCTCTTGCAGTGAATTTCTAATTAGTTAAATCTATAAAAATGTCCCTTGGACAGACACCATCTTATCTAGGTGATTAAAGTTAACATCACCAGTAATAGGACAAAAATAACAAAGACAGGCTGGAAAACTATCCAAGATTGAAGGAGGCTAAAGATACAATTCAACACACAATTCAGGATTTCCTTCTGCTATAAATGACAGTAGTAGGATAACTGGTAAAATCAGGAATAAATGTAACTTAGATACTAGTATTAACTTTACCCATTATTTATAGTATTAATTTCCTAATTCTGATGCATGGTCTATAGTTATATAAGATGGTATCTTTGTTTTTCAAGCACATTAAAGTACTTAGGTGCCAAGGGGCACCCCATCTGCAACTTTACTTTCAAATGGTTGAAACAGAAAAAAAAATGTATGTATACAGATGTCTACACACACACACATACACAATGTACGGAGGGAGGAAAAGAAGAGAGTAAGATACTATAATGCTAACATTTAGCTTCCTCCTGCAGGACACTGGGGAAATATCTGTTTTTACCATTCTTGCAATTTTATTTTAAGTCTGAAATTACATCAAAGTAAAAACTGAATTTTAAAAACTCATTCAAAACTTTTATTTGGGACAAGTCATGAGGAACATATCTCTACCCATTTATTCTTGCTTTTTTAAATAGCCATCAGAATAGCTTCCTTGTTCTCTTTTTATTTCTAAGTACTTATTATATTTCCAATCATATAGCTTTTTTGTTTTCTGAATTCCACTAGTATTATCATTAGTTAATTATCTTGAATTTTATAATCAGGTAATTTGCTATTAATGACAACTTTCAGCTTTTCCTATGTTCCCCTCCATTTTCCCCTCCCTCCTTTCCTTTTTCTTTTTTCCTTGTTTTGTTTTTTTTTTCCATTGTTTTGGCTGCAACCTCCAGAAAAAAAAGGATGAGTAGTGGACTTGACAGTGGGAACCTTCATCTTATTTTTTTAATGAAGATTCTGGTTAGGTTTCCCTATTAGATATAATGTTTACTATTGGTTTCTTACAAATATTCTATAAATCAATATTCTTTTATTCCTAGACACTTAGGAACACTTTTCATTAACAGAAAAGAATGTGACTTTAAAAAAATTCTATTGAAATATACAGAAAAACCAGGCATGGTGGTATATGCCTGTAACCCCAGGCTGAAGCAGGAGGATCACTTTGAGTTCAAGGTCAGCCTGGGCTACAAAGTGTGTTTTAAGACCAACCCAAACTACCTAGCAAGACCCTGTCTCAAAAAAAAAAAAAAGGTGGGAGCTAGGGTTATAGTTTAGTGACACAGTGCCTGCCTGGCAAGTGCAAGGTCCTGAGTTTGATTCCTGGTACCAAAAAAAGAAATACATAGAAAAGCACACAGATCTAAAGGCACAAATCGAACCCCTTAATAAAATGAACATATCCAGTGTGAAGTGCTCTTTGATATCCCAAAAATTACACTTTTTCCTTTAGTCTATTAAAGTACTGTAGTAAACTAAATAAATTCCACAGATAAACTCAATTTGGCCTTGATTTGTATTTATTTAGATTTATCCCTGCCATCCTAATATGTATAGTATCTACTTATAGTATATAACATTTATAATGTATAATTATATAATGTATATTTATAATATATAATCATTATATAATATAGAATAGTTCTTTCTCCTGCTGAGTGCTGGGATTACAGGCATGTGCCACCACGCCCGTCTCACCTTACTTTTCTGATTTTACTGAAAGAATCATTCTCTTTTTTTTTTCCTCCTAAGACAACCTACATTCTCTTGTACCTAATAATTTCTGAAAAACATAAATTTATTTTCTATCAACATTAAGAATAAATGTATGTGAAAAGAAACTTACCTATTTATTACTAGTAGTGACCTCTGAAAAGGGGAATTGAATGAAACGAAAAAGATCTCATTTTTAAAAAATTTAATTCTAGGAATGAACATAAATACAAGTGTACAATTTAGGTTATTTTTAAAAGAACATCTGTCATGCAAGGCAAGAAATAGAACACTAAAGCTGGTCACCACGGTGCATGCCCATAATCCCAGCTACTGAGAAGGCAAAGGCAGGAGTATCTCAAATTGCCAACCTGGTCAACTTAGCAAGACCCTGTGTAGAAACTAAGTAAGAAAAGTAGGAGCTGGGCATGAGCTCGTGCCTATAATTCCAGTACTCTGGGAGGCTGAGACAACAGGATCACAAATTTGAGCACAGCCTAGGCAAGTTAGTGACTTAGCTATAACCTTACTATTTGTTTTGAGACACAATCTAACTATGTAGCCCAGGCTGGCCTCATACTCAAGGTGATCCTCCTGCCTCAGCCTCCTGTGTGTTGTGATTACAGGCCTGCACCACCACACCTGGCTCAAGACCTTGTCTTAAAACTAAAAAAAGTAATAAATGGTCTGAAGCTGTAGCTCAGTGGGAAGGCTCTGGGTTCAATCGCTAATATATGGGGTAGGGTGGGGGAAATATTATATAAACACAAATGTAAATTTAAAAAGGAATATGTAACCACCGCCAAGTCAAGAAACAGAATACTGCCAGCATCCAGATGCCACCAACCCACCCTCTTCATTTCTAAAGGTAATTAATTTTTATATTAATCATTAAATACTTTTGGGGGCAGTACTGGTAATTGAATCCAGGGCCCTCACACTGAACTACACCCCCAAATATTTTTTTAAAAAATTTTTTTTAAGTTTTAAATTTTGAGACAGGGTATCCCTAAGTTGCTAAATTGCTGGGGCTGGGTATGAACTTGTGATTTTTCTGTGAGGCATCAGCCTCTTGTAATGCTAGGATTATCAGATTATATGTTATAAACCTATAGGATTACAGGACAACACCACCACACCTGGCTTTTTATAATTTATTCTACCTAAGTATGCATCCCCAAATAACACTCTTTATTTTGGCCTAGTTTTAAGTACATGTTAGCTGGGCGGGGTGGCATAC
>NW_004955479.1:10758350-10777565 GCF_000276665.1 Chinchilla lanigera | reverse complement strand
AAGAAAGAAGAAAGAAGAAAGAAGAAAGAAGAAGAAGAAGAAGAAGAAGAAGAAGAAGAAGAAGAAGAAGAAGAAGAAGAAGAAGAAGAAGAAGATGTTAGATTGATATAATACAAATCTTTCTGGACTCTCACTCGTAGTTATGTTTTTGAAATTTGTCCATGCTGCCAAGGATAGGAGAAGTGGCCTGTTTATTCCCACTGCCAAATAGTATGCCTTTACATGAATATGTATCACAATTCATTTATCCAGTCTAAATTGTGCAGGGATATTTGGGTGCTTTAAAATTTATGGCTGGTAATATTAAACATCTTGTACATTCTTTTAGGGGCACAGAATTCTGTATGTCTGTTGACCATAAATCTAGAAATTTGGCTGGGGATGTAGCTCAGTGGTAGAGTGCTTGCAGAGCATGCACAAGGCCCTGTGTTCAATCCCCAGTACCATAACCACAACAACAAAATCTAGAAATTGAATTTCTGGGCCTTAATATGAATTTGTACCATTCTAAGTCAGGCAAAAATGTTTTCAAAATGGTTGTACCAATTTACATACTCACCCACAGCACATGAGAATTCTTGCTATTTCACATCCATGTGAATACTCAGTACTGTTGCAGACATTTCAGTGTCACCAGTAACATAGGTTTATGGACCTAGCTCATGGTTTCAGTAAGCACGGCTCTCATTTTTATGGAAGGTAAATACTTTTCATATTTACCAGCCATTTTGATTTTTCCTTTTGGTAAATACTTGCTAAAGACATTTAAAAATATTTCTACTGAATTTTTTTTTCTCTGCTTCATACAGATTCATTATATATCCTTGCAATAGAGATCTTCACTTTTCACCCTATGCATTTCCATACTGTTTGAATTTTTATTTTAACAAGATCTTGTATACTTTAAAACAAAAAAAAAGTAGCTGGATGTGGTGGCAGATGCCTGTAATCCCAGCACTCAGAAGGCTAATGCAGGAAGATTATTGTGAGTTCAAGACCAGCCTGGGCCACACAAGCGAGTTGAAAGCCGGTCTGAACTACATAGCAAGACCCTGTCTCAGAAAAAAAAAAAGGAAGAAAAGTATAAGAAGTTAAGCATTAAGTCCCAATTTGTTTAATTTCAAATACAGAGTAATTTTATACTTGGATGTATGCACAATATTTGTATTACTCCTCCATATTCTTAGAAATCACTTACAAATTTACAAGGCATTATGATCCTTTATTTAAATGCAACTCTAAGTTTACTGGTTTCTTTGCACACTACTGCTTATCTCTAATTCTTCCTTTTTTTTGGATTTTGTACTTTACTGGGAGTACCTCCTTCAACTAATTTTCCCAACATCGGTCTAAGTTGTACAAGTTTCAGTTTTTATTTTGACCCTCCCCCAAATGTTACTGAGACTGGGCAGAGAATTTAACTTCAAAATAATTTCCCCTCAGGAATCGGGAGGCTGAGGCAAGATTGCTGCGAGTTCAAGGCCAGTCTGGATTACACAGTGAGACCCTGTCTCAAAAATAAAAAAGTAATTTCCCCTGAGAACACTAAAGGCACTATCCTTTAACAACCCATGCTGTAGGAGAACCCAATACCAGTCTGATTCTCAGTCTTCAGTCTTTGTATGTACCTTGTTTTGTTTTTGTTTTTGTTTTTTTGAGACAGGGTCTCACTATGCAGTTCAGGGTGGTCATGAGCTCACTTTGTAGCCCAGGCTGGTCTCGAACTCAAAACGATCCTCCTGCCTCAGCCTCCTGAGCGTTGGGATTACAGGCGTGCGCCACCATGCCCGGCATTATAGCTTGTTTTCTACTTCTGGAATCATAAATAGCATGGTAACATGCTTTCTGTTGGTTTATTTTTATATTCTCCTGTTCCTTCTTACAGTTGTATCTTCTGTAATTCTTAGGAAATGAATACTAGATGATTTTGAACCATCCTCAAAGTGTGACTCTTCCTTATGTAGTACCTTCTATCTGCTCTTACTTTTTTCTCTTTTTAAGACAAGGTTTCTATGCAGTTCAGGCTGGCCTTGCACTCACTTTGTAGCCAAGGCTGGCTTCTCGAAGTGATCCTCCTGCCTCAGCCTCCCAAGTGCTAGAATTACGGGCATGTGCCACCACGCCCCGTTGTCTTACTTTATGGTTTTCATATTTCTTTAATTTCCTGAAAGTAACTGGACTGAAGCCCTTCTATTATTTAACTTCCAAGTGAATTTTTACTTCAGCAATAAGGTCTTCAATATAGAACTAACATATTAATGATTAGTTTTGTGTTTTGAGATGGAGGCTCTCTGTGTTGCCCAGGCCAGCCTTTAAGTCCTGGGATCAAGCAGTCCTCATACAACTTCTCAGCTCCCAAGTAGTAGGGACCACAACCACAGACCACCACACTGGCTTTTCCTTTTCATCTGTGGCAGCTGGTTTTTCATTTACAGATCCAGCATATTCTTGCCTCTGTGAAGATACCTGAGGTGATCAGAACTTCCTAAAGGTCCAGCCTTTTTCTTCTTCATTATCTTCATTACCGTAGGCAAAAATACTGGGGATAGAACCCAGGGCCTTCCATTGGGCTTTTTTTCTTTAAGTTTTAAGACAAGGTCTTGAGCCAGGCACGGTGGCACAGGCCTTTAATCTCAACACTCAGGCGACTGAGGCACAAAGCTCAACACAAGTTTGAGGCCAGTACGGGCTACACAGTGAGTTCAAGGCCATCCTGAACTCACAGGTATATAGTGAGACCCTGTCTCAAAACAATTAGCTAAGCCACTAATTTTCTTAGGAACAGAAGATAATGGGCAGCTTGTTTTATTTGTTCATCTTATTCACCTCTTCCCAATCTAGTTTTCCTGAAATGTCTGCTGAGTCTTGATCACCTATTCACACTAATAAAAGAAGTACTACATTGATTAGTACTCCTAAGAAATATGTGTTCCCTCAACGATTGTATTAATCTGTCCCCAAAACCTCTCAATGGGAAATACGCCTGTGAGACACTGCAGATTAAGTGGTACACTGGCAGGTTTCCCTTTAGAAGAAAAAAACCAGAACATAAGCCTGCCAAAATAAGGCCGGCTACATTCCAAAGGATGGTTCTCAAGGCACACCAACCTTGACGAGCCCCTTTCTTTCTCTTGTCCCCCCCCCCCGCCCCCACACCCTGGGTGAATCTACCGCGGCTCCATTATCTAGGTCTCTGCACACTACGCATGTTCTCCAGTTGCAGTCAGGGCTCACAACGCCTGCCCAGACCTGCACAGTACAAACTCCCGACCTTTCCTGAAGAAGCGTTCTCATGGCTTCATCCTGGGAACTAATGCCACCACCAGAGCTCTTTGTATGAAGTGGGGCAGAGAAGCAGTAGGAAAGGCAACTGTTTTGCAGACTGTCCTTTACTCATTTGCCCTGATAGCCCATCTTCCCCCAAACCTGCTCCCCCTTCCTATACTACACTAGAGTTTCAGGAAAGAGCCCTATTAAAAAATTCTCGATTTCCATCATGCAGCAGGACCACCTATTTTGGACTACATTTTATTTGGTGCTAGTTTCTCAATCAATATAATTCCAACTGCTTCTGAGTACCTTGAAATTCCTCAAAATTCCTGGTATTTTAACAATGCAAATAATGATAGCAGCTAACATTAGCTCAACATTTGCTAAATGTAAAAGACTCTCCTGAGTGCTCTGTACACATTGTCTCTCTGGATCTTCACAATAGCTCTATGGCAGTGATGATGAACCTTTCAGAGCACCCAAAGTACAACCCAAAACCCACTTATTTTTCACAAACACTGCAATTAAACCTGAATATTGAGGTTTTAGTTTAGAAAAAACAAATATTAACGTCTTTTGTATTAAAAGAAAAACAAATAACATGCCATATGTTATCTTTCATCATCCTAATTTTACAGACAAGGAAACTAAGGGAAAAAATAAAAAAGAATAAGCAACTTGCCCCAGGTCACATAATTGGAAAATGGCAGAGCTTGTATTCAGACACACGGAATCTAGCTTCAAAGCCTCCCCTTTCTGTTTCTAAAATTCAGTTATGGCTTATTTGTTGTCTTATATCTGTTTTATTATTTTTCAATGATATCTGAGAAGCAGAGAAAAATGGAAACACTTTTTATTGTATCAGAATTGTTTTCACTACACCACACTTTTAATTGATTGAAATGCCACTTGATTTTAGTATATGTGCTGCCAAAGCCAGTGCTGAAATGACACTTGAAAAGATGCAGGACCTATAAAGGAATCTACTGATAGAAAAAAGGCCCTATGAAACTGTCTTCAATCACCAACAGAGGTAATATAAAGGATTCCCAAAAAAAAAAAAAAGGATTCCCAAAATGACAGGCTTAGAAGTAGCTGTTTCAAAAGTATGGAGCTTACAGGCTGACAGGAGGCACAGAAAATAAAAAGCACCTGTAATTCTGTGCAGTAAGTGCTGGTACAGGTAGGTACATGGAGGTGTCATCAAAACACAGGGCACAGGCCTTCCAAAAGCATCCAAGGAAACAATTGTTAGAATGGATGTTAAAGAAGCAAAGAGGAAACAGGCCTGCCAAAGAAGTTCTCCAGAAACAACTTTTAGACTAAGCATTGAAAGATAAGCTATCAATGATTTGCAGAGATCAAACTGAATTTATCATCTATTTCCTACAACCTGCTCCCCTGCCCACCTACGCGACACCCAGGAAGAACACCATGGTCTATCAGAAAGCTAGGAGCCCCTTCTGACCCTTCCCTCCTTCTCTCCCGTCAGTTCTCCAGTCCCACGTGATTGAATGTCCTCATATTTCAGAGTGAGTCCCTACTCTCCATTCCTACTACAACTACCTTAACTGCAGGCTCCACCCTTTCTCACTTTGATAATTGCAATCATCTTACACACGTTCCTTCAATTAAATCTCTTCACTGGGCTGGGTGTGATGGCCCACGCCTGTAATCCCAGCCCTCTGGAGGCTGAGGCAGGAGGATCGTTGCAAGTTCAAGACCAGCCTGGGCTACAAAGTGAGCTCAAGGCCAGCCTGAACTGCATAGCAAGACCCTGTCTCAAAAAGACAAAAAAAAAAAAAAAAGAACTGTTACCCTGTGCCCAATTAAATCTCTTCACTGGCTAGAAAATCAAACACAGGTCCTGAAAACTCCCCTTGAGAGATGTGCACTTCATTTGGTCCTCATGAGCCTCCAGCCACCTCTGTCCCGCAGTGCTGAACTTTGTAGGTTCTCTGTAGGCACCACACCCAATTTCACCTACATGCCTTTACTCAAGCTGCTCGGTCCCCCTGGCTTGAGAGGCTCCAGCCCTCCCTTGATAACAGCCACTCGGCCTTGAGGCATGTCACTTTTGAAAAGTCATCCTGAGGGCCACTTCTCTTTCATCCTCATCCCTGCAAGCTGAGTCAGGAAGCTGTTCTGTGTGCTTCCATGCCACGTTACCTCATCGGGGCACTTACCATGAAGAATTAAGCGCACATTGTTCTGTAATTGTCTGTTTACCTGATTCTCTGTAATCTACATGATCAAGCTAGCACAGTACCTGATACATAGGAGGCAATCAAGAAATGCTGAAAGAATGAATGAACAAATGAACAAACAAAGAGAGTTAAACCCGAGAAAGTTGATGAGGTAGCTGAAGGAAGCCATGGAGAGGACAGAGGAATGCCAGGAAGTACCCTCTTTAGTGGGTATGGAGAAGCTAGTGAAGCAAACAGAATGAGCAACCAAAGAGGTAGAGGAAAACACCTAGGATCATACAGTAATGCAACCCAAAAGAAGAGAAAAATTTAAGAAGGTGCAGGTAGTCAACAGCATCTCACACTACAAACAGGTCAAGGAAGGTGAGCCCTAAAGACAAGACCACTGATTTAAAGGATGCCCTCAGAGCCAGGAGTGGTGGCACACGCCTGTAATCCCAGCACTCGGGAGGCTGAGACAGGAGGATTGTTGTGAGTTCAAGACCAGCCTGGGCTACAAAGTGAGCTCAAGGCCAGTCTAAACTCCATATCGAGATCCTGTCTCAAAAAGACAAAAAAAAAAAAAAAAAAAAAGGATGCCCTCAGGACTTGGTTTTGACACTGCTAATCCTGAATGTATTCCCCCTTCCTCTCTGCAGAACTAAGAACAGCTTTCTCAGCCACTGTTTGAATTTAAGGCTTACAAATAACCAGGGGTATGAAACTTAGCAGTGCAATCTCTTTTTTTCCATGATTAAAACATTGGAAAGCAGAGAATATACAAAAGAAAATAAAATCCCATCATCTACATATAATCAGTTATTTCACTGTTTCTTTTGTTCTTACATTTATATTTTAATGTTACGATGCTGAATTCTATATCCTTATTAAACTATTCCCTTATTATGCTTATATATGGTAAGCAGAACTATAATTTTTTTTTTTTTTAGTCTTTTTTGATCTTTTTGAGACAGGGTCTTGCTATGCAGTTCAGGCTGGCCTTGAGCTCACTTTGTAGCCCAGGCTGGTCTCAAACTCACAATGATCCTCCTGCCTCAGCCTCCCAAGTGCTGGGATTACAGGTATGCGCCACCACACCCAGCTCAGAATTATAGTTAAAATAATTAAATAACATTAATAATATAATAAATTATAAAGCTTAATTTATGCTTCATGTAGCCCAAGTTTGATTTCTCTTTGTGAATCAATAAATTAGCATTGTAATTTATAAACCGAAGAAAAATATTATAAAATTAGATATGGCTGCCTGGGTACATGTGCACAATGTGCTTTCTGTCACATACTATAAAATTACCCACCCCCCCTTTTTTTTGGTACCAGGAATCAAACTCAGGACCTTGCACCTGCCAGGCAGGCACCATGCCACTAAGCTGTATCCCCAGCCCACCCCTTAATTTTTATCAATAACATTGTTTATGCTAAAAGATGGCAAACAACTCTAAGTATCTTATCTTGATTAATTTAGGCCTGGTTTTGTTCTTTTCATGCTCTGAAGCTTGGCTACTAAAAACAGGTTAGCCAGGAATGGTGGTGCACGCCTGTAATCCCAGCACTCAGGAGGCTGAGGCAGGGGATCATTGTGAGTTCAAGACCAACCTGGGCTAAAAAGTGAGCTCAAGACCTGCCTGAACTGCATAGTGAGACCCTGTCTCAAAGACACAAATAAATAAATAAGTAAATACAGCGGCTGCAGAACTTTTTCCTAGTTTTTGCTTTTATTTCTTCAGTTAAAATTCAACAGGCTATAAGTAATTTAATAAAATCCAAGTTACAACATTAAACATGCTGTTTAACAGCTTGGTATATCTAGAAAAATAGTGTGAACCAGAGTTTTCAATACTCTTCTGAGATTTTTTTTTTCCAACGTGGAGTACATTTTGGTAGAAAAATAAAAAGTAGGAAGAATGTGACATTTCTAAAAGTAAGAACTGCCAGGTCAAAGGGTATAAACAGTTTAAGGATTTGATATATTTGCCAAATTGGTTCTAGAAAGGGTACACAAAATTCACACTTTCTTCAATAGTTAAGCTTTATTTTTCAATACCCTTGCCATCACTGAGTATTATTTTTAGTCTTTGTAATAGGTGAAAATATCTTAGTGTTCTGATTGTTGTGTTTATAACAACAGTGAAGATAAATATTTGCTTATATTTACTGGCATTTCTTCTCTGTGAATTGATTATTTGTACCTTTTACTTATTTTTCCTAGCAGCCGTTTGCTTTAAGCCTATTGATTTCTAAGAGCTCTTTGTAAGCTCATGGTATTAACCATCTGTACAAGTATTTCCTTCTTTTTATTTATGGTATTTGACATAAGAAATTTTTAAATTTTATATATTATATAATTTAATCTTCTCTTTTTATAAATAATACCTAAGAATTTTTCCTCATTCATATTTTATAAATTATTCACTCAAAGTCCTTTCTAATGTGGTTACAGTGGAATACCACTGAAATCAGTGAGAATTTATTTCTACCAACTAATATACATTAAGAGATTCTAACTTAGCAAAACTTAAAATTACAATTCCAATAATGATCAATATGATACTAAGTTCTACACTTTTCTTAAACCAATTTTAGCTATTAAGACAAGAAATTTGTTTAGAAATTCATTTAAAATTCCCTTTAACCCGTACGAAGCACAGATCTCTTGCTAGTTATCACCCACCTCTCAAAAACCTGTTAGGGATCCTTATGATGGGACAGGACTGAATGAAGCGCCTCCTAACTGGGTCCCATCGTATTCTCTTCTTACCTGTTACCACAATTATCAGCAATAAGTCAGACACATATAGCACATGGCAAATAATACATAGTTATTGTAGTTATAAAGACAGAAAAACAGGAAACAAAACAATACTTGAATACAGAAAGGAAATAATGTAGCATTTAACTCTTTTGGAGGTTAAACTTAAATTAAGATACAAGCAGTGATGAAGGTATTCAACTCTTATCCCCAAAGAATACAATTATGTGCATCTTTTTTTCATGGTTATGGTTCAAAGTCTGCGTACTCCATCATCACAATGCCAATGCGTGGCAAACATTCACCAGGAGCTTTACAAACACAAGAAACAATGATGTCTCCACATCAGTGAATGTCAAGAAAGGAGCTCTACCCAAAACTGACTGAGTAGAACATAGGCGCCTGTTCTCTTCAAGGCGTGGTATACTTCTTTTATTAGTTATAAAGCAATGGGCACCAGTCTTTAAACATGAAATAAGCTGATCTTATTATAAATAAAATTATATGACAGTAACCAAATGAAGCAAATATTTACTTACTATCTTGGCACTTCCATGGGGTGGAGAGGGGAGTTCATCTGCCTTCCCAGGAAGCAAATTAACTCTACATTAACCCAAATTAAAACTTGTTTTCTTATAAAACAGAAGAAAAGTGCAATATATTTATGGAACTACTAAATGGAGTGATTTTTCTCTTCCAAAGTATTGATAGCTCCCAAAGATAGCTCTTATTGACAATAAAAACATGTTTGTATAGCATTAAAAGTTTACTAAGAGCTTCCACATATATTACCTCATATAATTCTAAGAACAATCCTGTATTGATTCAAGTCATTTTATTAAGCACCTGCTATGCCTGAGGTCCTACGCTAGGACCTAGGGTTTAAAAAGTAGTATATGACTCTTAGGAGTTCATCCTCTGAGGAAGGCAGATGTAACTGCTATAACAAGGACTATAAAACCACCCTGAGGAAGATATTATCATCATTTTATAAGTAAGGAACTAAAGTAAAACTGAGTGACTGAGGGGCTGGGGATACAGCTCAGCAGCACAGCACCTGCCAGGCAAGTGCGAGATCCTAAGATTGATTTCCAGCACCAAAAAAAAGAAAAAAACTTTAAATGACTGAATATCAGAGGATTCAAGCCTAGGCCTTCCAAGTCTAAAACACCATGACTTAAATTCCCTACAAAGAGAATAGTTTTTAATGGTGGTCTTTGGAAATTCATTTAGATGTTAAGCAATAAGGTCTAGGTTGCTTACTATAAAATTTGTACACAGAGATACACAAATTCTGTGTAATGAAATGACATACCTATACATGTGCAGTTAATACTGTGGGAAAGACAGACTTGTAAGAAAGAGAATTATTAATTTTGCAAAGGGTTTACGTTTTAATCCTCTAAATCCTTTAAATCAGTGGATCCTAAATGTGAGTCCACAGCCCACTGCCGGGCTAACGTGAAGAGTCTCAGAACAACACAAAATAAGAAACATGTGAGTAGTGAGTTTTTCAAAAATCTAAACTTTTCTCTTCAAAGGGCCTTTCTTCACAGATTATAAACTTTTTATTGTTAAATATTCATTTTATGATATGATGATGATAGAAAATGGTAATTGTTTTAAACATTCTCAGAAAAAGAGAAAATTTGCAAACTTATGTCTATGTACAAATTTTTTTCTTTTTTGAGGTCAGGTTTATGACATCCAAGAATCTGGAGAACCACTGCTTTGAACCAGTATGACATGTGTTGATGTCTACTGAGTCCAGCACAGGAAGCCATACTGTCAAACGGGGACATAAGGTGTATGACAACTTCCCGCACCCTCAAGAAGCTTACACTCTAATTAGAGAGACAAGACAGACACATAAAACAATTAGATAGCAATATTAGAATATAACAAGTGATTAGCTTAAAACTTGACATTTTGATGTATCAAAAGTGTTAAAATGTACATACCCTTTGACCCAGCTATTCCACTTCTAGGAATCTATTCCTAAAGAAACAATCATAGTGCATGGAAAAATGTACCGAGAAAGATATTAACTATGATATCATTTATAATGGTAAAAATTTAGAAACACTTGCAATATCCAATGATAGTTAAGTATGTTAAATAAACATACTTAAATATATTCATGTTCTACATACGACTTAAAAAGTGTATCAAGACTGTTAACATGACAAAACACTCACATATATTGCAAATGAAGAAGTTATAAAATGGTATCAGAGTATATCAATTTAGTAAACAAAAAGTATATATTCATGCAGAATACAGGAAAGATATACACCAAATTTTAATTGTGGTCATCTCTGGGTGTTTTTTGTCTTTTCCTCTGTTATGATCTTTATTAATTCCAAGCTTTCTCACTGAGTAGACATTAATTCGGACTATAAGAAAAATAATACCCTATTTCTTTGTTTAAAGTATGATTTTTAAAAATTACTGCAAAAGACATGCCAAAGTGTTAACAGTAGTTACAACTTGGGTAGTGCTCATTAGCCCTTCAATGCTGTTTAGTAACCCACGTGAAGTCTAAAACGTCTTTGCAGTAACACTGAAGGAGTAACGCTGAAAACTACGGAACCACAGCTGTAATCAAAGATCCTTTTGTGGGCTGGGGGTTTGATCTCCAACATATGGGAAAAAAAAAAAGATCTTTTTTTAAAATGTCTTTTCAGAGCTTCCATCAAACATCTTTGGCATGTATCTCTCTCAGCAACCAGCAGGACTCTGTCACGGCACAGGTCAACACTGACTCCCTGGAGGTTATTCGGGTAGAGCAGGCACTGACTTCAGAACCCAAGTGTTCTTTCATCCAAAGAGCAGGAAAAAGTGAAGCAAGCAACACAGCAGTGCAGCACTAACACATGCATATTCATTTACTTTTTAAACAAACACGCCTCTTCAGTCATATAAGTACATTCCTGATCTGAACTTTTGTTTATTAAAGTTTTCAGGCTTATACATTCAAACTGCTAATCTTCATTACTGATTGCTTAAAAAGCTATCTTAAAAATGAAAAACATAATTTCTTCAATGATTTCATCAAATATTTGCTAATTTAAAAAAAAAATTTTAAGCTGGGTATGGTGGTGCAGACTTGTAATCCCAGCACTCAGGAGGCTGAGGCAGGAGGATCACTTCAAGTTCGAGGCTACAAAGTGAGTTCAAGGCCAGCCTGAACTGCATCATGAAACCCTGTCTCAAAAAACAAAAAAATTTTTTTTCTTCTTTTTACTAATCTTATTTCACTATAAACATAACATACATAGCCACGGGCTGAATGGAGATGGTAGCTGAGCACACTACAAGCAAACTCACCTATCCCCCAGTCTTGGAAGCCATGTTACAAAAAAAGTCCATAATCAGAAGAAAGAAATGCTCTTAGCAGACTAGAACTATGAGGAATCACTAAAAGACGAAAAGCTGGTAAAGTCAGATGAAAGTAGAAAATCACAGTCCTCTATAACGAGAGTAGAGGTCTAGGCCAAAAAAGGCAGGGGAGAAGGCTTCAAGGTAAAGTAAGCGTAGACTTGGAAGACAGTAAGAAGAACTAAAACAAAATTTACAGAACACCTGAGTGGGGCTAGCATAGAAATCACACAAGGGTGATTCTCCAGGTAGGGGCAATGAATATGGATACTTGAATCAGAGAGACAAAACAGATCCCTGTGTGGATGTTAACATTCAGGCCAAATGAATGACAACCACACTAAAGAGGACTGGCAGCTGGTACAGCTCGTCACAGGTCCACTATCCTGTCTTATCCCCACCCACAATCAGTAAGGACCCACTACAATAAACAGGTGCAGCATTCACAGAACAGCTAAGAAGGACTCTCAAATAAGGATGAGTAAATATAAAACCAAGTCAAACATGAAATATGAATGTTAAGGTACCAGAGAAAACTAAGCATTCTCTATCAAAATTCCAAATGCTATTTTTTTCTTTGCAGCAATGAACAAACTATCCTAAACTTCATATGGAAATACAAGGAACTCAGAATTCTACAACGATGTTTAAAAAAAAAAAAAAGTAAACAGGAAGACACATTTCCTGATTTCAAAACTTACTACAAAGATAGATACAATATTCAAATACTGGGGCACTGGCATAAGGACGGACATGGAGCTCAATGGAATAGAACTGAGGGTTTAGAAGTAAACCCAAATGTCTGTGATCCATTAGTGCTCCACAAGGGTGACAAGACTACTCCGTGAGAAAGGAGTCATCTTTTCAACAAGTGGTCCTGGGACAACAGGACATACTTTTAAACAGAAAACTCTATACCTACTCAAATTCTTAAGAATTCATGTATGAGAGTGAAAAAATACATTTTTTTGTTTTTGTTTTTGTTTGTTTTTTTCTGGTACCAGGAATCGAACTCATGACCCTGTGCTTGCTAGGCAGGCGCTGTGCCACTGAGCTAAATCCCCAGCCCCAAAAATACATTTTTGTATGTGCAAAGACACTATAAGTTTGCTTCCCTCAGATTTCTGAAGAAAGAATTACTCAAAGATATGTATCTGGAATAAAAAATAATCCAAGAATAACAAAGCACAAGAAAAGAGTATGCAGAAAGAACCTGTAGGGTTAAATAAGCACTGTCAGGTGGAGGTGAGACTGAAACACAAATTCTTATACTCAAAAGGACAATCTCAGATGGTATCAGCAGAATGAACTGTAGTGTGGGAAGGAAGCTGGGAGAAAGGAAAGCAGAAGAATGTTAAAGCCTTTGTGCTGTTCAGAATATAAAGTAGACAGAAAGTGAAAACAGAGTGACAGAAAAATATAACTTTATATATTAGGTAAAAAAAAGTTAAAGTACTAGATGGTTGCAGTGGTAAACTTCTCCAAATATTTAATGAAGATTTATTACCTGCTCTACACAAATACTTTCAGAGAATGAAGAAATTCATTTATGAGACTGGTATCAAAACCAAATAAGAACACTAAAAATAATTATCAGTCAACATCCCTTAGAAACATAGGCATGAAAATCCTAAGCAAACAATAAATCAAAGTTACATAAAATTCATAATACGTCATAAGTAAAACATATTCCAAAGCGGATTTGACATTCAAAAATTAATTAGTATAATCCACTGCATTAACAGAATAAGTAGAAAAATCTTAACAAAGATAGACAAAGCATTTGATAAAATTCAATACAAAGTAAACTTAGAAAAAAATTTCTTCAATCTGATAAAAGACAACTTCAATAAACCTACAGCTGACAACACTTAAAGGAAAATACTAATTATTTTTCACTGAATCTCAGAAAGCAGCCCAGGGCACAGGGATGTAGCTCGTGGTACCACCCTCGCCCAGCACACCCTGCTGGAGCTACGGTCAGACAACCGTGTTCACTATCTTCACTTCTCCCTGCAGGGTCAGGGGAAGCTCGCACAAGGGTGCTAAGGCAAGAAAAGGAAAATAAAAGGGCTAAGGATTGGAAAGGAAGAAGTAAAACTATTTGCAGATGACATGACTGCCTTAAGGGGAAAATCTGAAACAATCTACAATTAGAACTAAGAATTGAATTTAGAAGATTATTGGATACAAATACACAAAAAATCTATAATTATAAAATGAAAACTTTAATTGAAAGTACTACTTAAGACAACATCAAAAGTCACCAGTTAAAAAGGGTTATATAATTTCTAGGAACAAATGTAACAAATAACATTCAATATTTTTAAACACTGAGTATTATAAAAACTCATTCAGAGAAATTGAAGACCCAAATACATGGTGCCTCAAACTTACTTTTGCCTTGTAAGATCCAGTCTGTAACTAGCTGACTTTGCAACCATCCTTCCTCATCATTGAACACTGATATCCTTATAGCAATTGCTATGTTCACAGATGAGCCTACCTCAATATACTTTTGCTTTACGAATACATACCAAGTAACTACTATGTGCAAAGCATAACAGTGCCTTTGGAAATACAACATGAAATTGGCTCTGATTTGCAGATGGTACTGATGCTAATATATTAACAGTTACTGATGTTATTTGGGGCCAATTACTAAATCAACTGATATAAGACACCAAAAGCCTCATTTTACAGGAACCTGATGGCATACACAGTGTAAGAAGTCAGTCAGTTCTGAGTTTCTTCAAAACTAGGAAGACTAGTTATATTTTTCCAAAATACCCTGGGTTTTGGGTTTTATCAAAACACATCATGCACCATATATCCATCAGAATACATAAGATTAAAAGACGAAATATTGCCAAACAGGCATAGAAACTAGATCACTTGCTTCAAAACATTGCTTATAGAAATATAAGATAGTATAGCTACTCTGAAAAAAGGAAACTGTAGCAGTTTCCTACAAACCTAAACATGTACTTACCATACAACTCAGCAATTACATTCTTGGGCATTTATCCCAAAGAAATGAAAATTTATGTTGTTCACACAAAAAACCTCTGCACAAATGTTTGTAACAGTTCTATTCACAACAGCTAAAACATGAAAACAATCTAATGTCCTGCAGTGAATAAGTGGTTAAGTAAACTGTGGTACATCTATGAACTACTGATATATGTGACAACTGGATGGTTCTTAAGGGGTTTATGCTGAATATAAAAACAGTGTGAAAAGGTTACATATTGTGTGGTTTTATTTACATAACCTGCTGGAAATGGACAAAACTAAGGAAATGGTGAACAGATTAGTTGTCACCATTGGTCTGCTAGAAGTAGCTGTGGTTATAAGAGTAACGTCGGGGAGCCTTCTGAGGAAACTGCTCTGTGTTTTGACAGTGGTGCTTACACAAATCTACACATGATAAAATTATATAGAACTCAATACATACATACAAGTGGGTCTATATAAAACTGATGAAATCTAAGTAAGGTCAGTAGATTGTATCAATGTCGATTTATTTGCTATGTCATTGTACAACTGGGAACTGGGTAAAAGATATATGGATCACATTATTATTATTTTTAAAACCTTATGTAGATAGGCATGGTGGCACATGTCTGCAATCCCAGCACCTACGAGTTTGAGGCAGGAAGATCACTGTGAGTTCAAGTACAGCCTGAGGTAAATAGTGAGTTCAAAGCCACCCTAAATTACATATCAAGAAACCAAAAAATAAAAAAATAAAAAAAAATAAAGAAACCAAAAAATAATCAAACAAACAAAAACTTCATGTGAACCTAAATAATCTCAAAAGCATTAAAGTTAAATAAAAATCAAAATGAAATTTTAAAGTATGATACTGATATAGGATAGATTAAATTTCTAAATAATATATCAAAAATGAATATTTTATAATTAAAACTACTGATAGAGAATATGACCTAAGAATTCTCATTTAGGTGGCTATTCCACCTGGTACGGTCCTGCTTATACAATTCAGCATCTATAAAGAATTTCAACAGCCACACATGATGGTATACTTGTGTAATCCCAGCACTCTGGGAGGCTAAGGCAAGAGGATTCCAAGCTCAAGCCCAGCTGAACAACTTAGTGACTTACCAAGACCCTGCTTCAGAATAAAATAAAGGGGGGTGTAGCTCAGTGCAAAAGCCCTAGGTTCAATCCCCAATACCACCACCAAAAAAGAAAAGAATCTCAGAAGAGCAGAAAATTAATACTGTATTTACAAGCAATCCACACAGGTGTACAAATTACTTGCTATACAAGAGCTCTAGGCCAATTAACTAAGGGGGGCTTAATCTAGCCTTTGCTCTGCTCTCAGTATAACCCATGGGACAATGTCTACCCAGAAAAGGCATCTCTCTAGCACTTCCCAATGGCAAACTTTGAGCTAGCACTGACTCACTTGTTCAATAAATGACTATCTTAAATTTAAGAGAATCAGTATTGATTATCTGCATCTCACATATATATATATACTCATTTTAAAATTTCTGTCTTTTGCCTTTCAAAACAAGAAAATCTGAGCCCGTATCTCAGGTCTGTTGTGCTTCTTTTGTGTACAGTATTCCTTAGGAAGCTCTAGTTCCATCTCAAATCTTTTTGAAACAGTGTTATACAAATAAATACAAGATAAATACAAATATAAATTACAATGTAATTTTGTAGTGTTTTGTTTGATTAGTAATAGCATTATAGATATATAAGCAACTAAATACATGAATAGTACTGTTAAGAGAACTCTTTTTTTTTTTTTTTTTTTTTTTTTTCTCCAGTACCGGGAATCGAACTCACGACCTTGCGCTTGCCAGGCAGGCGCTTTGCCGCTGAGCTAAATCCCCAGCCCCAAGAGAACTCATTTAATCTTCCACATGATACTTCAAGATAGCTATTACTACAATGATTTCCAATTTATGGATGAGGCAACTAAGGCACAGTGAGATTAAGTAATTTGCACAGGGTCACCTAGGTAGCAAGTGAAAATCTGGAATTCAACTCATGTATTTTGAATCTAAATCAAAAGAAATGTCCAATGGAGGCATTTAATAATAAATACTTAAGTGAATAAATGAAGAATACCAAGGCAGTGATTCTCAATAAAGACCCAGTCTCCCAATCTCACAATCTCCCAAAGAAGTTACGGTCTGTTCCAAGATTCTGGTCTTCTCTCCATTCTCCTGTGTTCTATGCTATCATACCACCTCAGTGAACCATTCCAACTGAGAATGATGGTAGTATTTCCCATCAGGTGGGTTTCAGAAGTTAAAAAGAATGGTTTAAGAACAACTGGCAACCTGAACATGCACTCTGATGCCTTTCTGACTCTTCCAGCCAGGGTGTGAACAGCTGTTGACTTCGCACTCTCTCCTATGACACTACCCTAGGACACGGGAAATGTACCTGTAGGGAGTTACTGAGGCAGACCAACTCTTTGCCCCTACACCCTCCAGATATTTATTCTAAATATTTTATTTTCATATGTGTGTTTATAAACCACCTCACATATGTCTGACACCAAGAGACAGATAAATGGATAAATGAATGGAAATTCTTGGTTCTTGTTATCTCTGTTGCTTGACATTTCTGTTGCTCATGAAGTCTTGTGGTTGTGGCTTATTTACACTGCTTTCTCCTGCCTTGCTGCAATTTTTTCTTCATTTCTTTCTCTTATCTCCTCCAACACTACTCTCAATTTTTGTAGAAAAAGGTAGGCCTAGCATAGAACTTCTTTCCTTCTATATATACGAAGCAATCATAGCGTACTGAGAGACATTTTCAAATCTTATGCTCTTCTCTGTCATTTTGATCTATAATATTTGTTATTCAAATATCCTTTTATGGAAAAAAAATGAGATCATTAGTTGAGTTTTTGTTAGTGGGGGAGAAAAGGGGCACAGGCAGATCTGATATTGAAACCACTTATCTTTATAAATGACTGAATTCCTGAACAGACTCTCATTTTTTAAAAATAGGCTAGGAATTTTTACATATTTACCTATATTAGTCAAAAGTATCATAATTCATAAACCTGTGTTAGATTACAATATTAAGTCTGAATCTAATAAACATAACATTCCCAGAATACTCTGATTTAAAATAGCATCACCACATTCTTAATATTTATGAATGGCTGCCAAGGCTTTGAAATAAACTTTGAAATAAAAACTCTACCCTTTTGGCCCAGTTTAATCTTTTATGGGAAGAATTAACTATAAATACTCTGTCAACTATATGTATAGCATATGGTCTCTAAAGCTCTAAAAATTCTACAGTTCCCAAAAGGAATCACACGTACTTCACATCTTACAATTACCTACATTATAGTGGTTCCCAAGACACAACACTAGTTGGCTTGTTGTGAGCTTATTTTAAAAAATAATTAAGCCGAGTGTGGTGGCATATGCCTGTAATCCCAGCACTCATGAAGTTGAAGCAAGAGTATCCCTGCAAGTTTGAAGTTAGCCTGGGCCACATACACAGTGATTTCAAGGTCACTGTGAACTTCATAGCAAGACTGTCTCAAAAAACTAAAATAAATTTTTTAAATCTGGCATTTTAAAAACCGTTTTAAAAGGCTAATATTTATTTAGAGGGGATTTACAATTTTATTTCAAAAGCTTGGATAGCTTCAGTATCCGGGTCATGGCAAAATCAGGACATGTGTAAGATACCTTACAACATATTAGATTCCCAGTGGTACCAAAAAGTACAGTAAAATTAACACTTCCATTACAGGAAATGTATAAAAGGCATAATATTTTAAAATGCTATTGTGAATAACTGGTAAGAATTCTATTATGGAAAAAGTAGAAAGCCAGTAAGAATATCTTGAATGTAAAGCTAAAAAATATCAGCTATGAATACTACCGAAGTAAATAGGATTACTAGTAAGACATCTGAATGAAGTATTACATTCAGAAATGCGTACTTTTTGTTCTACAAACAAATCTTGATTTTTTTTTTACTTTTTATTAGTATACATTTGCAGTACATAATGTTTACATTGTGAGGAGATGGTACACGTACATAGCACATCTGAATTCCTTTTAAATCCACTTCCCTTCCCTTTCCTCTCCCTTCCATCTCTTAATTCCCTTCCTATTTGAGAAAGATCTATCTCCCTACTTCCTATTAACTATCTTTTATTATGCTCTTCAGAAACATCTATTCTTCAGCTCAGCATAGTAATATGTGCCTATAGGATCACTTCAAGTTCGAGGCTAGCCTGTGCTACATAGTGAGTTCAAGGACAGCCTGAACTACATAGTGAGACCCTGTCTCAAAAAAATTTTTTATTTCAAAGCAAGAATGAATACTTCCCTTTATTCTTTTATGAGATGGAATCTTGCTAAAGTTCCCTAGGCTGTACTTGAAGTTGTGATCCTCCTGCCTCAGCCTCCCAAGTGCTGGGATTATAGGTGTATGCCACCACACCTGGTTGAAACAAGAATTTTAAAAAACAGAGTTTCACAAAAATATCTGCAATGAAGTATTTTTTTTTATAAAATCACAGGCACATTTCAGACTTAAAATCATAATTAAGTCCAAGACTGGCTAGGGGTTTAGCTCAGCAGCACA
>NW_004955479.1:10736864-10757635 GCF_000276665.1 Chinchilla lanigera | reverse complement strand
AACCACCAGCAGGTAATGGATTACTAATCATGGCATATCCAGACAATGAAATGTTAGTCAATAATAAAAAGGAGCAGTTGGGTGAAAACTCAGCACTGTGGGAGACTGGAGTAGAAGGATGGCAAGTTCAAGCCCAGCCTAGGCAATTCAGTGACTTAGTGAGATTCTGTCTCAAATTTAAAAAAAAAAAAAAAAGGACAAGTTGGCAATATTCATCACCACGCATTGCAACAATGTTTTTATTATTTTGTTTTTTAAGACAGGTTCTCACTATATAGCCCAGGCTGGCCTCGAACTCAAGGCAATCCTCCTGCCTCAGCCTCCCAAGAGCTGGGATTATAGGCATGCAGCACTATACCTGGCTTGCAGCAATATTCTTAAATAAGAGAAAGCAGAAACAATCTAAATATCAATCTATCAGTAGTGTGGTTGGTAAATTACAGTGTACCTGTATAACACAATACTTTCAGCCAGGAAGAATGGGATAAAGCCTAAATGTGCTAACATAAAACAATCCCCAACTTAAATTTGTAAGTGGGGAAAAAAAGTCACATGGAGAAAGAATACCTTATGTTGTACTCTAACTTGTTTAAAAATAAAGGTAGCATAAATTCACATGTGTATATATGTAGATTATATTTTGGAAGGATGTACCTCCAGGGAGACAGACCAGAAAACAAGGAATCTCAGGTAGAATGAAGACATCCTCCCTTGCATATTATCAGGTATCACCATAGTTATATAATGTTTTCCACTTAAAAAAATAAACCAAAAAACTTTGAGGGGTGCGGGGATGTAGCTCAATGGCACAGTGCCTGCCTGGCAAGTGCAAGGCCCTGAGTTTGATTCCCTGCACAAAAAAAAAACTGGAGGGGAACAGGATGAGTTCAGTAATAGCAAATCATAAAAGCAGCTGCTTTTGCTGCAGCACTAAGAGAAACAGACCCCAAGTCTGATTCCTGGGGCCCCAAGAAGAACTCGATGACTGCATTCATCTGCTACCACTGTTAAAAGCCAGACCACCTCAAGAGGAACTGCCCTAAGAGGCCCCATGGGTCATGCCCTGAATGCAAAGGTAACCACTGGAGATTGGTCTGCCCTCTGAAATGGAGGCCTCAGAGCTCAGACCCATCCTACCAGTTAGTCTAACAGGAATGAAGGGGCCCTGGGACATACTCTGCCTTCTCCCTCTGGCCAGACTGTCATCTCCATGGAGGAGCCCTGGGTAATCATGACTATAGAGGAACAAGAAAACAGCCTGTGGCTAGACACAGGTGTAAGTCTCTCAGTCCATCTTTTCAATCCTCATCTTCCTTCCAGCCGTCGCACCTCAGTGACAGGAGTCACTGGTGAGGAGGTAATATGCTATTTTTCACAACCCTTAGGCTGTAAGTACTTGTTAGATCCTTCTTGCATATCTCTGTCTTCCTGAGAAATCACTTTGAAGATAACACCATGTATTACAGCAGCCACTGATATTTTCCTACTAATCTATCCATAACTCTGTAATGTTTGTATTGTTCCTATCCTATTTTGTAAATGGATGCATGTTTATTATTATGTGTTTCCTACAACAACCACTGAGAATAGTTAATGATTATTCAATAGGTCACTCATGTATAGCTGTATTTATTTTCTTTAGAAGCCACTTTGAAGATACCAAAGTATAGTACAACAACTATTGATAATCTCCTACCTCTTTTGTCTGTAACTCACTATTATTTGTCTATTTGTTTTCCTGAGAAACTATCTTGTAGATAACAATATGTAAAACAATAACCACTGATAATTTCCTACCACTTTGTCTGTAATTTGGTAAGCTTGCCCTATCATTATGTCATCCTTCTTTTACTCTTTAAAAAAAATTTAATAGCAAATTGTATTTACACATGAGTTCTACAAGTTTGCCAAGTATAAAGACAAAAGTCTAATAATAGTGAGGGCTCAAAAATTACTAAAGTCATTAAAAAAAGGAGAGAGGTGGTTTTAAAAATAGTCCAGAGAGCTATACATGGTGGCCCACGATTGTAATCCCAGCACTTAGGGGGCTGAGGCAGGAGGATCAGCTTGGGCTCCACAGGGGGTTCAAGGCCTGCCAGGCTGAACTGAACTGCACAGCAAGACCTTGTCTCAAAAAAAAAAAAAGAGGGGGGACTGGGGATTTAGCTCAGCAGCACAGCGCCTGCCTGGCAAGTGCGACGTCGTGAGTTCAATTCCTGGTATGGGGGGCGGTGGGGAGGCAAGGTCCAGGGAGCCAAGGGTAATGGCACACATCTGTAATCCCAGCCCTTGGGAGGCTGAGGCAGGAGGATCACAGCAAGTTCACACAACTATTTCTGATAATATTCAACACAAAATTGTGCTTGGGGTGGGGATTTAGCTCAGCTGCACAGCGCCTGCCTGGCAAATGCAAGGTCCTGAGTTCGATTCCTGATACCGGAGAAAAAAACAAAAAAACAAAAACAAAACAAACAAAAAATTTAAAATTCCATTCCTTCTTAGAATAAAATTGTGCTTTATTTTTTTCATGGTGCTAGAGACTGAACCAAGGGGCCTTGCTCATGACAAGCAAGAATTCTACAACTGAATCATACCTCCAGCTCCTAAAATTGTACTGTATTTTTTTTGTGATAGGGTTTGCTGTGTAGTTGAAACTGGTCTTTTTATTTATTTATTTATTTATTTGGTACCAGGAATCAAACTCAGGACCTTATGCCACTGAGCTATATCCCTGGCCCTCAAAGTGGTCTTGAACTCACTATGTAGCCCAGGCTGCTTCAAACACACAGCAATCTCGTGCCTCAGCCTCCTGTATGCTGCGATTTCAGGGAAGTACCACCAAGTCCAACTTGTACTGCACTTTAAAAGGAGTATTTGAAAAAGCCATTCAAAACCTTATGTGCTGCGGGCGTGGTGGTGCACACCTGTAATCCCAGCCCTGGCTGAGGTAGGAGGATTGTTGCAAGTTTGAGGCCAGCCTGGGCTACAAAGTGAGCTCAAGGCCAGCCTGAACTGCATCGCGAGACCCTGTCTCAAAAGGACAAAAAAAAAAGAAAACCACCTTATGTGCTAAATTACTCAGTTAAAAAAAGCACTTGAATTTATGTAATGTAAAATAACCTAAATGCTATGCTCTTGCAAAAATAACTATGGATCCAGGCATGGGGGCTCACGCTTGTAATCCCAACACTCAGGAGACTGAGGCGGGAGGATCACCACAAGTTCGAGACCAGCCTAGGCTACATAATGAGTTCAAGGCCAGCCTAAACTACACAGTGAGAACCTGTCTCAAAAAAAAAGGAAAACTGATAAAATTTTTTGACCAATTGGATAAGGACTGAGTTAAAGGAATGAATCAAATGTGTTTCTAGGTTCTGGCTTGACTCAAATTGATGATGTGGCCATTAAAACATTAATTAGTATAAAGAACAAAGAAGGAAGAGCAGGTTTGACAAGAAAGATGATGACACTGCTTTCTGGACACAGTAAAGCACTAATTAGTCACTTCCTGGAAATGTCCAGTAGCTACGACTATGGGCTTTTTATAAATAGGGACTCTCATGTATTCTCAGGGTACAGCACCAGCAATAGTTAAAATCAAATTCTCAAGAAGTTGGCTAGAAGGAAAATTAAGATATATTTACTGGATTTAGCAACTAGAGCATAAATTACCTTAGCAAGAACACTGAAAAGAAAGAGGCACAATGAGATTGCAACAGATTAAAAATTTTAAAAATTGAAACTAACATGAACAAAAGTCTACTCTTTCTGAAAGCCTGACTATGAAGGACAGTAGCCCTTAACGGGAAGAAAAACACCTGCAGTAGACTACAGAGAAATACATTCCACTGGTAAAATAACAGAAAACACGACTCATAAATAAAATATTAAAATACTGAATAGAGCCGGGTGGGGTGATGCACAACCGTAATCCCAGCACTCAGGAGGTTGAGGCAGGAGGATATATATATATATATATAGAGAGAGAGAGAGAGAGAGAGAGAGAGAGAGAGAGAGAGAGAGAGAGGACAGTTTTAAGAGAACCTCAAATTCCTACTGGATATGCAATTACTTATACAGCATTTAAAAACCCTAAATAAATGGACAAACATCTGTGTCTGGACTAGAAGATTTAATATTATCAAAATGGCAATATTCCTCAACTGATCTAATGATTCCATGTAATTCCTAGTAGGATCCCAACTGACTTCTTTTACAAACTGACAAGATGATTCTCAAATTTATATGGAATTGCAAAGAACCCAGAATAGCCAAAACAATTCTGTAAACGAAGAATAAAATAGAAAACTCATAATTCCTGATTTCAGAACTTACTACAGAGCAACACTGACTGAGGCAGCTGGTATTGGCACATGCGTAAATAAACAGATCAACAAAATAGAACTAAGAGGTCAAAAATAAACCCAAGTTTTTCTAGTCAGCTGATTTTTGAAAGAGTAGCAAGACCACTCAATGGGGCAAGAAAAGTCTTTCAAATAATTGTGCTGTAATAAACAGAGAGACGGGCAGGTAAGATAACCCTTACATATCACACCAACTATAGAGGCTAAGTCAAAAATGGATCATAAATCTTCATGATTTTGTATTTGGCAAAGAATTCTTAGATATGAGCACCACGAAATAAAAACAGAATAGAGGGCCAGGAATATAGCTCAGTGGCACAAGCGCCTGCCTGGCAAGTGCAACGTCCTAAGCTCAATTCCCACTACCAAAAAAGAAAAAAAGAAAGAAGAGAAAAACAGAATAAATTAGACTTCATCAAAACCTTAAAGCTAATCCCAGCACTCGGTAGGCTGAGGCAGGAGGATCGTTGCAAGTTCGAGACCAGCCTGGGCTACAAAGTGAGCTCAAGGCCAGCCTGAAATGCATAGTAAGACCCTGTCTCAAAAAGACAAAACAAAAAACCCTAAAGCTTTGTGTTTTTTTAGAATGACCACTGCAAGTCTCATGTGTTCAAAGGTGGGGCTTTTGGAAGCTGACTGGATCATGGGGGTGCTCTACCCATCAGCGGATTGATCCATTGATGAGTTCACAGCTAAACGTGCTATTAGGGACCAGGCCTACCTATAATCCTAGCACTTGGGAGGCTGAGGCAAAAGGATCTCTATGAGTTCAAGGTCAGCCTGAACTACACGAGACCCTGTCTCAAAAAAATAAGGAAATAGCATTATCCAACAAAATTAAAACTAAAAATAGAAATTTTAGATTATAGAGAGTGATGCAAATTTTCTAGGTTTAGAAAACAGAACCCAGGGAAATAGGACACATGACACTGTGGTTGATTCAGGAATGCAAGATAGTTCAATAATAGTAAATCTATTAGTAGAATTCACCACAAGAAGAGCAAGGAGGAACTAGATGTGATGGCACACGCCTGTAATCCCAGTGCCTAGGAGGCTGAGGCAGGAGAATCACTGTGAGTTCAAGGCCAGCCTATAGTATAAAGTGAGACCTTATCTCAAAACAACAACAACAAAAAAGAAGTAGAACAAAGGAGAAAAATTACATAATTCTTATGGATACAAAACACATTGGCAAAAGTTACATCCATTTACTAAAAAAAAAACATCTATTAAAATGGTACCAGCTCAATATTTTAACATAAAATACAAGCACTCCAATCAAAAAATCAAAAAAGCCAGATCTTTTCTTTTTGGGGGGCAGTACTGGGGACTGAAAGCAGGACCTTGCACATGTTAGGCTAGTGCTCTATCACTGAACTACATTCCCTGCTGCTTTTTTCACTTTTTATTTTGATTACTTACTTTTGCAGTACTGGGCCTCCAACCCAAAGCCTCACATATGCTAGACAAGCACTCCACCACTGTGCTACATCTCCAGCCCTGTTCTGTTTTGAGACATGATCTCACTAAATGGCTCAAGCTGGCCTCACACTGGCAATGCTGCCTCTGTCTCCCATGCAGCTGGAAGTATAGGCGTGTGCCACAGCACCCAACCTCATGAGGAAAGCACCAAAAACATCCCACTAAAGGCAGCAATAAGACCAAGGTCTATTGCTATCCTGTACAATATGTTTGCAAATAACCAAATCAATTTGACAAAAGAAGAAAAATACAGGGGCTGGGGATTTAGCTCAGCGGCAAAAGCGCCTGCCTGGCAAGCGCAAGGTCATGAGTTCGGTTCCCGGTACCGGAGAAAAACCAAAAAAAAAATGAAGAAAAATACAAAAATTGGAAAAGAAGAAATAAAAATTATATTTGGTAATGACATGGTTATTTAACTGCCTCCTAGAAAAAGTAGCAAGGAAACTATTATAGATAATACTAAAATTCAAATGTATAAAATTAATACTCAGAAATTAATAGCATTCCCATATTCCAACAACCAGATAAAAACTATAATAGAAGTAGAATCTCCATTTACAATAGCAACAAAAAAGATAAAATGCCAAAGAGTAACTATAATAGGAAATGTACAAAGATACTTCAAAACATTATCAAAGAACAGGTTGCAGCAGCATAGTCCCTGCACTGGGGGGACTGAAGCAAGGGGGTCACCGAGCCCAGGGGCTGCAGCCCAGCCTGGGCAACATTAAGATCCTCGTCTCAAAAGAAAAAACATTGTTAAGGAATGCAAAAGAAGACTTGGACAGCAAAAAGTTAATATCCTATGGTGGTAGGGAGTGAACCCAAGACCTCACACACGCTAGAAAGCGCTCTACCCCTGAGCTAGACCTTCAGGCCCTATGTCATGAAACAGAAGAAATTAATCTTCTTGAAACTCAAAAAGATCTCAACCACTTCTAAATCAATCTATAAATATGATGCACTGCCAATAACAGCAGGAGCCAGGCACGGGGTACGTACCTGTAACTCCAGCTAGTCAGGAGGATCAAGAGTTTGAGCCCAGTCTGGGCAACTTAGTGTGACCCTGCCCTAAAATAGAAAATAAATGGGATGAGGATAGAGCTCAGCAGTAGAAGTTCCTGAGTTCTGTCCCCAGTGAGTATGGGGGGACCAGCAAGGTAGCCAGGCATTGTTATGGTTTGTGTCTAGATGTCCCTCCAAAGTCTCACGAAGTCATGGGGTGAGCTTCTAGAGTTTTAGATTGATCCATGATCCAATGCTGGGATTGTGGTTGTGAGTGCTACGGGGTGGGTAGCCTGCATACATATAAGGCAGGGAAAGAGGCTTGCTCTGTGCTCCTCCCCTTTTTTTCTTGGACAGGGCGGGAGAGCTGAGATAGTGTCTTGCCACTATGTAGTTCAGACTGGCCTTGAACTCACTATGTAGCCTAGCTTGGCCTCAAACTCTAAGCAATCCTCCTGTGTCAGCCTCTCAAGTGCTGGGATTACAGGCATGTGCCACCACGCCCAGCTTCACTCCTCCCTTTTTGCTCTTGCTGCTTTTGCTGTTTTCTGCCACCATGAACTGTTTCCCTCTGCCGTGTGCCACTCTGCCTTGGAGCCAGCCAAGTATGGACTGAAACCTCCACAAACTGTGAGCTAAATAAACCTTTTCTTCCTTAATTCTGGGCATCACATATTTTGTCTCAGCAAGAAGACAAAAGTAACCAAGACAAGCTTGGTGGCACATACCTGTAGTTCCAACACTCAGAAGGCTGAGGCAGGAGGATCACTTGAATCCAACAAAACCAGGTCAGCCTAGGTGACCTAGGCAACATAGTAAAGATCTTGCTTCAAAATATTAAAAAAAAAAAAAAAAAAAAAAACGGATGAAATGGAGCATGATTAGCCAATTCTAAATGTATGGAAAAATAAGGAAAACTCTGATAAGTAAAATGAAGATGACAATCAAAGAATAAGGTCATAGGTAAACTGATCAATGAAACAATAATAACCCCAAACTGTATGTAGGAACGAAGCACATCTACAGACAAGATTTCAAGCAAGCAGGAAAGAACCTATTTAATAAATGATACTGGCAGCCAGGCGTGGTAGCACATACCAGCAATCCCAGCACTCAGGAAGCTAAGGCAGGAGGATCACTGCAAGTTCGAGACCAGCCTAGGCTACAAAGTGAGCTCAAGACTAGCCTGAACTGCATAGTGAGACCCTGTCTCAAAAAGACAAATAAATAAATAAAGAAACAAGTAAATAAATAAATAAATGATACTGAGGTAACTGAGTAGCTACCCATAAGAAAAATACTGTTGGATTCCTATCCCAATATTTTATTCAACTTACATTTATATAAATAATTATATTTAAATTAAAAATAAAATTATTTAAGTACCAAGAAAAAACTCACAAGAATATTCACTTTAATTTAAACTAGAAAGAATACTGGATAAGGAAAGCTTTTCTTATCACACAGAACTTTAGAATCTGATCATGTTAATTGCAGAGTATTTTTTTAAATTGTTTTTTGTTTTTTTTGTTTGTTTTTTTGGTTTTTTTGGTTTTTTTCCGGTACTGGGAATCCAACTCACAACCTTGTGCTTGCCAGGCAGGTGCTGTGCTGCTGAGCTAAATCCCCAGCCCTGAATTTCTGTTGAAAAAATATACTATACACAAGCAAGGTCAAAGGACATGAATAGACTAGAAAATATCTGCAACACGTGTCACAACTAATTTTCTTTATAACACAAGAGTTCCTAATAAACAATATAAAATCTCAATAGAAAAACGAACAAAATATATAAGGAAAAAAACACGGCTCTCTTTTTTTTTTTTTTTTTTTGGTTTTTTTCTGGTACCGCGAATCAAACTCATGACCTTGTGCTTGCCAGGCAGGTGCTGTACTGCTGAGCTAAATCCCCAGGCCCATTGGCTCTCATATTTAAAAAGGAAAAATATTCCTATTAAACTGGCATTTTAAAAAGGCTTAATAACTCCATCAGTAGAGGAATAGAAAACAAGGAAGCCACCAGCACTCTTCCGCAGAATATGGAAGGTACAGGGATAGTCATTGTATCAGTTAGTATTAGCAAAGCTTCAACCATTTTTTTTGTTACCACGAATTGAACTCAGGACCTTGTGCTCACCAGGCAGGTGCTGTGCCACTGAGCTATATCCCCAGCTACAAACATTTTAAATGCCCATCCAAACAAAGAAATCTCTACCAGCCATAGTGCATACCTATAATCCCAGCATTCCAAAGGCTGAGGCAGAAGGATCACTGCGAGTTCGAGTTCGAGTTCGAGTTCGAGTTCGAGGCCAGCCAGTGCTACAAAGTGAGTTCAAGGCTAGCCTGAACTGCACAGTGCCTCAAAAAGACAAATAAAAGCCAGGTGTGGTCGCACAAGCCTTTTGTAATCCCAGGACTCAAGAGGCTGAGGCAGGAGGCCAGCCTGGGCTGCAAAGTGAGCTCAAGGCCAACCTGACCTGCATAGTGAGACTGTCTCAAAAAGACAAAAAAAAGACAAAAATGTTTTAAAAAATAAACAAATCTCAGTATCTTTTTCCCCATACACACAAATACACACACACACCCCTTCTAGAAAAAATACATCAAAAAACTACCTTTTGCTTGCTTCAATTAGCTAGGGTCAATTAGCTAGGGTCAAGAATAGAAAGAAAACTTGCCTTTCACCATAAACTCTTTTGTATCTTTTGAATTTACTTATGTTTCAGTATTATTTTTACCCAGCTTCACCAATTGCTATATTTCATTAGTATTCTGGTCATTGACATTGTTAGTTTTTCTAATTAACACACTTCATTTCATCAGATCACACAGTTACATCACAACAGTACCTTGGATTCCACTACCCCACAAGCTCTACCTCTGCACATTATTTCACAAAAAGCACTGCTCCCTATTCTTTGTCCCCCACATTTTTTTTCAGTGCACACTGGTGATTAATAGGTTTTTATCTTGGCACATCTGGGCACGCAGGTAACATACTTTAATCACCCTCCATCATTCCCTTTGTTCCCCCTTCCTGTTCCACAGGCAGTTGCAGTATATAGAATGTATTTTGATCATATTCATCTACCCTGTTCCCTGTTCTTCACTGGGTGTAGAGAAATTCTAAATTACCTGGGACTAAAAAGTTTTGAACATCTTAGCCTATGTGGCAAACACCTAATCACTACTGTTTTTTAGAAAGAGCAGTAAAGCATGAACTTGCTCATCATTTCATAAAACATCATTTGGGCTATTACAACAGATGCAGCATCTGGTCCACTACTTCACAAGTTTAAGAACTGACTTTATCGTGCTGTCAATAATCAGTGGGGTCTCTTGTTAACCACAGTAATGTTATTTTGTATTTTAAAGAGGCAAAAAGCTGGGCGTGGTGGCACACGCCTTTATTCCTAGCACCCGGGAGGCTGAGGCAGGAGGATCACTGCAAATTCAAAACCAGCCTGGGCTACAAAGTGAGCTAAAGGCCAGCCTGAACTGCATAGTGAGACCCTGTCTCAAAAAAAAAAAAAAAAAAAAAAAAGTCAGTGGGCCTATAGGGAATTGAATTATGCCAAATCAAACTCACTAGACATTAATATCTTACATATAATTTTAATGTATTAATTTAGAATGTTAAAATGTATATGTAAGCTGGGCAAGGTGGCACATGCCATCATCCCAGCACTTAGGAGGCAGAGGCAGGAAGATCATCATGAACTCAATCCCAGCCTGGGCTACATAACGAGTTCAAGCCCAGCCTGGGCTACGTAGTGAGTTCAAGTCCAGTCTAAACCACAAAGCAAAACCAAATCTCAAAAAAAAAGAAAAAAAAAAAGGGGGTATGTATGTGGTGCATGTGTACACATATAAGTATATATACACATATACAGTACCCTTGCCAAATATATATATATTTGGAGAACCACACGATGCTGTGATAGTAGTATAAAGGAAGAGGAGAACAAGTCAGAAAGGTCAAAGAAGGTTTCCTTGGAAACAAACCAAAAAACAGTGTAACTGAGCTGAGAACAAATAGAAGTTAAGAGAATGGAACAAGGTGTAAGAAGAATTCTGGATGATGGAATAACATTTGCAATGGTCCTGTGGTAAGAAGGCACACAAAGCATTCAAAGAGGCAGAGAAAGATCAAAGATGATGTGACAAAGGATTAACTGGAAATCAGAGAAGCCAGAGTCTGTGGTGCTCTTTTGGTCATGTTAAGGATTTCCCTTATTCTAGAAGCAATGAAAAGTCAGGAAAGGGTTGTGAGCAGGGTTGAGGACAGTGCTGCTCACAAAAGATCAGAGCGCTGTATGAACTGAAAGGCACAAGGAGAAGCAGGAAAACTGCTCAGAAAGCTAAGTGAAGGATGATGGCTGCACAGGCTGGAATTACGGCAACAGTACAATAAACAGGACTGGATGACTGATTACACCAAAAGCGCAAAGGAAAGGAAAATCATAAGGAAGGTGCCCAAGTTTCAGGTCTGCACAACTGGATAAAGATTCTCTCACTGAAAGAAGGGGAACACTCCCAGAAGACCAGACTGTTGTTTCATGGGCAGCCTGCTGCAGGCTACAAACACAAAAAGACAAAGAGTTCTTCAAACATATGAACGTCTTGGTAGAGAAGGATGAAAAATGAAAAACAGACGAGCGGTCAAAGGAAACAGTCTGCTACAGTACACCTTAATTAAAAAAATCTTGTGCCTCCAGGATCAGTCCTAAAACAGGCCTGGGCACTTTGTATATCTCAAAACAGAATGTACAGATAAGAGGAGAAGGTTTCAAATGCAATCGCTGGGGGGGATAAAGAATTTGTATGAATAATTATTAATACAAAAGAAAAGTATAAAGATATCAAATATTTACCAATTTGAGAATGAGGGAAAGATAGTAAATGCCACCGTGCAGAACAAGGAATGAAGTGTCAGCCAAGAAAAAAGGAAGAAAAAAGAGGAGACGGATGACTCCCTTTCACAAATTTTTACAATTTAGACACGTTTTATCTACCTCCGAACAAACGGCTGTTCTTGGCCTTGTGTGCTAAGGGAATACAAAAATAGCTCCACACCTAAGGCTTTTAACTGAAATCATGGCTTCTACTGCCCTCGTGTGGTGGCAGTGAGGAAGTGCACTACCCAGTTCCAGGAGCCTGAGAATGCCCATATTAAACCCATGTATAATCATTAATCCACGACCAAAATCTAAAGATCACAGTAGTAGAGGACAAATTGGCAATAGTCCTTGCCAAGGGATTTATCTTCTAAGCTATCAATGCCGAAAATATCTGTTTGTTTTATTAAATTGGGATAAGAAAAAAGATTTCCCCTTTTTTTCCTTTGTTAATGATCACACATTTAGCAATTCTAGGTTGGGGGGGGAATCAAGATATATTTCATACAGGTATAAATTCCCTATGATGAACGTGGTCATTTTGTATACCTAAAATATACCAATAAACTTCATTAATTTAAAAAATTCTAGGGTGTCCAGTCTGATACCACCATTTCAAACCCAACCCCTGGCACATTATATATTTGAAAATTTACAAATGCCTCAATTTTAATGGCCCATATAAGCGGATTAATGTACATTTCTACCACACATCAATAAGCTTATCGCAAACATCAAGCAATTGTTCCCCGGAAGGTGCAAATTTTCCCTTTGTTATCTTCAAATTAATCAAATAAATTTTGACTACTTGGAAGTGTATAAAGCACGGTAGTAAACACAACTGTAAAGCCATATCCTCAAAATTCATCAGCTAAACAAATATACCATTGATTTAATCAACCTCAACATTATTCATAAAAACCATGGTAAATGATTGACACATCATTTCTGACAGTTCTCTTCATGGTAAAAATACGCCTCCTTAATGTAGCATTCTGTACATTAACTCCTGCCTTTCTTCTGTACTGAATATTCACTTATAATTGTACCTCTTTAAATTGTCTACACAAACGTAACAACTTGATTTTGTTTTGTTTTATTTTGTTTTTAAGGCGTCAGGACTAAAAGGTAAGGAGACACTCTAGGCCAAAACGTGAAATTATGGCATTGGGTACATTCTTCAATCCTCAGTCGTCTTCATTTTGTAGACACTACACGATTTTGTCACTAAGTATATTCTTAATCTTCCTTCTCTACTCCCCCGCCCCCCAGATCTAGATACCATTTTATCCATCTGTCGCTGGACATTGCAAAATATTCAGGATTCAACTAGTTTTCCCTAATCTTCTTGGCTCCTTCTCTAGCTAATAACCCCCACCATCACCACCACTCCTTTCTTCCCTTCCAGGACGCCGAACTCTTACACACTCGGGCGGTTTTGCAGAAAATCACTCCTTGGAAGGCTCTTGCGCCTTCTCTCCTTAATTTAGCTCTCTTTTCGAAAGAATCTTCCACAGCTAGGCATCAGTGTCTTTCTTTCACAAGATCAAACTGCCAAAGGGGGCAAGACTGAAATCCAAGAGAGCGAAACATCTGGGAATGTCAGAGACAGCGGTCTCTCTCTCTCTCGAAAGGAAAACTCAACTCTGCACGGTGCTTTCAACAGCGCGAAAATACTTTTTCTTCGTTGTGCTCCCGCTCGCACCCTGACCTCAAAGACACCTTCTCTCTTCTCAGATTCCCGGTCCCTCTGCCTTACGCGGGGCCTGCCTCGCCTCCTCCCGAGAAAAGAAAGCCGGGGAGAAAAGACAAGTCCGCAGTCACCTTCCCGCCGCGCCCGCGAGCTGCCCGCACCGCGTCCCCACACTCACCTGGCAGGTGCGGCCGCCCGGAGAGTTGCACGAAGCGGTTGAGCTGGCCAGTCCCCCGACCCCCGCTGCCCCCACTACCCCCGCTGGCCCCGCTACCTCCGCCGCCAGCGCCAGCCGCGCCTCCTCCCCTCCGGCGGTTCCTGTCCCAGCCCTGGGCGGCCGACATGACCCGCTAACGACTGCCGCAGCCCGGTCCCGGCAGCCGCTGACCCGGCGGCACCAGCGGAGCCTCCTTCCTGGGCTCCTCCAGAGACCGGGGAGACAAGGAAAGGGAGGAGCGCCGGGTTTCACCAGGAACCAATAACTAAGCGCCTTGGTGACAGAAAACCAATGAACAAGCGTCTTCTTGGTAGGTGGGGGGAGGCGGAGAGAGACGTGGTAACCATAGCTATGGCTAAAAAAAAAATAGGGGGTGAGAAAGACAGAAGCAGCCGCTCACCAATCGCGCCTAGCAAACGCGCGTCGCCGCCACTCCTGCGGCGTCAGGTGAGCCAATCGAACTCCGAGTAAGAGAGACCACGCCTGCAGAAAGGCTCCCGCGACTGCTGGCAACCCGTGGTAAGAACTCAGGAACCCCTTCCCATAAACATGGCAGTCAGGAGCAGGATATGTACATAACACACATATGTGGGGGCAGTTCCTTTTTCTGCCGCCTTTGCTGCGTGAGATCCCATTGCCTGTTGATTCACACAAAGGGCTTCCTTGCCAAGGTAGGGGTGGGACCCAGGGGCGGAGTCAAAGCGTATATGTGAAAGCGAGATATTGCTGGATTTCGCCATTTGTCTCGTCTTTCAGTGCGACTGGCGGAACCTCTTCCCAGATAAGCCATGTCCCAAGCGAGCAGTTTTAAATCTGGTTAACACATATGGAAAATGTTCACTTTTAGCAGTAATGGTAGAAATGCAAACTAAACTCCCCATGAGAAACTATTTCTGGCTTATTACACAGTTGAGGATTTTACTCTGCACACCCGGCACTGTGCAGAGTGCCATGAAAAAAACATTAGATGACCGGTGGCTATGTACTTGTTTTTGTACAATCAGTCCCTTTTAGCTCGTAGAAAATTTTAATCAGCTTAGACAATACACGATGAAAGGGACGTGTAAAATTGTATGTCAGAAACCGGTATAGAAGATCAAGGTCGAAAAAAATACAGATGTGCGGATCAGAAATTCCTTTTGTTCCAAAATTAAGCACACACCAAAAGATTGGCTTTAAATTAAGGGACTCTGTGCGAAATGGCAAACCGTATACTACTCACTCATGCAGTTGCATGACAAGGAAAATTCATATAAATTCCTCACGGAAGCAAAACTTTTCAGGTTCTTAGATCTGGTGTCCTTTTTCCCCTATGTTTCATATGGAAGAATCTTATGTGTTGGGCGGAGGACTGCCAAATGCGGAACAAATACCCTTTAATCCTGGCTTGCAAGTTTGAGGTCGCCACTGTCTTTTTGAGACAGGGTGTCATTATGCAGTTCAGGTTGGCCTTGAGCTCACTTTGTAGCCCAGGCTGGTCTCAAATTCGCAATGATCCTCCTGCTTCCACCTCCCCAGTGCTGGGATTACAGGTGTGTGCCACCACACCTGGCTTTTTTCCTCTTTAAAATATAAAATAACATTATTGTGGTTAACAAGAGAGTCTTTATATTTTAGAGATACATATTAAAATATACATGGATCAATCATACATGCCAGAGCTGGGCATGGTGGCACACACCTGTAATCCCAGCTACTCAGGAGGCTGAGGCAAGAAGATTGAAAATTCAAGGCCAGCCTAGGCAACTTAGTGAGACCCTATCTCAAAATGAAAACTGAAAAAAGGCTGAAGATGTGCATCAGTGGCAGAGAGCCCCTGGGTTCAATCCTCAGTACAAAAAAAAAGAAAATTATGTGTTAGCTATTTGTTTTAAAATAATATAGAACCCTCCAAATAAATCAAATAGGTCCAGCAAATAGGTTCCAGCAATATGTGTGTGTGTGTGTATAACTTGAAAGATTTAACCAAATAAATATATACATACAAATAAATTGAATAAATTTATAAATATATTGAATAAATTATATATATATATAATTTCCATGCAAAAATGTATACATTAACATAGCAGTATTTTTTTTTTTTTTTTTTTGTTTTTTTCCGGTACTGGGAACCAAACTCACGACCTTGCACTTGCCAGGCAGGCGCTTTTTGCCGCTGAGCTAAATCCCCAGCCCCTAGCAGTATTATTAATAGTAGCCAGAAAGTGGAAATAGCCTAAATGTCTGTGAATTGATGAATGAATAAACAAAATGCAACATGTCCATACAATGTAATGTTTGAGAATAAAAACTACATAGGGCTGGGTGTGGTGGTCCACAGTTATAATCCCAGCACTCAGGAGGCTAAAACAGGAGAATTGCCTAGATTTTGAAGTCAGTCTGGGCTACAGAGGGAGTCAAGGTCAGCCTGAACTGCCTAGCGGGACCCTGTCTCATTTCTTTTTTTTACCCTGTCTCATTTAAAAAAAAAGAAAAGAAGTTTACAGAAAGGATCATGCTTGCCAAGCATACACAAAGTTTGGGTTCAGTCCCTAGCACCATATAAACAAGTAAACAAAAAATAAATACTAAAAAATAAGACCAGACAACTGCAAGTTATCTCATATATATATATATATATATATATATATATATATATATGAAATCAACTTTAGATTCCAGAAACAAAATGAATAAAAGTTTTTTTATTCTTAACAAAATTTTTTATTATGATAACCCTTTGATGGCTATTGAAATGATTTGCAGGAGGGTCTTCAAAATAAAGGCATTGCTGGGCGTCAGGGCGCACGCTTGTAATCCCAGCACTTGAGAGGCTGAAGCAGGAGGGTCAGCAGTTCCAGCTCAGCCTGGCTAATGTGGTGATTTAGCAACACTTTGTCTCCAAAATAAATCTTTTTTTTTTAATTTAAGGGCTGGGACTATAGCTCAGTGCAACTAGGTTTAATCCCCAATGTTGCCAAAACAAAACAAAAACAAAAAACAACAGCAATAAAACAAGAGGCAAAAAAGAAATTTCTGGCAAAATAATACATTTAGGCAATGATAACCAATGACTGCTAGGGCCGGAGAGATGGCTCAGTGGCACAGTGCCTGCCTGGCAAGCGCAAGGTCCTGAGTTCAATTTCCAGTACCAAAAAAAAAAAAAAAAAGAAAGAAAAATTAATGACTGCTAGCATAACAAAAAGCAATAGCCAGACATTGCTATCTGCTGACAGAAGTAACCCAGTCCTTTTTTTTGAGACAGGGCCTCACTATGTAGTGTGAGCTGGCCTTGAACTCACTTAAGTAACCCAGGCTGGCCTCAAACTCCCAGTGATTCTCCTGTCCCAGCCTCCTGAGTGCTAGGATTACAGACGTGGACCACCACGGCCTGCTGACCCCGTCCTTTATAAAGTAGTCTTACCAACCTGAACAAATCAGAGCTTTCACTTAGACTGCCAGTTTACAGTAAATAAAAGGGATTGAGAGAGGCTGAAGGTGTGACTTAGTGCAGGAGCATAGGCTTAGCATAAAACATACAGTGTGGAAAACTAGGGAAAATAAGCCTTAATATTATTTTGCAAGGAAAAGGAAGAAATGAGAGGTGGGGATATAGCTCAGGGGCACAGCGCCTGCACAGCAAGCATGAGGTTATGAGTACGATTCCCGGTACAAAAAAAAAAAGAAAGGAAGGAGAACCTGCAGATAAATAAACATATGAACTAAAGGCAATGCCTGGACCTTGTTTGTATATTGATTGGAATAAACTAATAGTTTTTTTAAATGTTGAAAATAAATTGTAGGGAATCCTTTTTCTAGGTATTGTGGATTTTTTTTTGTCTAAGAAAAAAGAGTTCTTACCTTTCAGAGGAGCACACTGAAATAGTCATAGATAAAACACTATGATGTGGGGCTGGGGATTTAGCTCAGCGGCAAAAGCGCTTGCCTGGCAAGCGCAAAGTCGTGAGTTCGGTTCCTGGTACCGGAGAAAAACCAAAACCAAAAAAAAAAAAAAAAAAAGTTCGGTTCCTGGTACCGGAGAAAAACCAAAACCAAAAAAAAAAAAAAAAAAACACTATGATGTGTAGGATGTGCTTCAAAATAATTGGGGATGGAGGGAGATGGGGAGATGGAGGCGGGAGAGGGGTGGGAAACACTGGAGCCAGGGCAGCTTGATCAAGGCTGGCCATGAGCCGATGCTTGATGTAGCTGGACAAGGGGTACCCAGACCTCACTGGATTATCCTCTCTATTCTTTTGTGAATAGGTGAGTTTTCCTCTCATAAAAAGATTTTTAAAAATAGTTTTTAAACTGGAGTGGTGGTGCATGCCTATAATCGCAGCACTCAGGAGGCTGAGACAGGAGGATCACTGCAAGTTCAAGGTTGGCCTGGGCTGAGTTCAAAACCAATCTGAACTATATAGCAAGACCCTGCTTCAAAAAAAAAAAATAGTTCTAAAAGAATAATGTAGATTACACTAATGTAGACTGTGAACTTTGGCTGCTAATTGTGTGTCATTGTCAGTTCATCGATTTTAACCCTAGTACAGGGGTGCAGGATACTGATGGAAGGGGAGGAAGTATGGAGGAGAAAGGCTGGGTGGGAGCTGTGGATTTTTTTTCCCTCATTTTTCTAATTTTTTTATTGGTACATTTTAGGTATACAGAATGATCACGTTCATCACAGGAAATTTGGGGTCGGGGATACAGCTCAGTGGCATTAATGCTTACCTGGCAAGCCTGAGGTCATGAGTTCAATGCCCAGTACCAAAAAACAAAAAAACAAAAAACAGGGAATTTGAACTTGCATGTGATACATCTTGTTGCTTCTTTTTTCTTGTTCTCCTCCTCCCCTCCCTTCACCCTCATCCCCTTCTTATTGACAAAGCTTTATTTCCATTTTTCTTTTTTTTTTTGTCCCTTCCAACCTAAAACTGCTCTGAAAAAAATAAGTCTTTAATTGTAAAAAGTGGGATTTATGGGGATAGGTGCAGAAGGACCAGGAAGATTTTGAAAATGCTTGCCTGTGATATTCAAGTTGGACAGCTCTGCTCTGGAGGAGAGGATGGACTGTTAGAGCATTCACATTCGCCTCTCATCAAGCCCAGGCAGGCATCGATCAACAAGAGGTGGCAATGATTGTGTTCAGCAAAGCTTTAGACTTCCCAAGGCCCAGGAACCTGAACGCTGGCTAAGACATGGGTTGGGAGGGAGGGAAGGGGAAGTAAAAAGAATACAGTGTGCAGTGTACATGTACCAACTCCCTGTGGTGAATGCAATCATTACATACTGAAAACACGTACTATTAAAACTGTTCTAAATTAAAAAGAAGACATGGAAGTTTTAAGGCAATCTCATCCTTCCCCGACTAATTTTTTTTAAAAACTAATTTTAAAGCTACTGTGTTTCTCTGTGTAGTTCAGAACAAAAGACCTGACTTTGCCTTTTTAAATCAACACATAATTGCCGGGCCTGCTGGCACATGCCTGTAATCCCAGCACTCAGGAGGCTGAGGCAGAAGGATCATTGTGAGTTTGAGACCACCCTGGGCTACAAAGTGAGCTCAAGGCCAGCCTGAACTGCATAGTGAGACCCTGTCTCAAAAAGACAAAAAACAAAATCAACACATAATTATATATATTTAGGGCTACAGTGTGATAATTAGTATATGTATACAACAGTAATGATCAAATAAGGGAAATGAGCATTTTCTTCTTAAACGTTTATCATTTCTTTCTGTTGGGATGCTTCAAACTCTCCTAGTGTTTGTTTGTTTGTTTGTCTGTGGTACTGAGGATTGAACCTAGGGCCTTGCACATGCTAGGCAAGTGCTCTACCACTAACCTACATCCCCAGCCCTTTTGTAGATTTTATAAAATATATAATAACTTGTAACAAGTTATTGTAACAAGTCTCCCAACTGTGCCATAGAACATTAGAACTTTTCTTCCTGTCTTGCTGTACTTTGGGACTCATTAGCCAACCTCCTGCTATTCCTTTCTGCCCTGAATTTGCCTTTGAGGTTTGGGAAATAAAACCTGAGCCTTGTTATACAAAGGTAAAAACCAAGATTTCATTCTGAAGTGGGGAAGGAGTTAAATAATTCTGCTGGAGAGGACATTGCAAAGGTACGCCTCATCAAGGAGCTTATTTTGAATCCTAATGGAGCGAGAAGCCATTGAAGCTTTAAGCAGGAAGGTGACATGATCAGATTTGTGTGTTCAGAGATCACTCTTGCTGTGTGAATTGGGCTGACAACTTAGATTGGAGCCTACGCACCACCAGAGGTGAAGTTACTAGAGACAGCGACTTTAAGGAAAAGACCTCTGCTCCCACATATCTTACTCCTGTCACGCTAAACCTCTATCATGTGCTGCGATGTGTGTCTGACAACAATATAACTAAAGGTTGGAGTTTCTGTTTAGACTACGGTATGATTTAAATGCAGTGTATGTCAGGCAAAAGTCACATGATTTTATAACCATCCTTATGAAGATAATGCTCTTGTAGTAATGTTTCGTAACTAAAAAGCTGAAGCAGAATTATACGTTTTAAATTTCTTAGTAAGTTTAGTTTTTTTTTACTTGACACCATGTAAAGGATAAAATGTGACGAGTCAATTGATTATTTTAGCTGTTGTATCTAATAGGAGAAAGACAACAAGTAATTGTGCTCTCAGACCAAATGAATCCCACAGGGCTCACAACAGACCATGCACAAATAAGTTTTACAGTGGTCCTGATGTTTCAAGTACAATTTTTAAAAAAAAGAATGTTTGGAAAGAACTGATTAATGCTAATATTTTTTTAAATTATGTGAAGGACATTGAGTACTTACTTATTTCCTTGGACAGTCTCAAAAGAAAGTTCCAGAGTAAAAACCACTTTTCAACATCTGTAATAATTGAACTTGAAGTATAGACATTATTTCCTGTCACCAGTTCCAAGAGTAATTGTTTTAGATACTTACTCAATGCAGATTTCAGTAACACTAACTTAACTACAGTGGGAACAAGGCAGTTTTATGAAGATATCAAGGCACGACTCATTGAACTGACATTGAGGGAATGCTCCCTGGCAAAGTTTTGGTGAACTATTAGGTCCAACTATCTTTTTTTTTTTTTTTTTTTT
>NW_004955479.1:10732123-10734929 GCF_000276665.1 Chinchilla lanigera | reverse complement strand
GGGAGCCCTAGGTCCAACTATCTTGAAAGAATAAACAAAGCCTTGAAATTATGAGTACTATTTTGTGGTTTTGTGTGACAAACTTACATGCACAGGCACTCTCTCCATGTGTTTATATTGAAATTAAATTACAAAGCAGATTAAATAAAGAAACTAAATTGCGGCTACATTTTTTCTACTTCTTTCCAACATGGCCGATTATATTTCAGCAAAGCATCATTCATCAGAGTAAATTTAATGTCATTAATGTGGATTGTTTTGAGGTTGTGGCTATTTAATTTATTCTGATTTATATTTGTATAAGCACCATAACCATAATGAGTTTGTGATTACTTTGTGTATATAAGTCACATTTGGGTAAAAATAATTTGTCAACACTAAGAAAAGGAAGCTGGGCATGGCGGCACATGCCTGTAATCCCAGCACTCAGGAGGCTGAGGCAGGAGGATCGTTGCAAGTTCGAGACCAGCCTGGGCTGCAAAGTGAGCTCAAGGCCAGCCGGAACTGCAGAGCGAGACTCTGTCTCAAAAAGACAAAGAAAAAAAAAAAAAACAAAAACATTGAGAAAAGGGCTTTTTCTTTCTTTCAAACGGGACTAAAAAAATTAAAAAGTAAAACAAACACTACTAAAGTTTAAGAAACACTGTTCTACCAAATTCTCCTTCTTGCTTAAGTCAGGTTCATTTCAGTTTGTTATCTGAAGCCAATAAAGTTGTAAATAATATGCTACTTCTAGAGTTGTGAGGTGCACACTATAAAGTATAATACAAATATGAGATATTAAGCTGGGCCTGGTGGCTGGGCATGCTTGCACACACCTGTAATCCCAGCACTGAGACAGGAGGATCATTGTGAGTTCAAAACCAGCCTGGGCTACAAAGTGAGCTCAAGGCCAGTCTGAACTGCATAGAGAGACTCTGTCTCAAAAAGAAAAAAAAAGAGATTTGCTGCATATTCTTTTTTATCCCGAGGGATCAAATCCAGGGCCTCATACATGCCAGGCAAGCCCTCTGCCACTGAGCTATATCCCCAGCCCAACTAGATTATTAAGAAATGCTTTTTAATTAATAAGCTAAGAGAGGTGAAATAAGATATATAAAATTTTAACCAGGCATTTTGGCGCACACCTGTAATCCCAGCACTCAGAAAGCAGAGTCAGCAGGATTGCTTCAAGTTTGAGGCCTGCCAGACCTACTTGGGCAATTCCAAGCCAGCCTGAACGACAAAGCAAGACCCTGCCTTAAAAATAAATAAATAAATAAAAAGAATTGGGGTTTCTTTAGCTCACCATCGTGGAGGCTTGGAGGCCCAAGACCGGGGCACTGGCACATGGTGAAGGCCTTTTTGTTTTTCTGGTTTTTTGTGGGGGGTTTTTTGGTGCCAGGAATTGAACTCAGGACCTTGCATTTTCCAGGCAGGTGCTTGTGCCACTGAGCTATATCCCCAGCCCGAGGGCCTTCTTCTTGCATGATAACTGGCAGGGGGCACATGGCAAACAGAGCAAGCAGAGAAGCTGGGTATCTCCATTGTCAAAAAGCCACTGATGCCATCATACTTCCCACATCCTCATTTACCCTCACTGCCTCCAAAAGCTCCACCTCCAAATATCAGCATATGAGTTTGGGGATTTAATTTCTGACACGTGAACTTGGGGGAGGGTACATTCAAATCATAGCACTGGGTAAGTCTACTGTATCTTTAAATTTAAATTTTGTAATAATGAAAGTGAAGCTGGGCATGGTAGCACACGCCTATAATCCCAGCACTTGGGAGGCTGAGGCAGGAGGAATCGGTGCAAGTTTGAGACCAGCCTGGGCTACAAAGTGAGCTCAAGGCCAGCGTGAACTGCATAGTGAGACCCCGTCTCAAAAAGACAAAAAAAAAGAAAGAAAGTGAAGCCAGGCATAGTGGCCCATGCCTGTAATCCCAGCACTAGGGAGGCTGAGGCAGGAGGATCTCAATGAGTTCAAAGCCAGCCTGGGCTATATAGTGAGTTCAACGCTAACCTAAATTATATAGCAAGACCGTCTCAAAAAAAAAGAGAATGTATCTTTACTGAATATTCTTCAACAAATAGAATATATAAAATAAAGTGAAACTCTCCGCTTTACCTCTCCCCAGTTTGAATCTTTTCTCCAAAAGCCTGTTACCGTCTGATGTCTGTCCTTCCAGATCTCTTTCTGTGTCTCTGCAAACATATGTGTGGACCAATACAGGTATTCTATTTTTGCTTATTACATAAATGGGATTATATAAACTGTATTCTGCATTTGGCTTCTTGTTCTTTCATGCAAAATATCTTATTCTACATTGTTGTTACTTTTTTCAGCAGAACTTTCTTATTTTTTAACCTGCAGTTGCTCTCTGTCAGCACTGATAAAAACAATAAGTACATCTGGGTGTGGTGGCCCAAACCTGTGATCCTAGCGCTTGGGAGGCAGAGGCAGGAGAATTGTGATGAGTTTGAGGCCAGCCTGGGCTACATAGCAAGACCCTCTCTAAAAACAAAAACAAAAACAAAAACAAAAAAACAAACAAAACAAACAAAAAGCAGTAAGTACAGCCCTCTCAGCCCAAAATCAGCGCACTGTGATTTTTAGACTAGAAGTTTAAAACAACAAAAGCAATCTAACAAAAAAGGTGTTCAAGAAATGCAAGGAAGCTGAGTGTGGTGGTGCACACCTGTGATCCCCGCACTTGAGAGGCAGAGGCAGGAGGATCACCATGAATTCAAGCCCAGCCTGGGCTACATAGTGAGTTCAAACTCAGCCTAAACTACATAGTGAGACCTTGTCAAAGAAAGAAA
>NW_004955479.1:10719543-10731824 GCF_000276665.1 Chinchilla lanigera | reverse complement strand
GCTACATAGTGAATTCAAGACCAGCCTGAACTACATAGGGAGACCTTGTCTCAAAAAAGATAAAAATAAAAATAAAGGGGCTGGGGATTTAGCTCAGTGGCACAGCGCCTGTCTGGCAAGTGCAAGGTTGTGAGTTCGATTCCTGGTACCGGATAAAGAAAGAAAGAAAGAAAGAAAGAAAGAAAGAAAGAAAGAAAGAAAGAAAGAAAGAAAGAAAGAAAGAAAGATAGATAGATAGATAGATATGCAGGATCTCAAATAAATACAAGCAAAGCTAGAATTACCTCCAGCATATAAAAACAGATGGGGGCTGTTGCTCAGTGGTAGTACAGGTCCTTACCAGGCAGGAGGCTCTGTTTTCAGTCCCCTCCTTTTTCAAAGGAAAAAGGAGTCTGGTAGTCTGAGTGCTTCCGGGAATATCCTGTTACCCACTGCACAATAGGCTAACATGTCCCACTGACTTTCTCTCCCCTTTGGGATTTTTTTTTTTCTTTTTGAGACAGGGTCTTGCTATGCAGTTTAGGCTGGCCTTCAGCTCACTTTGTAGCCCAGGCTGGTCTCAAACTCACAACAATCCTGCCTCAGCCTCCCACATACTGGGATTGCAGGCGTGCGCCACCATGCCCGGCCTTCCCTTTGAGATTTGTTCACAGGTCAGTGTTCTGGCTGCTCTGTACACAGAGCACTACTTCAGTCGGGAATTTCCAACCTGCATCAGCCTGGAAAAGTTGATGAGCCCATTTTTACAATGATGCTTCAGTGAATACAATAAAATGTATAGGATTAAACTTGAAACCAAGTATATTGGCCTAACCAATGCATCAATACAAAACAAATGTAAAATCTTTTTCAGAATAACTTTTTTGATGCTTAAAATACAATGTGTGGCATTACAAAAGCAACCAATAATCTTTGTTTCACTGACTTTTAACTGCAGATCAAGAAAAACCAAAGGGCTGTTCCTCCTCAGCTGTCATAGTATCACCAACACAGAAGGCTTCCATGGCCTCACAAGCTATACAGACTTCTCCACAGCAGCCGTCAGACAACCGGTTCTGCAGCAGCGGACTCCAGCTGGGGGTCCTCTAATGCAGTTCAGTTCTGCATTGTCTGCCTGGACATAACATCAGCCCCCACAGATTGGGGGCTCTGGCCCCAAGACTGCCCTGCCCCACTTTAGATGCCAGTAGCAAGTGCAGGTCTTGCTGCTTTTTGTTTTGTACAGTCCTGGAAATTAAACCTAGAGCCTTCACTCTAAGCTATAGCCCCAACTTTTTAAAATTATTATTATTTTAAATTTTGAGGCAGAGTCTTGCTAAGATGCGAAGTTCCCCAGAGTGGGCTTGAACTTACAATCCTTCTGCCTCAGCCTGCAAGACTTGGCTTTATTTTACCTGTGGTTTTTTTTTGTTTGTTTTGTTTTTTGTTTTTGTTTTTGTTTTTTTCTGGTACCGGGAATCGAACTCATGACCTCACACTTGCCAGGGAGGCGCTGTGCCAATGAGCTAAATCCCCAGCCCCCTTTACCTGTGTTTCGACCTTTGGCCATAAATCAGGGTTTCTACATTAGCTTTAGCAGCTCACAGAACACAGGGAAACATTTACTTCCACTGATTAATGCATTTTAAAAAATATCACGAAGATACACACGAGTGGGCACTGGGAAGGGGCAGGAGCTTCCATGCCCTCTCTCGGTGCACTGCTCCCCAGCGGCTCCCTGTGCTCAGCAGTCTGGAAGCTCTCCAAGGCCTGTCCTTTCAGGTCCCCTCAGCCCAGGACTGGGCATTAACAAGTGTTAATTAGCACTGACAAGTGTTCTCCACTGAGCTACATCCCTAGATTTTTAATTTTATTTTAGAGACAAGATCTCACCAAATTGCCCAAGCTGGCCTTGAACTGGGGGTCCTACTAATTCAATGTCCTTGGTAGCTGAAATTATAGGTATATGCCACCACCCCGACACTTTTGGGTTTTTTGTTTTATTTTGTACTGAGTATTGACCCAAGGGCATTCACATTGAGCCATATCCCAGCCTTACTTGGGGCAAAAAGGATTAGCCCTTTTAAAATTTTTTAAATTTTAAGAGTCTCACCAAGTTGGGCTCAAACTTAACATTCTCCTACCTCAGCCTCCCAGAGTGTGGGTATTACAAGTGTATGCCATGAAGCCTAGTTTTTTTGGGTTTTTATGGAAGCTTCATTGCACATGTGTGATTGCTAATAGCTAGGTGGGGAAGCCCAAAAAAACCTGTCTATTTAGAGTCTTCTTGTGCTGGGTATGGGCAGGACCCCTCTGGAATGAGGAGGATCTTATGACCTACTTACTACCCGACAAATAAGTTAGAGAATTTCATTATGTTTAGCTAAAGGTAGGGGAAGATTAGAATTTCTGACTGTTGGGATGGATCTATATCACAAAATATAGTGTGTAAGAATATAATATATAAGGGCTAGGGATTTAGCTCAGTGGCACAGAGCCTGCATGGCAAGTGTGAGGTCCCAGTACCCCCCCCAAAAAAAAATATATATATGTACATAATATGTAGCATCACAATAGCTATAACCATATTATAGCTTGAAAATATTAAAATAAAAATTTTTGCAGTGCTGTGCATGAGGGCCTTCAGCATGCTAGGCAAGTGCTCTACCATTGAGCTATATTCCCAAGCCTAAAATAATTTTGATATAGTAATTAATATTTAATTAATTCTTTTTTTCTAAGATAGGGTCTCACTATGCTGGCCTTGAACTCACTTTGTAGTCCAGGCTGGCCTTGAACTTGCAGCAGTTCTCCTGCTTCAGCCTCCCAAGTACTGGGATTACAGGCATATGGCAGTATGCCCAGCCTAATATGCTTCTTTATCAACACATTAAGCACAAGTCAAGTGGGAGTCTAATAAGTATTGCAGTTTATTTATTTATTTTTTTTTTTTTTTGGTTTTTCTCCGGTACCAGGAACCGAACTCATGACCTTGTGCTTGCCAGGCAGGCGCTTTTGCCGCTGAGCTAAATCCGCAGCCCAAGTATTGTAGTTTAAAATAAGAAATAAAAAATATTCCAAGGAATTAGCAATAACTATAAAAATATCTGCATTTCTACTGATGACAAAGTCACAGTACAATAAATACCACTGTGGTTTGTTGCATACATTTATAACTGATGGAAATGCTTAAATTTCAGTTAAAGAATTATGAAAATAATGTGTTTTTATTAGTACATGTTTGCAGTACACATTTATCGTGGGGAGGTCGTGCATGTACATAATACATCTTACTTCTTTTTCTTATTTTCTTTGTTGTTGTTTTTTTTGTCCCCTACCCTCTCCTGCTCTTTCCAACTCTTGGTCCCCTTCTCTTTTTCAAAATCCCTATTTTCCTTTTCTTCCCTTTGATTCTTTTTTTCCCTCCATCTCCTTCTATCCCCAATAATATCATTTTCCCCATCTTCATTTATTTCCAAGGTATATTAGTTTGCAAGGGCTGTCCCAACAAAATATTGCAGTCTCTGTGGCTCAAACCACAGAAATACACTTTCTCACAGTTCTGGAATACAATTTCTCACAATTTCTCACAATTCTCAAAGCCGGAAGTCCAAAATCAAGACTCCAGTCAGCAAGATTTAATCCGGACCCTGTCTCTGTGGCTCGCAGGAGAATATGTTCATACTATATTCCTCATGGTCCTTCCTCCATGCAAACACATCCATCTTCATGTGTCCTCATCTCTCTTGTCCCCTCCCAACAGCCTCATTTTACCTAGGAGCCCTAAGAAATGCTCCTTGACCTGCTGTGGGACCATATCTCAGTGAATCCATAGTGAGTGGGAAATACTGTCAGTCAAAAATGCACTTATGCACCTAACCTCCCACCATGAGAGCTTAGCAGCACAGCGCACTATAGAACACTGGCTGTTTCCCAGATGACCATGGGGCTATGCAGGAGCCACAGTGCCCAGCATTATGAGAACATATCCTACCACAAAACAATCCACTAACCTGGGAGGCGATCAAAAGTCAAAACTCAAAGTACGATTTCTACCGAATGCCTATCATTTCTGCACCATCATAAAGTCAAAGACTAGTAAGACAAACTTGTAAGACGGGAACCATCTCTATCGCCACATATTGTCCCATTCTGAAGTAAATGGGGAGAGGACTTACACATGTGAATTAGGGGGTTGCAAAACTCAGTCACAGAACTAGGGCTGCTGCAATGAAGGGCCACAAACTGGGTGGCTTGAAATCATAGAAATTTATTCTCTCCCAGTTCTGGGGGTAGAAGTCAAGATCAGTGTGTCAGCAAGGTTGGCTCTTTTCGAGGTTCTGAAGGAGAATCTGATCACACCCCTCTCCTGGCTTGCTGGCTGGGGGTCATCCCTGGAATTCTTGGCCTGGAGCTTTATCACTCCATGAGGGGCTTTCTCTGCATGTCTCTATGCCCAAATTTCCCTCTTCTTTTAAGGACACCAGTCATATTGGATTTAAGGCCCATCTAAATTCAACATGACCTCATCTTAATTGAATCTGCAGAGACCCCACTTGCAGGTAAAGTCACATTTACAAGTTCTACACAGGCATAAAACTTGGGGAGCAGTTGGATGTGGAGGCTTATGCCTACAATTCCAGCACTCAGGAGGCTGAGGCAGGAGGATTGCTTTGAGTTTGAGACCAGCCTAGGCTGCATAGTGAGTTCAAGGACAGTCTGAACTACCTAGCAAGACACTGTCTCAAAAAAAAGATAAATAAATAAATAAATGAGACACTGTTCAACCCACTATACCATCCAAGTTCACAGACACCCTTGTTTAAATGAAATCAGTACTAAGTTTAAAAGAGAGAAAAAATGAAATACTAATAGTTATTGTAGAGAGTGAAATTATGATTTTTTTCTTTTCATCTGTATTTTCAGAATGTTCTAGAATGTGATTACATATCACTTTTAGAATAAAAAATCGAGGTGATGACAGTGCTGTGGGTTTTAAGCATTGGCAATTTTTTAAATAATTTACTTTAAATTTGGCCTTGGATAATTTCTTCATCAGCATAAAGGCAAAGGGACCTGGGCAGGTAAAAAGGAGTCAGACTCTTGACTGTATACATTAGATTGCAGGCAAATTTGAGAAATCTTGCTCAAGGGAAAGCATAGGCTAGGTGTGGTGACACGTGCCTGTAATCCCAGAGCTCTGGAGGCTAAGGCAAGAGGATCCCAAGTGTCAGCCCAGCCTAGGCAACTTAGCAACTCAGTGAGCCCCTCTCTCAAAATAAACAAGGGCTGAGGATGTAGCTCAGTGTGAAGGCCCTGGTTCAATCTCTGGGATTGGGGGTATGTGGTCGGGGCAGGGAGTGAATGTGCTACAACCTGAATGTGCCTCGAACACTTGCTATGCCAGGTAAGTCAAACTCAGAAGGGCAAAGGTTGTATGGTTCTGCTAAAAGAAAACATCTGGAATAATCAAATTCCTAGAGAAAGGCCATAAGGTAGAGGTTATCAGGGCTGAGAGTGCTAAGGCAAACAAAAACCCTGAAAGGACACCCAGGATTTGGAGGCAGATTTATTTTGTATTGACAGGCACTGATCAGGATCATTCCCAAAATATCAGGCCCTGAAAGCTCAGGGAGGAAGGTTTTGATGGAGTTGAAAGAAGCCCAGAGTACTTGGCTGTCTTTGGTTGGTTTTTACAACATGCCTCACAGTGACCAGCCATTTCTAACAGGAACTTGTAACAGGAACTGTTACCTGGGCAACTAACTGGCTGGGGGAGGGGGGTACTTTCTGCTACAAGAGGCTGAAGGAATAGAATCATTGCTAATGGCCAGAGTTTCTGTTTGAAGTGATGAAAAAGCTTTGAAAATAATGATGACAGTTGTGCAACATTATGTGTAATCAACAGTCATGAACTTTGCATTTGTAAATTATTTAAATGGAAAATTTTGCATTGTATGTTTTTATACAATAAAACAAGAGAGGTAAGGAAAAAATTCTTGAAATGAAACAAGAATGCTAGAAGAAGGCTGAATCCATTCATTGATGTTAAAAACAACATTCCATTTAATGTGGCTTTCTTTGGTAAAAGTATTTCCCAGGAATTTTAACAGTAAGCATACCTTATTCTTACTGGTAACATTCTCATATTCATTTGATAATGAACTTGGCAGTGAAAAGCTCTAAGAAAACAAGTTATTCTATAAAATATCCAAGGCCTGATCTTTAGGCTGAAGGTGAGCTCCATGCTAGAACACTCGCCTGGCATGTGCAAGGCCCTGAATTCAATCCCCAGTACTAAACAAACCAATTCAAAGTCTGACCTTCACTTGCTAGCAAAAATAGCCTAAAGCTTCTCATCAACACAAAGATCTTTAGCTTTCTGGGTCATTCCCTCCACTGTAAAATGAAAGAGTTGAACTCAGTTCCCTTTTTTGAGTCTCTGATTTTGTTTTTTAGTGTCCATATTACACAAGGGCTCATGATTTATGGCCAAATATAACTTCAGAGTACAAAACTTGAAATGGGGACAAAAAGAAACAAAAGGCCAATCAAAGCTGGGCATGGTGGCTCGTGTGTGTAATCTCAACACTCTGGGAGGCTGAGGCAGGAAGATCCCAAGTTCAAGCCCAGTCTGGATAATTTAGTGACTTAGCAAGACTCTGTCTTTGCTTTTTTTTTGTTTGTTTGTTTGTTTTTTTGTTTTTTTTCCGGTACCAGGAACCGAACTCTCCCAACCTTGCACTTGCCAGGCAGGTGCTGTGCCGCTGAGCTAAATCCCCAGGCCCACAAGACTCTGTCTTAAAAAATAAAAAAGGACTGGGGATGTGACTCGGAGCCAAATGCCCTGGGTTCAATCCCATATATATATATATATATATATATATATATATATATGTACATCCCCAGCACCTAGAACTGTAGCTGGCACAGTAGGTCTGCAGTACATATTTGTCATATTGTCTCATGAGCAATTCTATATTAGGTGCTAAGGATGAGAGCAACCCAGTAGACTAAATCAAGATGGCTTCTTCCCAGCCCTGGTCATACCTCTATTTCCTTGCATGCAGGTGAATCTACCCTGTATTAGAATTCTCTGGGGCTTTGTCTTCCATGTCAAGCATTCTTCCTGATCCTCTTTGTCACCCACCACTCCCGCCATCTCCCCCAAGTCCCTACCACAAGGTTAGAAGCTACTTTGACACAGACACTTATTCTCTGCTGTACCAGCCCAGTTGCTGTCCCTTCCATAGGACTGTCCCATCAATACTTGTTGAATCGAAGCCAGGAGGGGAGGACAGTGAGAAGACCCTGTAATGTTTGCTCTAAAGATATTCACACTCACTCTGGAGCAAAGAAAATATAGAGGATTATGTATGGCCAAAGCGCTGGAACCTCCTTCACACGGCTCAAACTCCACTTATACAAAGGGGTGAGACTGAGCATCTCCAGGTTCGGGTTTCGGTACCTGCAATGGGACAGTACCATCCCTGAAGATAATCAACCAGTCATTCCTCATAGAGTGCTTCGGGTAAACCAGAGCATTCTGCCAGTTCACTGAGGAGGGCTGTGCAGGACAGATGAAGGGGAAATTGCAGCATTCTGTGAATTCCTGAAAACCATTTCCTAGCATGGTCTTTATGCCTACTTTTTAGGCTTCATGGGAGAAGCTAGTGCTGAGCATGACTGTGCAAAGTGCAGGGCTTTAAAGAGGAATTATAAATTACATTAGCTTTGAGATGCTTCAGTCTACTGGTAAAAGGAGAACTACACGAAAAAGTGAACACTATTCACATAGGTCCTACTCTATTGGTACTGTATCAATTCAGAATACTACTTTATGAAGCCAGGCAAGGTGGCAAATGCCTAGAATCTCAGCCACTCAAGAGGCGGAGGCAGAAGGATCACGAGTTCAAGGGTAGCCTGAGCAATTTAATGAGACCCTGTATCAAAATAAAAAAGTAAAAAGTGCTGCAGATGTAGCTCAGTGGTAGAGCCCTCACCTAGCATGGGTTCAGTCTTTAGTATCCTACACACAAAACTGCTTTATAGAAATCCTATTCTTTCTTCAACTGATTTGGAGGAAGTTGAATTATAAATAATGAAACAAAAACTTGCTATGGTCTTTGTTTTGTTTTGTTTTGTTTTGTTTTTTTCTGGTGCTGGGGATCAAACTGTAGCATGCATAAAGCCTGAGATTCAGTTCCCAGGCTTGCGGGGAGAGGGAGGAGGAGGACTTCACTAAAAATATGCTTTTTTGACACATTTTTCTACCTTGGGAAAGAATGATACTAGCAAATACAGTATTTCTGATGCATTCCGGGGAGGTTTGATGTAACATAAAAAGCTTATCAGTTTAGACTTTGGCATGTTCTCACAGTAAAAGCCGCATACACAATAGACAGTCTGACAGCTGAGCATTCGACAGAGCTGCCGCTGTCTGGGAAGAAACAAAATGCATCAGCAGAGCCTGAAGGAGATTAGCAGGCAGGAGGTTTGTGGGAATGATGCTGGCATCAAGTCCATGGAAAAGGGGCTGGGGATTTAGCTCAGCGGCAAAAGCACCTGCCTGGCAAGCGCAAGGTCGTGAGTTCGGTTCCTGGTACCGGAGGGAAAAAAAAAAAAATCAAGTCCATGGAAAGAAGAAGGGAGCAGGGTCGGGCAGGAGGAGAACCTGGACTGCCATGCGTCTCAAGGGAGGCCCAGGGACCCTCCAGGGAATCCTAAAGCTGGATGGCCCTCAGTATGGTTCTTTGCTTTAATTTTTATTTTCACTAGTATGTGTTTGCAGTACATAATGATTACACTCAGTGTGGGGAATCGGTACATGTACAAAATACCTCTTAATTCTTTTTACATCCTCTTCCCTCCTCTCCCTCCACCTTAGTCTCCTTCCCATTTGCAAAAAAAGAATCTCCCTGTTTCCTATTATCTACCTTTCATTTTGCTCTTTAGTTCATTTATACTTTGGCTTTCTCATGTAAAAGAAATCATGCCTAGCCAGGTGGGGTAGTGTACGCCTGTAGGCCCAGCACTCAGGAGGCTGAGGCAGGAGGATCATTGAGAGTTTGAGGCCAGCCTTGGCTATACAGTGATTTCAAGGCCAGTCTGGGCTACATAGCAAGATCTTGTTTCAAAAATGGAGAAGGAGAAGGAGAAGGAAAAGGAGAAGGAGAAGGAGAAGGAGAGGGAGGGGGGGGGGGGGGTGGGGGAGGGGGAGGGGGGGGGGGAGAGGGAAGGGGAGGGGGAGGAGGGGAAGGGGGGGGAGGGGAAGTGGAGGAAGTTGAGGAGGATGACGACGAGGAGGATGATGAGGAGGAGGAGGAGGAGGAAGAAGAGGAGGAAGAGGAGAAAGAACAGGAGGAAAGGGAGGAGGAGGAGAGGGGAGGGGAAGGAGGTGAGGGAGAGGAAGATAAACTATACCATATTTAAACTTGTGTGTCTGATTTATTTTAATTAACATTATGGTCTCAAGAGCATCCAATTTTCTACTAATACCTCAGTATGGTTCTGAGTTGGGACAAGGGGCCTGGGCCTTTCCTAACTTTTTCTTGATTGGCCACTGGATGCTGGATGTCTCCAGAAAAGGGGAGAGGGGTGACCTCAAGAGAAATGACCCCCTTCTGTCAGGAAACTCCCAAAGGAACTGACAGCCAAGGGCTTCCTGCTGTTGGCACTCCCAGTGGCTGGGAAGATTAGTTCTTCATTCTTGCAGGAGGATCCAAGCCATCACATCACAGCATCCACCACCTACACTGAAATGCTTAGGCAGAAGCCAAGTGGGTAGCACACACGTGGAATATCAGTGCTCTGGGAGGCTGAGGCAGGACAATCGAAGGTCCAAGTCCATCCTGGCAATTTAACAACTTAATGAGAACCTGTTTCAAAATAAGAAATAAAGAGATGAGGATGTAGTTCACTGCAAAAGCTCTGGGTTCAATCCTTAGTTGTTGTTTTTTTTTTAAATAATGATTAAACTGGTGTGGTGGCACACGCCTGTGATCCCAGCACTCAGGAGGCCGAGGCAGGAGGATCGTTGTGAGTCCGAGACCAGCCTGGGCTACAAAGTGAGCTCAAGGCCAGCCTGAACTGCACAGCAAGATCCTGTCTCAAAAAGACAAAAAATAAAAATAAAAAATAAAAAAATAAAACAATGATTAGACCGAAACTAGCAGAACCAGGAACCTCCTGTGCACCAAATACTTCCATATTCAGCATCACTGAATTCTCTAACCACACAGAGGGGGACTCGGGTGCCATGAGGGGCCATTACTGACTCAGAGTCTTTCCTCAATATCACATTTGCCTAACGACTATTGAAAACTGGACGATTCAGAAGTATTTATTGATTCACATCTTAAAATTAACATTTCCTGATCTACTGTACTATGTGCCAGACATCGCAGATTTACAGAAAAATTTCAAGAATATATATTTTTTTTCTAGGGCTGATATATAGCCCTATATAAATAGGGCAGATAAAGACAGATATATAGATAGATAGATAGATCAGTTACCAGGCCTGGAATCCCTCCTTGAGATCTGTCCTCACCTGCCATATACAATCTAGCAATAAATCTTAGTATTTCTAATTCCAAAATAAATCTTGCATCTTCCCACTTCCAACTGTTACGCCCCTATTCCTACACACCTTTGCCTTCTGTTCTGCCAAAGCTTCTTCCTTTTTTTTTTTTTTTTTTTTTTTTTTTTGAGACAGGGTCTCGCTATGCAGTTAAGGTTGGCCCTGAGCTCACTTTGTAACCCAGGCTGGTCTTGAACTCGCATTGATCCTCCTGCCTCAGCCTCCTGAGTGATGGGATTGCAGGTGTGCACCTCCATGCCCAGCTCTGCCAAAGCTTCTTCAGCAACCTCCTAATGGTCACTCACATAGTCTTCAGAATGATTTTTCCCAAACACACAACTGTCCATGTTTCTGCCCTGCTTAAAGTCTTCCAATGGCTGCCCTTGGCTTTTAAGGTAAAGTCCAAATCCTTTAGAAGCTTTACACATATCCATTTCATAACTATTTATTAAGCATCTACTATGTGCAAGCACTGCAGTAAGGATGTAGCTCAGTGGTACAGCACTTGCCTAGTGTGTGTAAGGCCTTGGATTCAATCTCTAGCACTGAAAAAACAAAAGAAAAAGAAAACCCCACCTTTCTGAAGAGTATAATTTAGTGGAAACAGAAAGAGAGAGTCATAAAAAGAGAATTTACATGGGTAATTGTTTCCAGGACTGATCGCAGTACCGTTATCAGGAGATGCTCAAAGTTTTGCATATGAAAAATATTGAAAATCATGTAGTTTTTTTTTGTTTTTTTTTTTTTTTGTTTTTTGGTTTTTTCTCCGGTACCAGGAACCGAACTCACGACCTTGCGCTTGCCAGGCAGGCGCTTTTGCCGCTGAGCTAAATCCCCAGCCCCTGAAAATCATGTAGTTTTTGCACAAAATCTAAGAACATCCTAAATATCCCCTGGAAGGCAAAGTCATGCTTATTTGAAAACCCCTGATCAATAGTAACAGAATGGATGACAGATTACTGTCAGAGAATAAATGAGAACACTATTCAGTGGATGAAATAAAGAGACGGAGCTGAATAAGCACAACAATTAAAATGGGAATACACCCATAACTTACTATGGTACACGCATTCCCATTTGAGATGATCTGCTTATTCCAAAGAAGCCCATTATCTCTGGAACATCTGTCTGTTATTTCATTTGACACTTACTATAGAAAATGAGAGCCTTGTGGGCCGGGCACAGTCTTCAAGCAGGCCAGACAGCTGATCTTTTGGATTCTGAGAAAGCATGGAGCTCAGCAACTGGCAAACTGTCAGAGCCCAAGGAGTACAAGCGATAACCTGAGCGAGACTATTGTTGATTGACATCCAGAGACATACTCACTGAAGTGAGTCTCTATGATTGGCTGAATGAAAGGGTTATCATTGATTGAGCTGACAAAACCATGTTCACTGGGGTGAATTACTGTTAATCAATTGAACTTTAACCTGGTTGATTGCTCATTGTTACTACAACTAACAGAAAAACCAATCATTCCCAGATGTATGTGAACTTTAAAAATTTTCAGTAATCTATATGCTATTGGGTAAGGTATGGTAGAGGAAGTTTTCTTTCCATTGCTTTTTTTAGGCTAAAAAGGAACCAAAGCAGAAAGGGAGGGTAGCCTAGGTGGAGGTATTGGAGGTACTGATGGAGAGAGGTATAAAATAGTCATCTAGGAGAATGGGAGAGAGCCAGGTCTTGGAGTGCACACCTGCAGGAGGCTGAAGCAAGAGGA
>NW_004955479.1:10715559-10719243 GCF_000276665.1 Chinchilla lanigera | reverse complement strand
TCAAAAAGACCTCCCCTACAAAACAACAACAACAACAATAACATAAGGACAGACAAATCCACATGTGTTTTTCTTTTTTTTTTTTTTTTTTTTTTGTCTTTTTGAGACAGGGTCTCACTAGCAGTTTAGGCTGGCCATGAGCTCACTTTGTAGTCCAGGCTGATCTCGAACTCGCAGAGATCCTCTGTCTCAGCCTCCTGAGTGCTGTGATTACAGGCGTGCACCACACGCCAGTGACATGTGTTTTTCTTTAGCCATATTTTGTTATAGGTACAGGGGCAGAATTGTGGAGAGTTGAATTCCACTGTGATTGAGATTTTTTGGAAGTGGCTTATAAAACAAGAGAGGTTTAAGGAAAGTGAGAGGATATTCAGAGGATGTATCATTTTTAGTTTGTTTTGCTTTTACATTGTCAAACATATTTAACAGTAGAGAGAATAATATAATGTACCCCATAATTCTACCACCTAAACCCAACAGTTAAAAACATTGTGCAATCTTCTGTCATCTAATCCTCCACATTTCACGTTTTCTTTTTTAGAAGAATTTCAAAGCAAATCCCAGACATCACATCAGTTCACCTCATAAATACCTCAAGATGTATCTTAATAAAGACTTTTAAAATCCATAACCACAAGTCACATGTGCTGGCACATACCTACAACCTCAGCACTTGGAAAACTGAGGCAGGAGTATCACAAGCTTTTCTTTTTTCTTTTTGAGACAGGGTCTCACTATGCAGTTCAGGCTGGTCATGAACTCACTTTGTAGCCCAGGCTAGCCTCAAACTTGCAACAATCCTCCTGCTTCAGCCTCCTGAGTGCTGGGATTACAGGCGTGCACCACTGTGCCCGGTTTAGGAGGATCACAAGCTTAAAACCAGCCTAGGCTACATGGCAAGTTCAAAACTGGTATGGACTTCATAGTAAGACCCTGACTCGAAAACAAAAAGCTGGGCGTGGTGGCACAGGCCTGTAATCCCAGCATGCAAGACTGAAGCAGAAGGATCACCATGAATTCGAGGCCAGCCAGAGCTACACACACACTGAGTACAAGGCCAGCTTGGACTACGTAGGGAGACCCTGTGTCAGAAAACAAACAAAATGTCATTATCATATGTAACAAAATTAACAGTAATTCCTTAAAATTCTATTAACTAATTTTCAACCCACATTCAAATGTTGCCAAGGAATGATGATAAACATTAGCAATGAGTTTAAGCTGGTTAAGGAGCCAGAAAATGGGTGGTGGTAGAATTAGAAACAGCAGAAACATGCTTAGATCAATAGGTTGCAGGTCTGGTGGACAGGGAACACAGTTGGAATCAAGAGCCCACAGCAGACAGCAGAAAGATCACCTACAATTTTAAAACTCTAGGAGTCTGGGAATATAGCTTAGTGATAGAGCTAGTGGGAGGCCCTGGGTTTGATCCCCAGCATCACAAGAAAAACAAAGCTATAGGGAAACATACTTGTTTGATGTTGAACTCCACCAAGGACCACCTACATCTCTTTTGATCGCTATTGTTATTGATAAGGCCTATATGAGGATAGTAGGATACATTCAATAGTTCGACAAAGGAGGGAGCTCTCACTAGTGTCCAGTGCCTCTCACTTCTACATCCACCTGGACTCACTTTCTAAAGAAAATTCTATATTATTGTTCTTAGGCGAGGGTTGTCATTTCCTAACTTGTAAAAACATGTAATCTAGGAGAAGGGCCTAGTAAGAGTTAATTACTTGAAGACAACATTAGGCCTCTCATTCCTGCTGAATTTGGAGAGTCATCTCCCTAAACATTCCTTATCAACCTAAATATGCTAGTTCATAAAGGGAACGATTAACCTAGGTTTACTTCTTCAACCTTTGTTCTAAGGTTCTCCCGCCTAGGAAGCGGTCTACCCAGAAGTTACACTCCGCGGCTGGAAGTTGCCTAGAGAGGCGGATGTTAACCGCCCAGAACGGAAGTTCCGAAGGCTTCAAACCCGCGGGGACGCAACTCACCAACGGACCAAGATGGCGGCGCCCAGTCAGGGAGAGGCGTTTGCCGCGGGAGCTGAAAAGAATTGGGGTGTAGTTCGTTCTCCAGAAGGAACACCCCAAAAAGTCCGGCAGCTGATAGATGAGGGGATTGCTCCGGAAGAGGGAGGTGCAGAAGCGTGAGTTCTCCTGTCAGCCCCGGCGCCGGAAGAGGCCTGGGGAACTTAGGCCTGGCGCGAGAAATGGGTCGGAGACGGGCCGGCCCCTCGGGTGGCGGTTTCGCCGGTGGGCTGACTTCTTGGGTTTTGAAAGAGGTTACTATGACTGGTGGGCTCCGGCTTCCTAGGCTTTCCTCGATCCGGCACCACGCGCAGATTTTTGCCCTCAGACTTTCTTGGAAGGAAAGAGAACCTTTAAGTGAATGAACGCTGAACTCCTTAGCTGGGGTTCCTAACTTTTTTGCTCCGGAGACCCCTTCGGTAGTCTGGTGAAGCTTACGAGCCCTTTCTCTGAAAAATGTTTTTAAATTCATGCGGCAAATTACGTAGGATTTTTTTTTTTTAATTTCTTTTTGAAAGCTACGGTGTCACTACGTTGCCCAGGTTGGCCTTGAACTCGCGTTCTTTCTTTCTTAGACTCCCGAGTAATTGCGATTACAGTTGCGTGCCACCCGACTACAGAAGATTGTATGCGAGACCAGTGACCTCAGAATGTAGTTAAGGCAGTAAAAGAGAAAAAAATTGTGCAAGAACGTGCTTTTTCATTAGAGTTAAGGAACACATAGTATATGTACCATCAGCCGTAATTTTCGAGTAGTGTTGAACGCAAATAGTACTTCAAAACGTACCCAACAACTATATAATGTGAGGAAATTTCCACTGATGGAAAAATTATTTCCATGTGTGTCAGAGTCACAGATACTGCTTATACTACAGTGAATTTTTTAAAGCCTTCATAATTGAAGAAATACTACATCTCAGAGAGGCTAGTGAATTGTTTCAGTCTCATCCAAATTTGTAGATGGTCAGTTTTTTTTCCAAGAACCACATCTTCCTCTGGATCTGAGGAAGATTGTTAGAATAAATTTATTTCTTTAAAGCCAAAATTTTTGGTGGAAAGTTATTTTTATTAAAAAAATTATTTTTAATCTCAGCATTTCCAAGCCCCGGTCTTCATCCCCCGGTGCTGTCGAAATGCCTTTCACAGCCGGGCATGGTGGCCAATGCTTGTATTCCCAGCACTCGGAAGGCTGAGGCAGGAGGATTGCCTCGAGTTCCAGGCCCGCCTGGGCTACATTGAGAGACCCTATCTCAAAAAAGAAAAGAAATGCTTTTCACTGAAAATGAAAGAATTGCATAGCTAATTTGTTTTCTCCCTTATTTTTAAAATGAAGTCTAAAGATGTTAACTTTTTTTTAATTGGTTCCCTTTGGCAGGAGTGTCAATGGTCCATCCAGGTAGGAATGTAAGTTATTTCTGCTGTTAGAGGAAGTAAATTTCTAAAGTGACTCAAACTGTCTTATTTTGAGTTTACTAAAGTTAAGCAAAAAATAGTTGAACAGAGAGTGAACTAGAAAATAGTTTGGTATTAGTGGAGCACTACAAAGGTACAAACTGTCTGAAGCAGAGGTAGAAATTTAGTCTTTAAACTATTGAAAGCACAATATCCTGAGTGTTCCGGGTATCAAAAAAAAAAAAAAAAAAAA
>NW_004955479.1:10709540-10714837 GCF_000276665.1 Chinchilla lanigera | reverse complement strand
CTTTTTTTTTTAACCTTTTCTTTTTACAGAAGAAAAAAATGAACAGCCTGAAAGAATAACTAATATACATATATATATATATATATAAAATCTTCACCTAAAATCCATGTATTACTATTATTTTGTTCATTTTACATAAAAGGAAATAGTTGTAGCAATAGGTTATATGACTTGCCCAAGACATCCTACTAGCAAATGGCAAAGGCAGAGTATAGTCTAATTTTTAAAAGACTGTACTGCTACATTATCTCTTTGTAGATTTTCTTTTGTGTAATTGTTGCCTAACAGATTGCCCTAAAACTTAGTGGCTTAAAACATTATCTCACAGTGTCTGTGAGTCAGGCATCTAGGCAAGGCTTAGTGAGTTTCTGGTTCAGGCTGTCTTGTAGGCTATAGTCAGGGTCAGCTGGAGCATAGTCATTTCAAGGCTCAGCTAGGAAAGGTCCCACTTCAAAGCTCTCACGATTGTTGACATGGTTCATATCCTCCTGGCTATTGGACTGAGGGCTTCAGTTCTGTACTGTCCATTGTCTAGAGACCTCCCTTGATTCCTTAGTATGTAGGCCTTTCAGAACTTGGCAGCTGGTTTCTGTCAGGGTGAGCAAATGAGAAAGCAAAATGGAAGCCACTTATTTGAGTAATCTAATCTCATAAATGACATCCTATCATTTTTGCCATATTCTATTTATTAGAAGCAAGTCAGTAGGCCAACCTGTACTGAAGAGATTAACCAGGGGCATAAATACCAGAAGGCAAGATTATTGGAGCCACCTTAAAAGCTGCCTACCTTCGTGTGTGTGTGTGTGTGTGTGTGTGTGTGTGTGTGTGTGTGTGTTTAATTTTTTTTTTTTTTTCAGTACTAGAGATTTAACCTAGGGATTACTGAGCTATATCCCAGACTTTTTATTATTTTATTTTGAGATGAGGTCTTGCTAGACTTTGCCAGACTGATCTCAAACTTATGATCCTCCTAAATAGCTGGGATTACAGCCATGCCAGGCTTTAATTTTAAAACGGTTATAAATGTCCCTATACTAGGCATGGTGATGCATGCCTGTAATCCTAGCACTTGGGAGACTGAGACAGGAGGATCACTGCAAGTACAAGGCCAGCCTGAGATATCTAGCAAGACCCTATCTCAAAACACCAAAAATTAAATAAATAAATAACTGTCCCTAAGTTTCCATGGGGGAAGTTTTCAGGACCGCTTGGATACCAAAATCCCTTGAAGGTCAAGTCCTTTATATGAAATGGTGTAGTGTTTGCATATAATTTATGCATATTGTCCTGTGTACTTTAAATCATCCCTAGATTACTTATAATACCTAGTATAATGTAAATGCAATGTGAATAGTGGTTATACTTTTATTATTTAGGGAATAATAACTAGAAAAAAGTCTGTACATGTTCAGTACAGATACCATTTTGTAAAATTGTTTGTGCAGTAATAAGAGTTGAACCTAGGGCCTCACGTATGCTAGGCAAGTACTCTACCACTGAGCTAAATCCCCAGCCCTAAGAATATTTTTGGTGTCCATGGTTCACTGAACCTGTAGGTGAAGGACCTGAGGATACAGGGGGCTGAGTACGCAGACCTGTGAAAGGTTGCAGAGGTAATGAATTTTTTTTTTTTCCTGTGTTATTTGCAGGTAAATCACCAAAGTGATGCTTCATTACTCCCAAATATTTCCCACAAAGATTTTCTCTTTCATACCCAGAATGCAGTAATCAAAATCAGAAAATTGCCAGATACAGTGGCTCATACTTGTAATCCCAGCTACTTGAGAGGCTGAAGCAGGTTTGAGGACAGCCTGGGCAATTTAGTGAGACACTCTTTCAAAATAAAAAGCGTTAAGGATGTAGTTAAATGGTAGATCACTTGTCTGCTCGAGATGCTGTGTTCAGTCCTTCTTACCACCAAGAGATAAAGCAGAATATTGGCAATGATAAATTATTACCATCCAATCCTCAGATCCCAGTTTGTTTTAATTAGTTGTACTAATAATGTTCTTTGCAGCAGAAAAGATCTTGTTGATTATCTTTGCATTATGTTGTCATGTTGCTTTAGTCTCCTGTAATCTAGAACCTTTACTGTTTTTTTTCTCTTTAATTTCATGACCTTGACACTTTTTTTGTTTGTTTGTTTGTTTGTTGTTTTTTTGTTTTTCTTCCCGTACCGGGAATTGAACTCATGGCCTTGCACTTGCCGGGCAGGCACTATGCTGCTGAGCTAAATCCCCAGCCCCTATCTTAACACTTTTGAAGAGTTAAGCAAAGTATAGATCATACCTCAGCTCACCTTTGTCTGGTGTTTCCTTCTGATAGGTTCAAGCTCTGCAAGAGGATCATAAAATGATGCTGCATGCTCATGGATCTAGTCAGGCGGCACATATTAAGGGTTATCTCTTTATGGTGGTGATCACTTGGTGAAGGAAATATTGGCTATGATCGTTACCTGCTCCTTTGTAAAATAACTCCTTTGTAATAAAAACCACTTCATGCTGGGCGTGGTGGCACACAACTGTAATCCTAGCACTTGGGAGGCTGAGGCAGGAGGATTGTTGTGAATTGGAGACCAGCCTGGGTTACAAAGTGAGCTCAAGGACAGCCTGAACTGCATAGCGAGACCCTGTCTCAAAAAGACCAAATAAATAAATAAATAAAAATAAAAACCACTTCATGAGGAGGTTATCTAAAACTGTAACTCTCCCATTCCCCATCAAATTTCATATTCTTATTTACATATTTGTAGCATCACAGGCTCATGGTTTCCTTTTTTGTTCAGTGGATTACAATCTATTACTGTGCTCCAGTTGTCCCTCAATAGTCAGTGGAATCCTCTTCAAGTGTGTGTGTGTGTGTGTGTGTGTGTGTGTGTGTGTGTGTGTGTGTGTTTTGAGACAGGGTCTCGCTATGTAGTTCAGTCTGGCCTTGAAGTCACTATGTAGCCTAGGGTGGTCTCAAATTTGTGGCAGTCTTCCTGCCTCACCTTCCAAGTGTTGAGACTACAGATGTGCCTCACCTGGTTCTAGAATGCTATTTAAAAGTCAGGATCTAATGATGGTACACACCTATAATCCCACTATTCTGGGAGGCTGAGGTAGGAGAATCCCAAATACTATTCCAGCCTGGGCAGTTTAGCTACTTAGTAGGAGCTTGTCTCAAAAAAGAGCTAGAATGTAACTCACGGTGAAAGCCCTTGGTTCAGTATCTAGTACTGGGCGGGGTTACAAAGCCAAGATCTGTGGAGTGTTACAACGTGAACTTGTAGTCATGGATGCTATTGCTGTTAGGTACCCTTAGAGGAAAAACTAAGGAATTAGGGAATGCTGTATGTATAGATAAACATAATACACATATGCATATGTATGTGGCCTACATTTATGTGTACGTGTAGAGTTATCCCTCGGTAGCCACAAGGGAGTTGACTTCAGGACCCCGTTGGACACCAAAATCCCTGGATATTCAAGCTTCTTACAGAGAGTGGCATAGTACTTGAGACCAGCCTGGGCTATGTAGTGATTAAACTCAGTGCCTCACATATACCAGGCAAATGTTCTATCATTTTAGTTACAGCCTTAGCACTCAGATGCATTCTTTGGGAAACAAAAGAAAAAAACCCTTGAATTTATGGCTAGCTGAGCTTGCAGATGGAGACCTTACAGATAAGGAAAGCCAACTGTACACATGTTTATGTCTACATTTGTTTATTTATGTCTATATTTGAAAAACTGTGTGAGCCCTGCTGGCACTTCTAATTCACGTTCTGCCCCACAGAATTCATTCTAATTGTCTCCCTTTTCGTATTGTCTTGCCCTTACTCAACACTGTGAAGCTCAATTCTTTTTATCCTTAATACATTTACTTTCCTCAGTCTCCCTGTATGCATGCACTATTCCATTTCTGCTGTGCTTCTGTCTCCTGCATGAATGACCTGGTTTTTTTCCATGGTATTTAGTGATTGAACTCAGGATCTTTATACTGAGCCACATTACTGCTCCTTTTTAAAAAATTTATTATTTTGAGACAGGGTCTTGCTAAGTCAACAAATTTCCCAGGCTGGCCTCAAACCTGTGGTTTTCTTGATTCAGCCTCCCACAGTGCTAGGATCACAGGCATGTGCCACCATCTCAGCTCTTTATCTCATTCAGGCCCTAGCACTCCACATGGAATTTGTCCATGTGGATATCTTTTACATCTCATTTTACTTTGACACCCCCAGCATGGGCCACCCTTCTATCTGGTTTCCCTTTTCAGCCCACTTAGATTCAGGCTACATTGTATGGTCTCTCCATATCATCCTGGCACAGACGTCTTCCCTGTTCCCTATCTAATGACTTTAATGTGCTCAGGAAGGAGAAGATATTTTAACTATCGTAACAGTTCTTTGGATTCAGTTCAGTTTTCTTTGGGGGGGGCGGGATTCAGCTCAGTTTTCAATACAGTATTTAGATCCATTTCCTTTTGCTCTTATTGGCTCTAAATTGATCACTTCTGGACAAGGTGATCATCTATTTAACTTAATCTAGGTAAGTGATTCTGTTACTTTTATTCTAGGTAATCCCAGCTCCTTTCACATTTATATCTAAATTCTGTTATCTAATCATCATTCCTCCTTTTGCTGATATTAGAATGTTTTTCAAACTTCTGTATCCTTTATAAAAATATAGAACTCTCTTGCTTTATCTTTTTTCCCCCTTTGTGCTGTATAAAATAAGAACTCTTTAGGTAAAGTGTTACACACACACACACACACACACACACACACACACACACACACAAAGCTGGGTGTGGTGATGTACACCTGTAATTCCAGCACTTGGGAGGCTGGGGCAACCTAGCCTGGGCAACTTGACTGAGCAAGACCTTGTCTCAAAACTAAAAGTAAAAATAAAGAAAGGACTAGGGATGTAGCTCTGTGTGACAGTCTTGGGTTCAGTGCCTAGTACCACTCACAAAAAATAAAAGTAAGGATCAGTAAACATTTATGAACATTTTTAGCTACTCTCAGCTGTTTAAAATGTGTACATCCATACACACCTATTAGTATATAACAGTTGAGTCTAAGCCAGGTATGGTGGTGCACTCTTGTAATCCTAGCACTCAGGAGGCTGAGGCAGGAGGATCATTGCTACTTCGAGACCAGCCTGGGCTACAAAGTTAGCTGAAGGCCAAACTGAACTGCATAATGAGACCCTGTCTCAAAAAGACCAAAAAAAAAAAAGGAGATGTAGAATATTATTAATTTTACCACTTTCATTCTGTGGAAAGTAAAGGTAAAGGTAGTTATGGCACAG
>NW_004955479.1:10701445-10709387 GCF_000276665.1 Chinchilla lanigera | reverse complement strand
CTGAGCTAAATCCCCAGCCCCCCACTTCTGTTGATTAGGCATATCATAGTACATTCATTAGTGTCTCTTAAGTTCTTAGAGTTTCAGACTAAGTAACAGTGAGTGGCTTCTATATTGCATTGCATCACCAGTAGGGAATTTTTTTTGAGATCAGATTTCATTGTGCTGTCCATGGCAATCTCAAGACAGTGACAGGTGTGCTACAAAATGAATTTTGAATCATGTAAAATGTAGTGTTCCCTAGAGAAAAAGTTAGTATCTCCTTCACTCTGCTCATTACTCACATGACCATCATTCTGTAAAGCATGTGTCTGTCTGCACTGTAAAAATAGTCTTTACAATTTTTCTTACCTCTTTGCTCCTTAATGTGTTTATCCCAATATGCATTAAGAATGAATGAAAGTTTTCATTCTAACTTACTCATTTAAATATCTTTGCAGTGTTGTTTTTCTTAACATGAACACTCTTTGAAATGGGCAGGGAAGCCCCCCGAGCTGTCCCCGCTCGTGTGTGCAAAATATGGCTGGGTCACAGTTGAGTGTGACATGCTTAAGTGCTCCAGCTGTCAAGCTTTTCTTTGTGCCAGTTTACAGCCAGCTTTTGACTTCGACAGATGTAAGTATAAAGCACAGATAACGTCTTTCTTCACACTCAAAAATGTGCTAGTTTTTCTAGAAAAAAATCACTTCTATTTGAGCAAAAAATGTCCTCTGTGTATAACAAAGTGAATTTGTGAATGCCTTTACCCGAATTATTAGCACGAGTCATTACTTTTCTTCAAGCTAGAGGGCCAGGATATAGCTCAGCAGCACAGTGCTTGCCTGGCAAGTGCAAGTTCCTGAGTTCAATTCCTGGTACCAAAAAAAAAAAACCAAGCTAGTTATAATTGACTTGACTTTATGTATCGTAGGTAAATAACAGCAGTATGTTTACTTTTTCATTTGAAAATATTTACTTTAGACAAAGAGAGACAAAGGGTTTCTAAATGGTCACACTTTGGAATGCCCTGCCTTTTAAATTACATATTTCCTTTGCTGATCTTAGGATTTCAATTTACAAATTGTTTTCTGAAAAATATTATGATATGTAGTTGCTATCATTTTCATGTATTTTAAAAATTCCCATAGTTATTTGTATTTGTGTTTGTATTCTTAAAGACTCTTGACTATTGTATTTTAAATCTATGTAGTGTTTTTTAAAGCATTGTTACCTGTGTGGATTTCAGATAAGGAACGTTGTGATGAGCTGAAGAAATCCTTGTGCACTGCCCATGAGAAGTTCTGTTTTTGGCCAGACAGCCCCTGTCCAGGTACTTATTTCCAAGAATTTCCATCTACCATCTTTCCTGGGCCATTGTATCTCTAATAGTGTCCATTTTGTTCTGTCTTTCCTTTTTTTGTGTGTGTGAGACAGGGTCTTACTATGTAGCCCAGGGTGGCTTTGAATTTATGATAATCCTGCCTCAGCCTCATGAATGCTGGGATTACAGGTGTGCACCATGGTGCCTGGCTCTAATATTGTCCATTTCTTTGTGAAAACCTAGTCTTTGAAGTTTCTTTTTCTTTTATTTGTGCTTTTCAAGAACTAACATTCATTGATGTTATTACTTAACTTTATTAAGTGCATTTGTCATGCCAGTGACTTAGCCATGTATACCTTATCCCATTTAATCATCACAAGGACCCTAGGAGGTAAATATTATCGACTCAGTTTTTTTCTTTAGGTGATGAAGAATCAAAGGTCCTAAAATAAACTAGAGAGAAGCTATAGCTATGGTTTTCTCTGATTCTAAGCTGTCTGCTGTTTTTCTCCACCATACTGAACAGTCCTTTAGAGGGTGCGCTGACTTCACTAATGGTAGCAGTTAAAGGGGTTTGTTTGCTATAGAAAAATAACAGGACTCAAATGAGAGTCATACAAAGCTACAGTTAACTACAGTAAAGCTGTACACTGTATCAGCAGCACTGAAGTAAGGATGTCTTCACAGGTGCCTCAGCAAGGGGACTGTAGTGGGCAAGTCTAAACTTCCCTACCTTCTCTGTATAAAGGCCATGGCAGGACTTGATCTTCTGGAATCAAGAACCACTGATGTATGTACAGAGCACTTTGAAATAAGAGGGCCCAGAGCCAGCCATGGTGGCACACGCCTGTAATCCCAGCACTCAGGAGGCTGAGGCAGGAGGCTTGTTGCAAGTTCCAGATTAGCTTGGACTACAAAGTGAGCTCAGGGCCATCCTGCACTGCATAGCAAGACCCTGTCTCAAAAATGACAGGGAAAAGACAAAAAAAAAAAGAAATAAGAGGGCCCAAAATGTTATATTGTTTTGTTTTTTGTCTTTTTGAGAGAGGGTTTCCCTATACAGTTCAGGCTGGCCTTAAACTCACTTTGTATCCAAGGCTAGCCTCAAACTCATGGTGATCCTCCTGCCTCAGCCTCCTGAGGGCTGGGATTACAGGTATGCACTACACCTGGCCATCAACTGGGATTTTTAAATATTTTGTTGATTACATGGGAATATTTCTGCTAAGTAAACAGCTTCATCAGTAGAGCCCTCTGGTGGAGAAATCGCACCAAGACCAGTTAATTCCTTGGTCTCCTGGTTACAAAGCAACACTATCCATCTATGTGTGTCATACCTTATCAGACATAAGTACAGTGTAGGTGTATTTTTATTTCAATAGGGCAGTTCTGGCCAATTCGAAGATCACTGATAGCTAGGAATATTCCATGAATGAACATCAAGAAGAAAAAATAGATTGTTATCTACCTTTGATGAGATCGTTAAAATGAAGGTTAATGTATAACAAGGATTTTCAGCTGTTAGCCTAGGTATTTCAGTGCATGGTGTAATATGACTCTTCCTGTGAGGATTTGAATCTATCCCTGCCCAGTGCACTCAATCCAAGTTTTTAGGGTCTGCCCAGGCTCTTTTAATGGGTCCCAGCTCTTGTTAACTCTACACTCTGCTTTTCTGATTTCATTCATTTTTGAGCTTTATTCATCTTCCAACTACCCTCTAAATATTTCCATGTAGCCAGGTATGGTAGCACATGCCTGTAATCCCAGCACTCGGGATGCTGAGGCAGGGGACTGCTGTGAATGAGACTACCCCGGGCTACATAGTGAGTTCAGTGCCAGCCTGCATAGCAAGACCCAGTCTCCAAAAAAAAATTTCCATGTAATATTATACGTACCTGGATTTCAGCATATACAAAGCTGAACTCTTCACGTTGTACCTAATATTTTGCCCATGTTGGTAAATGGCATTCACCTCACCATTCAGTTTTCCTAGCTAGAAATCTGAAAATCACTTTGGATGCCCAATTTCCTATTGCCCCCCACCTTGCCCTACCATTCTTCCTCCTCCTAAATAGAACTCAGATTTGACCTTTCAACTATACCATACCTTTGTTTGCTTCTTTAACATTCAAGGGGCTTTTGTGTAAAAAAAGGAACACCCACAAGTATTTGTACTTTAATGCCTATATTTATTATGCATGCGTAATAAATGTCGTTTTGAAGGTGATATTTACCAATCCTTACAAATTCCCCTAAAATATTTTAAGTAATAGTTATTATTTAATTAGGGCTGATAGCATATGCCAGATACTTTAAATTATGCACAAATATATATTATGAAATATGCTTAAGCTTATGTTAAGGCATTTTTTTTTTTTATGATGACTTTAATTTCTTCTCTGTTTCCTTTTTTACCTTTATGGGATTTTACAGTTATTTTCTTGGTATTATAACAATCAATCCAAACCCTAAATTAGAAATGACCAGAAGTCTTGGGACCTGGTTTTGTTTTTTGTTTTTTGTTTCTTTTTTTGAGACAGGGTCTCACTATGCAATTCAGGCTGGCCTTGAGCTCACTTTGTAGCCCATGATGGCCTCAAACTCGCAATGATCCTCCTGCCTCAGCCTCCCGAGTGCTGGGATTACAGGCATGTGCCACCACGCCTGGCTGGGAGCTGGTTTATTCTCCCAAGTTTTGTCAAATCTGGGCTAGTGGTCATCAGAACATGTTACCTTTGTATTCCCCTTGATATTTTAATTTGGGGGGGGTGTACTAGACATCAATCACAGAGCTTCATGAATACTAGGCAAGTGCTCAGCCCTGCTTTTAGTTTTTTCCAACATTTTTGTGGTGCTAAGAATTGAACCCAGGGCCTCATGTGTGCTAGGCAAGTACACTATATCCTCAGCCCTATAACCTGACATTTTTGGTAAAATGATATCTCTTTTTACCTTGATGGCATGGGTTTTTTTATTTTTTGATTTATTTTGTTTTTTGAGATAGGGTCTTGCTATGTAGTTCAGGCTGGCCTTGAGCTTACTGTATAGCCCAAGCTAGCCTCAAACTCAGAGTGATCTTCCAACCTCTGCCTCCTGATGCCTGCGATTACAGGCGTGTATCACAATGCCTGGCTGATGGCATGTATTTTGACATACTGGGGAGCCGCAAATTACAACTGATGTAACATACAAACAATTTGAGTTTTGACTGGAATTTTAGTTTTAACTTATGACCAAAGTCTTGAGTTATAACCTTAATGCTGGGCTACTCATGCTTCCAGATGGTCTCAGACATAGATTTAACCATTAAAGAGTTCTAGAAGGAACATTACATACATCCTTTCCTGTATGGGGTTAATTGAAAACTCCTGGACCAGTGTCTGTTTAAGTACACTGAGATCTGCCTTTGTATAGGAGAGAGACTTTGAAGGATATGTAAAGGAGCCTGAGCCTTCAGGTTGACAGCTTGAGTTATAAGCAGCCCTTGGGAACAAATTGAGTTTGTAAGTCAAGGGTCCACTGTATATGGTTATAGTTGTCCCTTGGTGCCTATAAGGGATTGGTTCTAAGATCTCTTGGATACCAAAGTGTGTAAATTCTTGAGTCCCTTATGTAAAATTGCATGGCATTTTCACAGAACCTGTATATATCCTGCCATATACTTCAACTCATTTCTAATTACTTATATTACCTAACACAAAATAAATGCTATGTCAGTAGGGTGAGGAGTCTTGTTATCATTTTGTTTTGTTTTTTGAGGCAAGATCTCACAGTGTAGCCCAAGCTGGCCTTGAACTCATGGTGATCTTCATGCCTCAGTCTCCCAAGTGCTGGGATAACAGGTGAGAGCCACTGTGGTAGATCTATTTTTAATTTTTTAGAAAATTTCTCAAACTTTGAAAGTTTTCAAATGCAGGGGTAAAAAAAAATCTCTGTATCTTGCACCCAAGGCCATTTAATACATACCAACATTTTACCATCTTTGGTTCAAACCATGCCACCTTGCTTGCTTTATGCTAATCAAGAAGAGCTATATTGCCAAGCACATCTGTAATCACAGCACTTGGGAGGTTGAGGCAGGATTCTTATCTCAAGTTGGACGCCAGCCTGGGCTCCATAGTATGTTCAAGGCGAATCTGAATGACATAGTGAAACCCTGTCTTAAAAAAACCAAAACAAAACAAAAAAAAGTTCTATCAACCATGGTGCACACACCTAAAATCCCAGCACTCTGGGAGGCTGAGGTGGGAAGATTGAAGTTCAAGCCCAGCCTAGGCAACTTAGTGATTTAGCAACACCCTGTCTCAGAAAAAATGGGCTGGTGATGTATCTCAGTGTGAAGGCCTTGGGTTCAATCTCCAGTACCCCAGTAACATTTTTTTAAAAAGATGATGAAGAATTTTAAGAGTCATATAATTTATCCAATCTCATTCCCTGCCACAATATCTTGAAGTAACATATACATATGTCTATAAGAAATACATATAGCTCAGCTGGGCATGGTGGCACACGCCTGTAATCCCACCCCTTGGGTGGCTGAGGCAGGAGGATCACCATGAGTTCAAGGCCAGCCTGGGCTACATAGTAAGTTTCAGGTCAGCTTGGACTACATGGCGAGAGCCTGTCTCAAAAAAAAAAAAAAAACCATATAGCACTATTTACTTGTTCCAAAATTCTATGTGAGTGTTGACCAGATGTGTATCCTTCTACACCTTTTTGTTGGGGATGTGGCTGCTCAACTTTTAAAAATGTATCCATGTTGTCTTGTCACATGTAGTAGTGTGTTTGAAGCTTTGTAATTAGTAGATTGATTTAAAATTGTAATCTCCCAGGTGATAGTTTTCCCAGTTAGCCTCTCCTTAGTAAAGCTAGTGTTTTTTTGTTTGGTGGTGGTGGTGGCTGTGTTGATACTGGGGATTGAACCCAGTATCATGAACTCGCACATGACCATGCTGTCTCCCGCTGAGTGATAGCACTTGCCCAGGAAGTTGGGTTATTCTCATTGTAAAACCCACTGTCAAACCCTTCTTATCCATGATGACTGTGTGTAACTATAACCCTAGCAGGATTTTTGCCTGTGTCAGCACAGAAGCTGAACAAAGCTTCCTGTTCTTGGTACCTCCTGCTCCTGGTACAGGTTCCTACCTGATTCTAGCTCTGCTTAGCACATATACAGTTCTTTTTTTTTTTTTTTTTTTTTTTTGGTACCAGGAATCGAACTCAGGACCTTGCACTTGCCAGGCAGGTGCTTGTGCTGCTGAGCTATATCCCTGGCTACAGTTCCTTTCTTCTTCTTCTCCTTCTTTTTTTTTTTTTTTTTTAGAAAGGGTCTCATTATGCATTTCAGGCTGGCCTTGAGCTCACTTTGTAGCCCAGGCTGGTCTCAAACTCGCAATGATCCTCCAGCCTCAGCCTCCCGAGTGCTAGGATTACAGGTGTGAGCCACCATGCCCCACTTAGCTAGTTTTTTTTTTTAGTTCTTTTCCTTCCTCTTTCCCCCTCTCACTTATCCTTCTGTGGTTCATTCTTTTATCTTTTTCCTTCTTAGACATGATAAACTCAATCCATGTATCTCAGTGTTTACTGATTCTTTCTTCTGCCAACTTAAATCTGCTGTTGAGCCCTTCTACTGAATATTGCATCCCAGTTTTTGTACTTTCCAGTTCCATAGTTTTTGTTTGGTTCTTTTTTATTGTTGTTGTTTGTTTTTGTTTTTCTTCTGGTACCAGGAATCCAACTCATGACCTTGCCCTTCCCAGGCAGGCACTTTGTCGATGAGCTAAATCCCCAGCCCCTGGTTCTTTTAATAATTTTTTACTCTGTATTGATATTCTCTATTTGGTGGGACATCTTCAGACTTTCCTTTTCATGTTTTGATTTGCTTTTGTGCTGGGGATTCAATCAGGGGCCTTCATACTGAGCTATATCCTCAAACCCTTTTTTTGTTTATTTTGAGACAGGGTCTCACTAAGTTGCCCAGGCTGGGCTTGTATCAAATGTGTAATAGATGAATCTGGTAATGCCCAAGATAGTAACTGAGCTATATCCCTAGCCCTACTTACAACCAATCCGGTTTCTTCTATGCTCCTAACACCTTCCAGCCCCTCTGCAGGCTGCTTTTGAACTCTGGGCTCAAGTGATCTCTTCCTACAGCCTGCTGACTAGCTCTGACTACAGGCACATACCACACTGTACCTGGCTCCAATAATCTCTTTTTTGTTTATTTGGTCTTTTTTGAGGTAACTTTTCCATATGTGGTCCAAGCTGGCTTTGAACTTGTTCTGCAGCCAAGGTTGGCAGTTGTCCTCCTGACCCAGATTCCCAAGGGCTGGGAATATAGGCATGTGCCACCACATTTGACTCTAGTAATTTCGTTTTTCTTTGTCTTTTTTTTTTTTTTTTTTTGTACTGGGAATCAAACTCAGGATCTTGTGTTTGCCAAGCAGGAATTTGCGCTGATGAGCTATATCCCCAGCCCTCTATAATTTCTTGAGATAATCAAATTTGTCATCCATTTTACATTTTTCTAATTGTTGTGTTCTTTTTTATTATTATTATTCTTTTTTTTTTTAATTTTAAAAATAGAGCCTGGGGATTTAGCTCAGCGGCACAGCGCCTGCCTGGCAAGCGCAAGGTTGTGAG
>NW_004955479.1:10689369-10699772 GCF_000276665.1 Chinchilla lanigera | reverse complement strand
ATAGATTCTCCCTAAATTTTCCAGCTAGCCTTGAACTCCTGCCTCCCACTCCCAAATATCTGAGATTGTATGCCCAGCTTAGACATGACTCTTCGGTGGGGGGTACTAGGGATTGAACCCAGGACAAATTAAGTTTGCTAAGTTCCCTATGTGGAACTTGATCCTCCCACTTAAGCTCCCAGAGTGCTGGGCTTGCCAGTGTGCACTGCTGTGCCTGGCTAGATATGATTCTTTAAATGGCATAAATTCAAATTTATCATGAATAAGATACGGAAATGTGACTGCCTATAGTTTATTGCATACCATTTTCTAGAGTGCAAGAGGGCAAGTTATAAATCCCTTTTTTGTTGTTATTTTTTGTTTGTTTACTTGTATTTTGAAATAAAGTCTCCCTATATAGTTCAGGCTGGCCCTAAAGTCACTGTGTAGTCCAAGTTGGCCTCAAACTCGTGGCAATCCTCCTGCCTCAGCTTACCGAGTGCTGGCATTATCGGCCTGTCCTGTGTTGTCCAGCCTATAAATCCCTTCTTATGAATAGAAATGTTGAAATGCTTTGGCCCATCTGTACTTTGAAATTAAATGTTATGGTCCCAGTTCATCAGCCTGTGAGTACTCGGTGAAGACAAACTGTGTTGTAGGAAGTAGCAGCTGGTATTTTCCTTCTTCAAGTTGACAGTCTGGCATGGCTTTTTAATAGCAGACTATCGACCTTGGCACCTGTATATATGTCACCTTGTCCTTAGCCAACTTGATTTTTTTTCCTCTACTTTATTATAGTTCTTTATTATTCTTAGAATAAAAATCAAGGCTAGGAGCTCTATTGTTCATTCTAAAAGTAAATTTAGTGTCAGGCCAAGATATACGCAGTAATATTTTCATTATTTGGGTTTGAAGTTCACAAGTTTCAGAGAAAATTGACGATGGGTAAATCAAAAACACTTTAGTGCTAAAAAAAAAAAAAAATGGCTACCTTTCTTGGTCAGCAGATCCAGGGCAGTTCAGGGCGCTTCTGTGGGACACTGCAGCCCTATCCTAAGTGAGTCTTGTTTATGAGGATACTATCTCCAAGTTCATCATTTCTTTCCTGATTTTTGCTTTTTTGTTGTGTTTTTTGTCTTTTTTGAGTCAGGGTTTCATTATGCAGTTCAGGCAGGTCTTGAACTCACTTTGTAGCCCATGCTGGCCTCAAACTCGCAATGATCCTCCTGCCTCAGCCTCCCAAGTGCTGGGATTACAGGCGTGTACCAACACACCCAGCTCTCTTTCCTGATTTTTGCTTCTTACCATCTAGGTACATCATTATGTTTAAATTTTCTTTTTGTGGTGACTGAAACTTCAAGTTGTTTACCTTGGTTCGTTTGTAGTGCTTGACAGAAGACAAGGTCAGCCTTCTGCTAAACCTGCTTGAAGATGAACTTGATCACCAAGCCGATGAGAAAAAAGCTACAAGCAAACTGGGCTCAGACATCCAAGTCCACGTCACTGCTTGTATTCTCTCTGTGTGCGGCTGGGCATGTAGGTTAGTCAGAGAATCTTGCCTGGATGAACTGTGAAAACAGTCTGTACATCTGTCACTAGTAGCATTTGGAAATCACATGATGTTTCCGAAGAAAACAGAGACAGAGAAATTAGGGGCAGGAGTTGGGGAGGGCGAATAATCAAAATTAACTAACAAAACCAGAATTAGAACTTAGGAATCTGTGGTATTTATACTTTATTTCTTATATTGTTACTTCCTACCTGGGAGCTTATGTTCCTATAAAGAATAAAGCTCCTTTCTATAGTTAGACACAGGAAAAGTCAGTTTAATTGATAAAACTACCAGAGCAAACATCAGCTGAAGCCCCCAGTTCATGTTGGTATTTCCATTCCACCTGCTCAGTTCACCAGAGACCTCCCAAGGCGGAAGACAGTCAGAACAGATCCCAATTTGTGTTAAGTGTGCTTTCTGTGGTAGGTTAAGGCAAGAGCTTTAAGAGACACAGAAGAAGTTTATAAAACCTATTTCAAAGTACCAAGGCCCAGACCTTTTATGGAAATACATGAGTAGGACTGAGGCGGATGGTGAGATCAGTGGACAGGGCCTTGGAAGGACATGGCTCTCGGTCCACAGGGCCACCGCAGAGATGTGCTAGCTGAAATGAAGCGTGCTCACAAATTGTGCTGAGTTGTGATGATATTATCTGTGGTGATATTATCTCACTTTCTTTTGCATTCCTTCCTAGTTCGGCTCTGGAACCTATGCAGCTCTCCCTGATAGTGTGCTCTCAGTGCATGAGGAAGGTGGGGCTTTGGGGCTTCCAGCAGATGGAGTCATCCATGACTGACCTGGAGACCTGCTTTAGCCACACCAGCTCCCCCTTTGCAGGGCCTGAGGGTCGGCCAGAGCGCTTCCCTCCAGTGCCCGAATCTCCTCGGAGGATAATGACCCGGAGCCAGGATGCCACATTTTCTCCATGCTCAGAGCAGGTTTTGACTTAGCTTGTTTGGGGTAGACATGTTAATAGCATTCTTGCTAAAAAAATGTTGGTGGTAGAAAGTTGGAAATTAGTGGAGAGCCTTTACTTTTTTTTTTTTTTTTTAAACTAGGGATTGAACCCTTGATTTTCACACTAAACCACATCCCTAGCCCTTTTTATTATTTTATTTTGAGGCACAGTCTCACTAAGTCACTAAGTTGCCCAGGGTGGGCTGGAATTTACAATTCTTCTGCCTCAGCTTCCCCAGAGTGTAGTAATTACTATACGTGTATATGTGTTCCCCACTGCCCAGACAGGTAGGCTCTACCTCTGACCACATAGATCAGACTATCCTGTCATGTTTCTCTTCACCAGTGGAGAAGCTAAATTCATTACAGAGATTCAGTAAAGAAATACAATTCTCTTTAAGATTTTAGTTACTGGGCCGGGGATGTAGCTCAGTGGCAAATGTGCCTGCCTGGTAAGCACAAGGTCTTGAGTTTGATTCCTGGTACCAAAAAAAAAAAAAAAAGAAAAAAACCCTAAGAGTTTATAGTTATGTAGGCAGTTCAGAAACTACTTAGAAGTACTTCCTTGGCCTACCCATTGACATCATTCATATATTCTCATTGTCTCCCCTTCAGGCTGAAAAGAGCCCAGGTCCCACTATCTCTCGCACACGGAGCTGGGACTCTTCCAGTCCTGTAGAGCGGCCTGAGCCAGAGGCAGCCAGCCCCACCCCCAGAACCCGCCCTGTGACTCGGAGCATGGGCACAGGGGACGCTGCTGGCCTGGAAGTGCCCTCCAGCCCTCTCCGGAGAGCCAAGCGCGCCCGCCTCTGCTCTTCAGGCAGCTTGGTGAGTCTGCTGCTGCCTGCAGCCATGTGGCGTGGAAAAGCAGGCACAGGCCCTCCTGCTTCTGCAGCCAGAAGTAGACTGTGAATAATTACAGGGTGGGCACGTGAGTGACCAAAGGGAAAAAATTGAAGGGTTGTCATTTGTTCCTTTGGGATGGATTCTCAAGAGGTAATGAATATTTCAGCCTAATGGGACAGAAGTAAGGAGCAAACCTGATAAGTATTGTTTGTTTACACAAAAAGACTAAAAGAATAAAGGGAGAAAAATAAAAATAAAGAAGAGTTAGAGGAGAATATAAAAACTAGAAATGTGGATAATCATGAGATTCTGGCTGTGATGTCTAACAGCAGTGCATCCCTGAATTGAGGTAGCACCTGCCCTTCACTGACATTGTCTCTTCCTTCTCCCTCAGGACACATCGAGAAGCTTCTTTGATCCCACCTGTCAGCACAGAGACTGGTGCCCTTGGGTGAACAGCACACTTGGCAGAGAAGCCAAGGAGAACGGGGGACCAGAGCAGGATGCCAGTGCCCCTGCAGAGCCAGGATGGAAGGCAGTGCTGAGCGTGCTCCTGGCACGTAAGCAGTCTAACCAGCCAGCTGAAGCCGACTCCATGGTGAGCTGAGCCGGCATGTGTGTGTGTGTGTGTGTGCGCGCAGTGCTTGCTGTCGGTAGGACTAGTGGCCGAAGCTGGTGCTATAATTAATACCCTGCCTACCTTCAGCTTTCCTAAGTCAAGTTGGACATACTCTGGTTTCATCTTAGAGAAAGGCACAAAAGTAGTTCAGTGTCTACAGCTTAGCATATAGCATTCCATCAAGTTCTGTTAGATTCTTTGTTCTCCCAGTAAAATGACTTGAGTTAGGAGAAGAGTACACGGAAATAGATGAATGGGCATCTGCCCCAGCCTCCTGCTGCAGATCAGCTGCTTACTCCATCAGCGGCTGTCACCGCCTTTGGAACCCGGCCATTGAGCTTGGCTGTTGGGAGTTCTGTGCTCTGATACCACTCCAGTGATTTCACTACCAGGTTGAGCACATTACTTTACTCTCCCCACAGCCCAGGCATGTGCGCTAGACCATCATCAACTATCAGGGTCCTTACTGCTGACAGGGTATGTAAGTGCAAAGCCATCCTGACAACTGAGAAAACAAGTCACGTGTTTGCTCTGTGTCAAGAATGAAAGTGATAGGGTGTATATTAAGAAATCATGAAAACTCAGTTGTCTTTACTCTGTGGGCTCACTTCCAGACTTGCCTTGTAGCCTGGTATAAATATAACAGTTTCTGACCTCTACAACCTCCAAGGCCAAATGAAATAACACTTGCCAGGCAGCAGTGCCAGACTGGTGGTCACAGGGTTCCACAGGAAGCAAATGTGATGCTAGAGGCCTAACAATGTACATTACTACCCTCAGTAAATACATGAAGGTTTTCCACATTTTTGCAGAAAAAAAACTTTTTTTTTTTTTTCAATTTAAAAGCTTTTAGAAAGATATGAAGCTATTTGAAGACAAATATTTGACCCATTGCTCCAATTAGAGATACTAAATTTATCTTTACGCATAAAATTCTCTCTGCCTAAAGGAAATAATGTTGCGCTACTGTCATACTAAAAAGAAACAGCACAGGGGGTTTGTTGTTGTTGCCTTTTGGTGTGTTTTTTGTGGGTGTTTTTGAAGTGGAAAATGTTGGCCATGGATTTCAAGGCTTTTCAGGTCCTAAATCCCAGTACTCAGGAGGCTGAGGCAGGAGGATTTTTTCAAGTTCAAAACCAGCCTGGGCTACAAAGTAAGCTCAAGGCCAGTCTAAACTACATAGAGGGGCTGGGGATTTAGCTCAGCGGCGCAGCACCTGCCTGGCAAGCGCAATGTCGTGAGTTCGATTCCTGGTACCGGAAAAATAAAATAAAATAAAATAAACTGCATAGAGATGACCCTGTCTCCAAAAAAAAGATCCTTTTTGGCAGCATGTCTCTCAACCTACCCCTTCCTGTTATAAATGGATAATACAGTACAAGGTTTAATAGGACTGTGGCAAGGATCTTGATGTTGGGAAAAAAGTTTATACTTTTTTGTTTGTTTTGTTTCTGTTTTCTTGAGACACAATCTCATTATGTAGCCCAGACAGGCTTCAAACTCACAATCCTATTGCCTCAGCCTCCTGAGTGTTGGCATTGCCGGCCGGTGCTACCAGGCCTGCTTTTTTTTTAAATTACTTTTTTTCAGAGATTGGAGGGAGTTCAAGACCAACCTGGACTGCATAACATGACCCTGTCTCAATAAAATTTTTTCAAAAAAATTTAGTTTCTTTCAGCTTTGATTGGTCTCTAAACTAACTAAATTCTTCCTCAGTTCCCCTGAGTTAGAACTCAAGCTTTTCTTGCACAGGATTTTATTTTATTGATATGCTCATTTATAAAAAAAAAAAAAAAAAAAGGATAAAAATCAGCCATGGTGGCACATACCAGTAATCCCAGCACTTGGGAGGCTAAAGCAAGAGGATCACCATTAATTCTGGCAAGTCTGGGACACCTAGTGAGTTTAAGGCCAGCCTGAATTATATAGCATAATCCTGTTTCAAACTCCTCCCCCTCGAAGGACAAGAAAACAATGGAAATGCCATTTTATATTAGAAACTAGAGGTAATTTTATGGGTTTGGTTTTTTTTTAAGTATTGACAATTGATGCCAGCATCTCCACCCTGAGCGACATCCCTAGAACTGTTTTTTCACTTTGAGACAGATTCTTGCTGAGTTGCTAGTTGCCTGGGCTGGGCTCCAAATTTGGATCCTCTTGCCTCAGCCTCCCAGAGTGCTGGGATCACAGGCATGTGCCACCACACCCAGCTAATGTATGATTTTGCTAAAATTCTTTGTACCTTTACTGAGACCCTTGCTGTATGGAATATCTGCTCTTTATTATCTCAAAGGCAAGGAGAACTAAGTGTTCCCATTTACTGAGAACTTTTGTCTTTTAATGAATTGTTTTTTTCTCCTTGTACCATCATTTCTCTCTCTTTCTCTTTTCAGTTTTTTGAGACAGGGTCTTGTATTGTAGTTCAGGCTGGCCTTCATGTCTCGTAATCTTAAAGCACATGGTAGGTATGATCAAGTAGTGATGAAAATCTTACTATTTTTAGCTCTGCTGACTAAAACGTGAAACTGAGAAAGCCAAGGTCATGGTTTAAACTCTTATGGGTCATTCAACTTTGTTATTTTTCCTCAGCTTGAATTTTACTGTTAACCCCAGCTGGGTACCATGTGTGAACCCTTAGTCACAGAAATAATGAACTAGGGCCAGTTTAGCAGCATGGATGAAACAATGCAAAATACGTGTTGCACTAATAGTGGTCAGAGTGCCATATCACGTACAAAGATGAGGACAGATACAGTACTAGGAGGGAGGGTATGAGTCATGATTTAAAGACACATGGTGTGTTTGCAGCAATCTGACAGGACAAAGTCTTTTTGACTTTGTTAGCTGTTAGCTATTCATTACATATAGCATAATATGAGTTTTTACACTGTTCTAGGTCTGTCTAACTCATTTTGAAAGAAATTTATACTAGGCCTTGAAACTGTTAGTTACCCTTTGTCTCCATAAAAATTTAATCCTCATTTTAATTTTTTTTTGGGGGGGATACCTATAGAGTCTATCTGAGAAGTCAAGGAAGGTATTCCGAATATTCCGGCAGTGGGAATCTTTATGCTCATCCTGAAGACGTTCCAGCCCCTCCCTGGAGAGAATTGGAATTCCGGCTTAATCCTAAGGAACCCCTGCCACTGCAAAGGCAGCGAGTGTCAGTCATCTTCGTGACTGGAAGGAGACCTGACTCCGTTGCTGGGAGAGGGGATAGCGCAGGCGCTGTTCTGTAAAGGCCTGCAGAGTTACTAAGCCACATGAAGGACCACCAAGAATCGGAGCACTTATCTCAGCAGCTTTAGTGAGGGCGGTGTTCTAAGGACCTGTATATCCCAGGAGTATGACAGTGTATGTTAATAAAGTATTTGCTAAGATACTTCCTGCTGGACAATTGCTTTCTGCCTTGGCTAGAGGGTTGAAGAAGACTTCAGTGTAACAGTGAACAGAGTCAAACTTCAGGTCCTCAGACAGCTGCAGAACCTAAAATTCATTTTTTAATTCCAATCAAAGAGGTATATGTAGTGTTTCTTAAACCAGAGGTTAGGGATTTCTGTTATGTCACCAGAAGGTCTCCCAGAATGAGGCAGTGTGAGTGGACTGATCCTTCTCTCCTTGCTTCAGTGACAGTGGAGTAACAGAGAAGAACGGGAGGAGGGAGGAAGCCTCCCAGAAGAGGCCCCTCCACGTGCCTTCTCATGCCTGCCTACCTGCCTTAGGGATCCAGGGCTCCGTCCCTGCTATGCAGCCATCAGCCTCTGTGATAGAGAGGATTGACCCTGAACCTGACCCATCTAAACACAGCTGCCCACTGATGGAGCACCGTGACCCACTGAAGGGTAGAAAGGGAAAGAGACTTAACTGCTTGATTTGTTTTAGAGTTCACTTTTTTCTGGTACTGTTTTTTTCTTTGTATTGTGTTCTGAGACAGGGTCTTGCTGTGTAATCCAGGCTGACTTTGAACTCACTGTGTAGCCCAAGCTGGCCTCAAACTCACAGCAATCCTCCTGCCTTAGCCTTCTGAGTGCTGGGATTATAGACATGTACCACACCTGGCCAGTCTTGAGTTTTAAAAGAATAAGCATTGTTAGTATATCTAAGTGAAGCTTCTACCAATGGACAAGGCCAGGGAGAGGCCACTTCTGTACCCTTTTCTAAGGGTATTTTTCTAAGGCTTTTGACAGTGGTAAATGTCTTGGCAACTTTGGTCTTTTAGTCATTATTGGTCTCCATGGTCATCCTTAGAAACTACCAGGCAGCTGTCTAGTGTTTCTAGAAATGTGACTGGCCCAGCTTGCCCCATGTGTTGACTGGTGACTTTGTTTGTTTATTTTGTTTTTTTTTCCGGTACCGAGAATCGAACTCACGACCTTGCGCTTGCCAAGCAGGCACTGTGCCACTGAGCTAAATCTCCAGCCCTTGACTGGTGATTTTGTGAATCAGAAGTCTGCTTTTGAGGTGATATTAGCCTCTCCATCAGTTAAAAAATAATACAGAATCATTAATACAAGATACTCATATAAGATATAAGCCATAGATTCAGTTTCTAATCATTTGGGTGTTTTTCAAGTCTTTTCATTACAATTTTTAATTTGCTCTCCAAGAAGTAATTACATTTCTTTAAAATATGTAAAAGTCCACATTTTATTGTTTATGTCTTTATCATAAATAGAAGCAGATTGAAATAGATTTGGTGTATTTCAAAAAACATTAGGCCTCTTGTTTGTGTGAAGACTGGGTAAATCCTCAAAGATGAATGGCACCCTAGTTTTCTCCCTGCAAGAAGTATATAGTCCAGGCCGGAAGACATACACATGGTTTGAGTGTATAAATGTTAACACAAACCAGCTGGATGAGGCACACGCCTGTAACCTCAACATGCAGAAGGCTGAGGCAAGAGTATCTTGGTGAGTTTAAGGCCAGCATGAACTACATAGCAAAATCCTGTCTCCAAAAAAAAATGTTACACAAACTACCAGATGCTTTAGAATTATTAAAAGAGAAAGAGCCAGGTGTGGTGCACAACTGTAATCGCAGCACTCAGGAGGTTGAGGCAGGAATGTTGTCACGAGTTTGAGGCCATCCTGGGCTAATAGTAAATTCAAGGACAATCTGAATGATATAGTGAGAGACCCTGTCTGAAAAATAAAAAGGAGGAAAAAGTTAATGCTCATGTGTGGAATTGGAGAGAATTTCAGGGAAAGTGTAGATTCGAGCTGTGTGTGGGCGTAGGAGGAGGGTCCATGAGCAAGGTCCTTGTCTGCCTTGGCTTTAATCCCAACACTACCTGCTCCATGGTGGATACACAATAAAAAGACATTTGAGGCCGAAGGAACACAACAGATGGGCAGAACGTGAGGTGTGTACCAGAAAGCACAGGTGTCCTACCGCAGCCAGAGCCTGGCACTGAATAGAAGAAGCAATGAGAGCGGAGGCCAGGCCCAGTTGCAGTCTGCTGTGTAGTATGGAGGAGCTGGGACTTGGTCTGGAAGAATTTTTGAGTAGAGGAATGACATGCTTCGGAAGCTCACATGGACACTCAGGAGCCTGTGCTAAAGCAGATGGGAGGTGTGATGTGGCTGTGTAGGACAGCAGGACAGGAATCGATAGACATGTCATCAGGTGCCTTCAGCATGATTGGTTTGGACACAAGGGAAAGGGAACAATCAAAGATGACCTCAGAGGCAAGGAAAGGCCGTCATTTTAACAACACAAGATGTCTATGTGGAAATGGTGCTCTGCAGTTCCAGGACAAGGAGTTGGCCTGTTCAAGAAGTCAGGGTTCCCCGGTCCAGGGCTCAGAATCTCCATGGCTGTGCAGAGTGAAACTCACCCTTGTCTTGCAAGATTGTGCACGTGCACATGTGTGTCGGGGGATTGAACTAGGCAAGCACTGTGCCACTGAGCTATGTTCCAATCCCTTTTAAAAATGTCTTATTTTGAGACAGTCTTTCATTGTGTTGCCTGGGCTGGCCTCTAGCTTGGATCTTCCTGCCTCAGCTCCTGAGAAGCAGAGATTACGGGTGTGTACCACCATGCCTGGCACAAGAGATCTTGGTGCCAGCCCATTAAACAGCACCAGCCCACCTGGCCTGCTTCCTGCTGCCTGGCTGGCAATAGTATTCTTCTGGCACCCAAGTGATCTCAGGGTTGAGCGAGCAAGCTCCCCCACCATACCAGGACATCGCTTCAATCCTAGGCGCTTCCTCATTTATCTGTGCTTTGTTCCTCTAAAAGGTTTTGCTTTCACCTTTCTAAGTATCCATTCTTCCTGATTTGATCCCTTATTTGAATATTTTTCTTTTAAAGAAGGTAATTGCTGCTGGGTGTGGTGACACACACCTGTAATCCCAGCATGCAGAAGACTGATGCAAAAGGATCACCATGAGTTTGAGGCCAGCCTGGGCTACATCATAGTGAGACCTGTCTCAAAAACCAAAAGAAAAA
>NW_004955479.1:10683345-10688785 GCF_000276665.1 Chinchilla lanigera | reverse complement strand
TAAGTCGGCATGCAAAGGAATTTTCCCTCTTGGATTAGCCACATTGGCAGGCTTGTAGGATGTTTTATAATTTGTGCGAATCGTCTCCTCCTGGTAAACAGAACCTCTCAGACTTCCCCTCTGCCTGCTGAGCCTACCCCAAGGATCAAGGCAGATGGTGACACCTTAAAAACCTCTTGATAGTGTTAATGAGCACCCTCATTTGCTCAGTCCTTCCAGCTTCTGCATTTCCTTTCACTTTTTTACTCCATTAGGTCCTCTAGAATTGCTGGGTATAGTGGTGCACACATGTAATCCCAGCACTCAGGAGGCTGAGAAAGGAGGATCACTGAGTTCAAGGCCAGCCTGAGCTACAAAGTGAGCTCAAGGCCAGCCTGAACTGCACAGCAAGACCCTTTCTCAACAAAATGAAAATAGGTCCTCCAGAATTTTGTTTCCTTTTAACAAAGGCTGCATTTCTCATCTCAGTAGGTTTTTTAGGGAGAGGAAGGCTGAAGCTCAGAGACAGTAACTAGCTCTGTCCCAGCTTGAGTGGCAGAGTGACCCTTGAGTACGTCTTCCCCAGCTGTCTGTTCTTTCCACTGCAGTGTAGCTGGGAATATCTTCCAAGCACTGTGATCCCATGATCTCCCTTTCCCAAGCTCTCACAACAAAAGAACAGCCAGGAGGAGCTTGCAGTCGCTCCTGGGATATTCGTGCCCAGAAAGAAGTCTCTGTCCTGGCTCCCTTTAGATGTTAACCCACTTTCCTAACAGCGAGGGAGGTTCTCTGGGCCCTCTCCTCGCATACTGTACACACTCAGCCCAGCTGCCTGGCTCTCTGCCAGCTTCTCAGTCCTTTCCACTCTGTCCCGTCTTAGCCACAAACACAGCTGCACATATGGCCGACCTAAAACAACAGCACGGATGCTTCCTCTTTGGTTTTCCTTTCTATTTTTAGTAATATTCCTATTCTGGGTTTTCTTTGGCTTTATCTAGCTGCCATTTGGTCATTTGACCCATGTCCCCAGAAGCAAATGCTGCCCTTGAGCCCTTTAATGCGAGACCATTCATTCCGCCTTTAGTGCATGTTCTGTCCCGTTGCTCCTTGGCCACACTCGTGAGTATCACTTTTCTTTCCAAGGTGCCTCTGGTTGAACTGCCTGTCATGTAGCTGAAGCCAAAAGAGGGAAAGGGGAACCAGAGAGGACTCGGGCGGGACAGGTGGGTCACTTATCTGAAGATTCGCATCATCCTAATAATATGTTTGTAACTTTCTCATCTTGCCTCTATCAACTACCTATCGAGCTGGACATGGTGACGCGTGCCTGTAATCCCAGCACTCAGGAGGCTGAGGCAGCAGGATCACTGTGAGTTCAAGAGCTCAAGGCCAGCCTGAACTGCATAGGGAGACCCTGTCTCAAAAAAAGACAAAAACAAAAAACAAAAAAACAACAACAACAGCAAAAAAAAACTACCTATCGATATCCCAGCAGGCAGACATGGAAAATCTGACTGTCTCTGGTGGAGGCTGAGGCAGGAAGATCTTAAGTTCAAGGCCAGCCTGGGCAACTTAGTGAAACCTTATCTCAAAAAAAAAGTGAGATATTTCTTCTGGAGATCCAGATGTCAAAGGAAATATGATTTAACAGATTTAAAGTGGCTAGAAAATCTGCTCATTTTAAGATCATACCATCGCTCAAGTCTCCAAGAACTGGGTGCGTCACTGTAGTCAGATTCAAGGACCAGTACAGTATGGGGCTTGGTGGCAGCAGTACCCACCTGATCCACTAGGTGCCCCCAGCGTTCCACTTCTGACTTGCCTTGTTGCATTGCAGCGGGAAATAAACCTTGCCTAGGCCAGGCATGATGGCGAGCCCTCGGAAGGCTGAGCCAGGAGGATGGCTGCGAGTTCAAGGCCAGTCTGAACTACATAGTGAGACCCTGTCTCTAAAAATAAAAATAAAAGAAACCGTGTCTCCCACTTCATACAGCTCTTCAGATCAACGGAGGTAGGCAACACATCACTGACTTTGACAGCTCACCCTGGCCAGCTACAGCGGCACATAACCTCCAGTCCCAGCTACTTGGGAGGCTGAGGTAGGAGGATCCCAAGTTTAAGGTCAATGCTGAGCAATTTAGCAAGACCTTATCACAAAATAAAAAAGAAAACTCAGAAGTAAAACACTTGCCTAGCATGCACCAGGCTTTGGGTTACTGGGGAGTAACACACAGACTCCCTCCTATTTCACCATCATTCTCATTCTGTCCTTCTTTTGTCACAAATTTTCTTTCCTAGCCCAATTTAAACTACTTAAGGCTGGGGCTGGGGGTTTAGCTCAGCGGCACAGCACCTGCCTGGCAAGTGCAAGGTCGTGAGTTTGATTCCTGGTACCGGAAAACAAACAAACAAAAAAAAACCAAACCAAAAAAAATAAACTACTCAAGGCCAGGTGGGTGTGGTGGTACACAACTGTTGTCCCAGCACTGGAAAGGCTGAGGCAGGGGGATTGCCACAAGCTTGAGGCCAGTTTGGCTACATAGTGAGTTCAAGGCCAGCCTGAACTGCATAGTAAGACCCTGTCTCTAAAAACGTTGCTTGAGTCCAAAGCTGCTTGGTTTGTACCATAGGCCGGTCCAGTGATAGAGACTGAAAGCACTGCAATAGTTGGTAGAGAAATAAATGAGAATACATTTTGAACAATCATAATTTAAGGTTAAGGTTAAGACTTAGGTACAGAACCATAAATAGCAAGAATAAGAACCTGGTTGAAGCCAGAAGTGGTGGCAAACATATCTGTAAAACCAGAACTTGGGAAGCTGAGGAAGGAAGATCATGAGTTCAAGACCAGCGTGGGCTATATACTAAGTTGAATCCAGCCTGGACTGTATAGCGAGACCCCATCTCCGAACCAAACAAAAAAAGAAGCAGGTTGAGCTGAGTTTAGTGATGTCTGCCTATAATCTCAGCACTCTGGGAAGCTGAAGCAGGAGGATTACAAGTTGAGCCTAGCCTGGGCAATGTATTAACTCAGCAAGAGCCTGCCTAAAAATAAAAAAGAGCTGGGGATGTAGCTCAGTGCAAAGGCCTCAGGTTCAATCCCTAGTACCAAAAGAAGAAAAGAAGGAAGAAGAAGAAAACTGTGGAAGATGAGCCATCGGCGGCTGCCTGGGCCCACATGAAAGTGCTGACAGCCCTCCCAGGGTGCCATCCTCGGGCCTGGTCTCCAGCACCCAGGCTGGGTCATCCCAGGGCCAACTCCTAAAGCTGGGAAGCCAGTAATGACGCTTTGAAGGCATGCTCCCAGGGGCCCCGGGCCAGAGCCGTGTGTCACCCCGGCCACAGCGTGACCCAGCAGATCGCCCCGGGTTCGTGAGGATTCCAAGTCTGTGACTAACACTAATTAGCCCGACTCACGGCAGGCAGCGCCGCGTGCAGGTTGGTCATTATCTCCACCGGATCGAGTGGGAAATTGAGGTGTGGAGTGGGGAAGCAGCTCTGCTCCATGAGTCAGTGGCAGCAGGTCACGAGTTTGCAACCCCGCACAAGGGTCTGAGAGGCTCCCTTTGGCCATCGGGAGTAAAGGCTTCCAACAAGGCTGTCCAGGGATAGGGGCCAGGGACCTTGCCATGGTCCTGTCGACATGCGGGTGGAGCCGCACAGGCTGTGACCTAGCTCCCTGCGTGAGGAATCTGAGGGCCAGAATGTGGTGTAACAGCCAAGATCCCATGGTGGGGGTGGCCAAGCCCAGCCAGGTCCTGAGGCTCCGTCTCCATCCCTTCCCACTCTCTAGTCACAGTGGCAGAGCAGTGAGGCCGAGGCCCAGGGTGGGGAGGAGTACCGGCTGGGGTCAGGTCACCCAGGGAAAGTCAGAGACACCAGACCCCGGAGTCTGGGTTCAAGTCCTGGGTTCACTGGTGAGCAACCATGTGCTTCGGCGCCTCGGTTTCTTCGTCTGTAAAATGAGGACAGTGCTAGTCACCAGTGATGTATGCCTATAATCTCAGACCACAGCGATGTCTGAGGATGGAGGGAGACAAGGGGTGTCCATGATGGTGCCTAGCACGAAGTGGTGCCAGGTACCTGTTCAGTGCAGTCATTGGTGTTCGGCTGCTCTAAACTCATCAGATTTGGTGCTTGACAAATTGTGTCCCAGTACTCATCTCTTGTTTAGTCCTCAGCCTGTAAGCTGGAAGGGGTCAGTGTCCATTGCCCCCTCTCTGGCCAAAACAGTTTGGTTCATGTTGGTTTTGGTACTTGCCCTGCCTCCCAGAACCAGTTAACAGTGAGTATTGCAGCACCCACGTTGGCCTTGAACTTGTGATCCTCCTGCCTCGTTGGCCTCTGTCTGGCATGTGCCCTGGTTTACTTAGTATGATTTAAACGAGGCAGGTACAGCAGTTCCTAGCTGCACACCAGGTCACTGGTTTAAGGCCAACTGTTTCCAGTCTGCCTGGACTTGTGGGACGAGACGCGCCGAGACAGTAGGTGTTGGCGTCAGCAGAAGGCCCGATGTCCCTCACTGAACTGTCCTTGCTCCCGGGCCTGCAGCTATCATCACACAGTGCAGGTGCTGGTGGTTCAGCTCCAAGCCTGGCTTTAAAAGCCTCACAAAGCACCTTAGGCAACAGGCACCACCCGAGGTAACCCACATTCCTGCCAGTCTCCGCAGGCCCTGGCTCTCGGGCTGCTATGGCTGTGCTTGGGAGGCAGTGGCATGATGACAAGGCAGAGCTAATTACAGGCATCCTCCTGCCGGGCTTGGAACACCGGTGTGTTTGTCCAGCACCCCTCACCTGAGTCATCCCCCCTGGGGCCTGCAGCCACCTGGCCTGGAGTGGGGCCAGCAGGCTGCCAGCTCCCAGGGCATCTGTGCATGAACCCAGCCTGCCCGGCACCTCCTGCCTGCTGTGCCCGCTCAAAGCCAGTCAGGGCAGCTCAGCTCCACACACATAGCTTCAGACCACAGAGATCCTGGGCCTGGACTCCAGGGCCCACTCAGGGGTGAGCAGAACCAAAGCTCAGACCTCAGAGTCTTTAAAAAATGATCTCCCAGATCAGAGATGGAACAGAGATGGAGAAGGGGCACTGCAACCACTAACCCTACCCCTCCCCATGCCACCCAGTCACTCTCTGGACCCTGCTGGTCTTCAGGGGCTCTTCCTGCCAAACCCCAGACCTGCCTGGGCCCAGCGTGCCAGTCAGCTGTGATCTGGGCTCAACTCCCACAAACTCAACCCAGGGGGTTTCCAAAGTAAGTGAGGATGAAAATAGGTGCTGTATTTTACAATAAAAAGTTCTAAAATCCCAGTACTCTGGGAGGCTGAGGCAGGAGGAGCAAAAGTTTGAGCCCAGCTTGCACAGTTTAGCAACTCAGAGAACCTGTTTCTAAAAAGGAACAAAAACCAAAAAAAAAAAAAAAAAAAAAAAGAAAAGAAAAAGAAGAATATAGCACAAATGA
>NW_004955479.1:10678740-10683245 GCF_000276665.1 Chinchilla lanigera | reverse complement strand
TAGGGCTGGGGATTTAGCTCAGCGGCAAAGCGCCTGCCTGGCAAGCGCAAGGTCGTGAGTTCGGTTCCTGGTACCGGAGAAAAACCAAAAAATAAAAAAAATAAAAAGGAACAAAAAGTGCTTGGACATAGCACAGTGTGACAGCCCCCAGCTCAAGCTTCAGTACTGAAAAACAAAGCAAAATAAACAAGTTCCTTACTCCAGGGGAGGAACCCAAAGGACATGACAGTGGGGGAAAAGATGGAGGCACCACTTGGACGTGAGAGGAAGATGTACCCTGAGGAGATTTCCATGGAATCCCGCTGTGTGGCCTGGCTCCTAGAGAAGACCTCAGAAGGCCAAGTGGGGACACTGTGGGTAGGAAGGAAGCCATGTTTTGTTTGGTTTTTTACTCCATCCTTCTAAAAACAGGGTCTTGTTTTGTAGTCCAGACTGATCTCGAACTCACACTGATCCTTCTGCCTCACCCTCCCTGGGGTTACAGGCTTGCGCTACCAATCCCCCTAGCCTGAAGCCACGTTTTAAGGCAAGGGACTACGGAATGAGCTTGTTCCTCCTCCTCCTCCAAGAAAGAGAGCCAGGGAGCCCCCATAAAACTCATTACTACAGCCAGGTGTGGTGGTGCAAGCCTGTAATTCCTAGCATTCTTAGGGAGGCTGAGGCAGAGCAATCACTGAGAGTTAGAGGCCAGCCTGGGCTCCATAGTGAGTTTAAGGCCAGTCTGAACCACATAGCTAGACCCTGTCTCAAGAAAAAAAGAAACTCATTACTGACAAGGCTGGGGGGATACCGAGAGGGAGCTAGGATGAGGCCTTGATGGTCTTTGCTGTGGCCCTGCTCGCCTCCCCACTCCCACAGACCCCCACTTGCTAGCTGGTCAGGAAGAAGTCTGAGGATAGATATCCCCCGAGGGAGGGAGAGGCAGGAGGTGGAGGAAGACCTACTTCCGGCCTCATGACTAAAACACCACACCACCTGTGGCATAATGACTGGTTTACTGGTCAACCTGCCAATCCCAGGCCTCCCCAGCCTAGACTTCAGGATGGCCTCACACAGAACAGAGGTCAGTTGGGTGTCCCTTGCACTTGTCTCCCTTTATTTATTTCAAGAATATATGCATTATTTATTGCAATGATGGGGACCTAAAGTAAAGATGGTGAAGTGTATGATTTTTTTAAACATACCAAAATACCTCACTTAATTTAGTTGTCCCTTCCTAAACCTTAATGTTGGGGCTGGGGGTTTAGCTCAGTGGCACAGTGCCTGCCTGGCAAGCATGAGGTCATGAGTTCAATTCCCAGTACCAGAAAAAAAAAAAAAAAAAAAAAAAACTTAATGTCAACCATGTAATGTTTTCTGTTTTTTTTAAATCTATCATTCACTTCCATTGCAGCATTCTCTTAAAAATTATTCTCAAAAGCTGGGCGTGGTGGCACACACCTGTAATCCCAGCACTTGGGAGGCTGAGGTAGGAGGATCCTTGTAAATTCCAGACCAGCCTGGGCTACAAAGTGAGCTCAAGGCCAGCCTGAACTGCATAGTGAGACCTTGTCTCAAAAAGACACACACACACAAATATTCTCACACACAAAAAAAACTTTTTTTTTTTTAGACAGTCTCACTATGCAGTCTAAGCTAGGCTTGAATTCACAGCTATCCTCCTTCCTCAGCTCCCAAGTACTTGGATTACAGGTGTGTGCTCCCACACCCAACAAAAAACACTTATTTATAGGAACATTCAAAAGTCTTTTCTTAGTCCTCCTTCTCTCTGACCCCTGCTTTAGCATTCAGTACTGCCAGTCATCCCTTGATTATACTTTCTTTTTTTCCAATCCCTTTCCCCTTTTCCCTCCCCTCCCTTCCTCTCCCTCTCTTGTTAATTTATCTACTTGAAAAAGATCTCCCTACTTCCTATTTATCTATCTTCTATTTTGCCAAATATATACATATGTATTTGAGTTTCTCATATAAGAGAAAACATCTGATATTTATCCTTTTTTATTTGTTTGTTTTTGTACCAGGAATCGAACTCAGGACCTTGCGCTTGCCAGGCAGGCACTGTGCCACTGAGCTATATCCCTGGCTAGCATCTGATATTTAAACTTGTGTGTCTGATTTATTTCAATTAATATGGTCTCAAGGTACATGCATTTTCCTACAAATGCCTCAAGTCTATCCTTTTTTACGGTAGAGTAGTAAGAGTAGTACTCCATTGTGTATAAATACATTTTCTTTCTTTTTTTCCTTTTTTGTCTTTTTCAGACAGGGTCTTACTATGCAGTTCAGGCTGGTCTTGAACTCACTTTGTAGCCCAGGCTAGTCTTGAAATTGAACAGTCCTCCTGCCTTAGCCTCTCAAGTGCTGGGGTTACAGGTGTGCACCACAGTACCCTGCAAAATACATTTTCTTTACCCATTCATCTGTTGATGGACACATAGGCTGTTTCCAAAATTTAGTTATTATGAGTTGTAGTGCTACAAAGATGGTGTATATATCACTGTAATATGATGACTTGAACTTATTGGGGAAGAGACCTAGAAAGGAAATTGTTGGGTCAAATGCCATCTTTTAAATAGCACCTTGTGAACTGGGCATGGTGGTGCACACCTATAATCCCAGCTCTCAGAAGACTGAAGCAGGAGGACCACTGCAAGTTCAAAGCCAGCCTGGGCTACATAGTGAGTCTGAGGCCAACCTGAACTGCACAGAGAAACCCTACCTCAAATAAAATAAAAAATAAAATAAAATAAAATAAATAAAAACAATCTCATTTTTTCCTAGTCATGAACTCCCCAAAGGAAGAAGGGGCATCAGACAGCATCTCTCTGGCCCCCAATCTGTGCAACCATTTTTTTTTCCAGGGCTGGGCATGGAACCCAGGGCCTTTCACACTCTAGGCAAGCACTCAACCATGGGGCACCATCCCTTGCCCTGTGCCAGCCACACCGAAGGACAGTGTGATCACCAGCTTCTGGTGCCGGTATCTGAATTCAGGTCCTAGCTGTGTCCCTCATGAGCTGCAGCTGAAGACTATTAGTATTTGGTTGTGCATGCCTCAGTAAGCTGATCTTTAGAATAGGAGTAGTTGTGATTTCTTGAAACCACTCTGTAAGGTAGTTTTGAAAAGTCAAGGCCTGTGTGATGCATTAACTAATGGTCAACTTGTAACACTCAGCTGAACTGAATCAGAGTGGTGCTGAGTGTGGAAGGCCCACCTGAGGATTGTTGCCAACAGCACAGAAGCAGAACTGGAGGGAAGATGGTGCTGTTGATTCTCATGGAGAAGCTTGTCATGCTGGCTTTCCTGATATGAACTCAGCTGTTCTCATCACTGGAGGAGCTCAGATCCTTCTTGTCGCTGAGGATGGCTACAGATCTCTTCCAGGGAGCTCTAGTCCTTACCTTGAATGTCACTTCCTGGCTCCAGTGAAGATCCCTCAGCCTGCTGGCACAAATCCTTCAACCCTCTGAAGCAGACTTTGTAGCTTCCACTACTGACCTTTGGACCTTCCCAGTGCAGATCCTTGGTACAGACTTGCATGAGACATTGTCATGGGCTCAAGGCCTCCAGCTAGACTTGTGGAGGACATTGCCGTGGGCTCTAGGTCTTTAATTGGACTCGTGCAGGACATTGCCATGGGATCGAGGCCCTCAGCTGGATTCTGTGGATCTCTAGTGCATGAGCAGATCACTTGCACTCTTCTGCGTTTGACTCTTTGGGTGAATATTATAAAATAATCCTATGAATTATATGTCCTGTATTACTTTTCCCTTGTGAACCCTAACTACTACAAAAATTTGGTACCAGAGAAGTGGTTCAGGAACCTTTTGGGTGGTTTGTGGGAAGAGTTTGGAAAGGTTCAGAGATGCGGGCAGAAAAAGTAAAGCTCATATGCCTTTGGTCGTACTTGATGGGAAATTCTGGTCAGAGCTCAGAAGACCAGAAGGCTGATAGAAATCCTGCTGGAGGCTGAGTCAGGGGGATTGTTGGGAGTTTGAGACCAGCCTAGACTATAAAGTGAGCTCAAGGCCTAGACTACAAAGTGAACTGCATAGTGAGACCATCTCTCAAAAAGATCAATCAATCAATCAATCAATAAAAATCCTGCTGGTAAAGGCCAGACTCCAGAGATTTCTGCTGGGAGGAGGGACTACATTTGGCTGTTGGACTCCAGACAATGTGTGTTATATGTTGGGAGAAAGTTTTCTGCATTTTGCTCCTATCCAGAGACTAAGATTAAGGGTGGCAGACTAATGAATCTGGCAGAAGAAATTTCAAGGCAGTCTAATGTTGAGGTGGTAGCCATGGCTACTTTTGGGGACTTCTAGCCAGATTTATATTGGCAATCAAGAGCAAAGAGGTCAGCCTGGTGTGGTGACACATGACTGTAACCCCAGCACTCAGGAGGCTGAGGCAGGAGGATCGTTGAGTTCAAGACCAGCCTGGGCTAAAAGTGAGCTCAAAACCAGGCCTGAACTGCATAGTGAGACCCTGTCTCAAAAAG
>NW_004955479.1:10672815-10678640 GCF_000276665.1 Chinchilla lanigera | reverse complement strand
CCCCCCAACTTGTACACTTCCTCTTGTCTGCAAAAAAAAAAAAAAAAAAAAAAAAAAGCAAAGAGGCCAGCAGAATGATTTCAAACATTGTGAGTTTGGCCAGAAATGAAGGTCTAGTAAAGCTGTAGACTGCAAAGAGAGCAGAGGAGCTCTTGATTGCTGAGAAGGAACAGGAGAATTGGGAAGATGGCCTGAGGGCATCACAAGACGCAGCAGGACTCCACCTTTGCAGCTTCAAAATTGCAAAAGTGAAAGACTTTGCCTTGAATAGAAAGCCACAGAGCACCATGTTCCAGAATGGCGGTGGCATAGAGAATTTGTTCCTTGAAATTGGATTCAAGAGTGCTCAGCAATCCAGGTACTCAACCCTTACAGCCAAGAGAGAGGCAGCCTGGCTACTGCTCCAGCTGGCAGCAGACCTTGGCATCATCCATGTGGTGCTAGTTTTAAGCACATACAGAATGCAAGAGTCATGGAGGCTTCCACCTAGATTTCACCCAGAAGGCCTGGGAGGCCAGGCAGTGTGCCCCTGAGAGGGCAGTGTGTGAAGCCGTGAGGGTGAAGCCAAAGGTGCAGTGGAGACCCCAGAAGGTTAGAGGAGCCTGGAATGTGGATTGTGTGAGGAAAACTGCAAGGAGGGAGCAGAATAGGCTCAGGAGAGAAGCCATGGGCGCTACAACCACCAGCAGTGCTGTAGGGACAGAGCCACCCAACCCCTTTGGAGCTCACATCTTGCCACAGATTGCCTCAAATGTGGAGCAACAGGATTTAATGTTTGCCCTGCTGGATTTTGGACTTGCTTTGGTCCCATTGCTTTCTATCCCCCTTTTTATACTTTTTGGGATAGAAATGCCTGTCTTGAGTCATGGAATGTTGGAAGTGTTTAACTTTCTTTTCATTTGTATAGGGAAGCTGGGCCTAGTGGTGCACGACTGTAATCCCAGCACTCAGGAAGCTGAGGCAGGAGGATCGTTGCAAGTTCAAGGCCAGCCTGGGCTACAAAGTGAGCTCAAGGCCAGCCTGAACTGCAGAGTGAGACCCTGGCTAAAAAAAAAAAAAAAAAAAAAAAAACAATACCATCATTTATACCGGGACTCACAGCTAAGAGTTTGCCTTATTTCTCAGAGGAGATTTTGGACTAGGACTTTCCAGCAATGCTGAAACTGTTAGGACTTTGGCAACTCTTAGAGATGGACTAAATGGCTTTTTTTTTGTTTTGGTTTTTGGTTTTTGGTTTTTCTCTGGTACCGGGAACCAAACTCACAACCTTGCACTTGCCAGGCAGGCACTTTGCCGCTGAGCTAAATCCCCAGCCCCCTAAATGGCTTTTGTGTAAAAGAATGTAGATGAGTTTTTCAGGAGGCAGGGGTGGAATGTTATGGTTTGTGTCTAGATGTCCCCCCCAAAGCCTCATGTACTTTTAGGTGGGCCTTTTTTGGAGGTAGCTGAGTCTAGAATCTGTGACTGATACATGGTTCAATGCTAGGATTGAGGGTGCTGGGATTAAGGGTGGGTGATTGGGGGCCAGGGATTTAGCTCAGTGGCACAAATGCCTGCTTGGTAAGTGCAACGTCCTGTCCCGGTACCTGAAAAAAAAGGGTGGGTGATTGCTGGATCAGTCCCCTCATTTGATTGGCACTGTCGTAATCCCAGAAGTCTGGACAAGATAAAAGGGACAGAAAGAGGCTTGTTCCCCCTTTTTTGCTCTTGTTGTTTTTGTTATCTTCCACCGCCGTGGATTGTTGCCTCTCTGACATGTGCCATCCTGCTTTGGAGCCAACCAATTATGGACTGAACCCTCCACAAACTGTGAGCTAAGTAAACCTTTCCCCTCTTAACTTTGGGCATCAAGCATTTTGTCTCAGCAGTGAGAGAAAAGTAACTACGACAGCCTGGCACACCGTGACCCTTGATAAATGAATGAGTAGTTTTCTGACTTCTCCAAAGCAGAGACCGCAGAGGTACTTTTGGTTTGGTTTGAGATGAGATAGGGTCTCAGTATGTAGTTCAGATCTGCCTTAACTCTGGGTGATCCTCTTGCTTCAGTTTCTCAAGTGCTGGGATTACAGGGGTGTGCTATCACACTCAGCAGGATGGACTTTTATCTGTCATGGTGCCTGGCAGTGAGCTACCAACATGAGATTTGTTGCAGAATAAAGCATACACACATCCCTGACAAACATACCTGCTCAAACAGAAACTAATCCAGTAAGTTAATCAATAGATAAATGGATAAAGTGTGGTATTTACACACGATGGAGTACTACTGTGCCATAAAAAGGGAAATTTTGGAGTCATTCGTAGGAAAATGGATGCACATTGAAACCATAATATTAAGTGAAGCAAATTAGATGCACAAACTTAAATATCACATGATTTCTCTTATGTGAGAAACCCAAAATATAAAGAGCAAAATAAAAGATAATTGGAAATAGGGAGAAAGATCTTTTCTAAAAGGGAAGAGGACCAAGAGATGGAGGGAGAGGGAAGAAACGAGGAGAAGGGAATGAGAAAAACAGTGAAGATGTGTTACGCACCAAGTCCACCTGATGAATATACTCTGCAAACATATAATGACGAATATATACTATAAACATTTAATAACAAGATTTTTAAAAGACCAGAAAGCTGGACATGGCGTCGGATGTTTGTAATCACAACACTCAGGAGACTGGGGCAGGAAGATCACTAAGAGTTCGATGCCAGCCTGGGCTACATAGTTAGTTCAAAACCAGCCTGGACTATACAGCAAGACCTGTCAGAAAAAAAAGCTAAGAAAAAAAAAAAGAAAAGAAAACCCAGACACTCGGCGCTCACCCAGGCCCTCCTTGTAGGGACTGTCGCTGTGCCCTTCCGGGTCCCCAGGGAAGCAGAGTCTGCTGTCGGCCAGGCAGGCAGAGGCAGGAGTGTAGGCAGTGTGTTGGCAGAGGTGGGGTGGGCGAGGAAGCAGAGGCCTCTATTTTAAGCACAGGCTTCAGCTGTTCTATGGGGCCATAAGCTCAGGATCTAAAATAGACAGAGCCCTCGTGGTGACCAGGGCTGGCTCAGCCCAGGAGGGGCTGAACCTGGCAGCCACCTGCTGGGTGGCTCTGTTTGGGGTCGCAGGAGAGCTGCTGGCCTTGGAGGAGCCTCCGGGGGCAGTGCGGAGGGGAGGGTGGCAACAGAGGAGGCAGCTCCTTAGCTGCGAGGAGTTGGTCCTCCTGAGCAACTGGCTTCTCCGTGCTTGCTTCTATTTCAGACACCATAGGACCTGGGCTCACTCCAGTCCCCAGTACGCACCTGGGGCCACCAGCAGAACCTTCAGCAACTCGAGCCCTATGTCCTCATCAGAGCTGACCCAGAAGCCGAAGACAGGTCACAGCAAAGTCAGTGTCTGGCTGCCCCTACATGGGTGGACCTCAGCCTGAGATGACTTCACGCATGATCTGGTGTAACAACACTGACACCGCCCACCTGTACCTTCCCAGAAAGGAAAAAGATACTCACTGTCCACCAATGCCTTCATGCCCTGAAGGGCCAGCCAAAGCCTTGTAGCCCCAGGACTTTTTTTTTTTTTTTTTTGGAGACAGGGTCTCACTATGTACTTCAGGCTTGTCTTGAACTCACTATGTAGCCTCAGCAGGTCAGCAGTGATCCTCCTGCCTCAGTCTCCCGAGTGCTGGGATCATAGGCATGTACCACCATGCCCAGCTGAACCCCAGGATTTACAACAGTTCAATCCTTCCCTTCCTGGCCTTCCTCAGTTCAGACTCCTCCTGCATGCCCTAGTATGTTGTCCACAAAAACACAAGTGGTCCCCAAAACCACCCCCACAGCTTGTTAAAAACACAGCTGCCTGGGCCCCACTTTCAGCCCATTAACTCGGAGTCTATGGGGTAGAGCCAGGCTGGTTCCAGGTGGTTCTGATTCAGCGAACCCTTCAAGTCAGTGCTCCCATCAGCCATGGCCTCTTTGATTCTCGCTTCCTTGTTGTTTGAAACTGGAAACTCCAGATGCTCGGATGGGTGCCTCTCCATAAAGCAGAGTTTCTGTGGGAATCTGGTGGACCCCAAACCTCCGCAGCTAAGGGCCGACTTCTCACCAGCCCAGAAGCTGGCTTACCTGCTGGTCAGATTCTGCCTTTTGAATATAAACCATGAGGAGCGTTAGCTAAGGGAACTGGGTCCGGGAGGTGGCTTGGCGCTCATGCAGAAAGCGTCTATTTTTTTTTATTTACTTTTTTTGAGACAGGGTCACACTGTACAGTTCATGCTGGGCTTGAGTTCACAATGTAGCCCAGGCTGGCCTCGAAGTCTATTCTTTTTTTTTTTTGTCTTTCTGAGACAGGGTCTTGCTATGCAGTTCAGGTTGGCATTGAGCTCACTTTGTAGCCCAAGCTAGCCTCAAACTTGCAACGATACTCCTGCCTCAGCCTCCTGAGTGCTAGGATTACAGGCGTGCACCACCATCAAAGTCTATTCTTGGTGAGATACTGGTCTGGAGGCACCAGCCAGGATGGTCCCCAGCATCACAGGGCTCATATTCTGATGAGAGAGAGACAGTCAGTAAACGAGTAAATTAGGACATCAGATCACCTCAGATAGGAACCGAATTAGATTGTTTGGGGGTTTTTTTGATACTGGGGATTAACCCAGGGCCCTCACCTGGGCTACATCCCTGGCCCTTTTTTATTTATTTATTTATTTATTTATTTATTTTGGTTTTTTTTTTTCCAGTACCAGGAATCGAACTCACGACCTTGCACTTGCCAGGCAGGCACTGTGTCACTGAGCTAAATACCCAGCCCCCTTGGCCCTTTTTTAAAAAAATGATTTATTATTTTTAAATTTAATTAATTAATTAATTAATTATTTTGGAGGGTTTTGAGACATGGTCTTGCTATGTAGTGGAGGCTGACCTTCAACTCACTATGTAGCCCAGGCTGGCCTTGAACTCATGGCGATTGATCCTTCTGCCTCAGCCTCCCAAATGCTGGGATTACAGGAATGTGCCACCATGCCTGGTTTAATTTTTTACTTTGAGACAGAGTCTTGCTAAATCTATAAGTTGTCCAGGCGGGGCTCAAACTTACGATCTTCCTGGCTCAGCCTCTCAGTGCTAGGATTACAGGTGGGATGTTTTTTGGTTGTTTTTAATTTTTTATTAGTACATGTTTGCAGTACATAATGATTATGTTCACTGTAGGGAATTAGTACATGTTCATAACACATTATAACTTTTCCCCCTTCCTGTCCACCCCCTGAAGAATGATGTTCTTAACTACAAGTAACAGAAAATTACGATTGGGCTGGTTTAAGTTACAAGGGTGATTACTCACCCAGCTGCTACAGACTAAATTGTATCCCCTCAGATTCAAAGGTTGAAGTCCTAAAGCTCAGTGCATAGAATGTAACCATGGTTAAAGTCAGAGCCTTTGAAGATGGAACTATATTAAAATGAGGCCCTCTGGGGCTGGGGATATAGCTCAGTGGTACACAGCCTGCCTGGCAAGTGTGAGGTCCTGAGTTCAATTCCTGGTACCAAATCAATCAATCAATCAATAAAATAAAGCTACTTTAAAAAAATAGAATGAGGCCCTCATTCTAGGAAGGAAGACTGCTGTGAGTTCAAAGCCACCCTGGGCTACATAGTGAATATAAGGCCAGCCTAGACTACAGAGCAAGACCCTGTCTCAAAAATAAATAAATAGCCAGGTGTGGTGGCACATGCCTAGAATCCCAGCATTCGGGAGGCTGAGGCAGGAGGATCATTGCAAGTTCAAGACCAGCCTGGGCTACAAAGTGAGCTCAAGACCAACCTGAACTATATAGTGAGACCCTGTCTCA
>NW_004955479.1:10663904-10672625 GCF_000276665.1 Chinchilla lanigera | reverse complement strand
GGTCCTGAGTTTGATTGCAGGTACCAGAAAAAATAAATAAAATAAAATAAAATAAATCGAGGCCTTATGAATGGGTCCTAATCTAATGTGACTTTGGTTTTGGAAAGAGATTTGCTAGGTGTGATAGTATTAAAAATTTCCCAAAGGCTCCCAATAGATTCCCACCACTGTTCTTTTTTTTGTACTAGGGGTTGAACCGAGACCCTGTTGCACTGAGCTGCATTCCCACTTTTTTTTTTGAGACAAGGTCTGGCTAAATCACCCACCCAGGGCTTGAACTTGCCATCCTCCTGCCTCAGCCTCCCTGAGTGCTGGGATTGATTACAGGTGCCCCACCCAACCCCATCTCTTTGGGAACAACATTCTTACAGATCAGCAGAGCCTTGAGGCAGGAGGAAGGGCGCCAGGCCAAAGCACTGGGGGAAGCCCCGCAGAGGGGCAGGGCTGAGGGTGCTCTGCAATGGGAGGCCCAGCAGGAGGGCGCTGAGGAGGTGGCACTCAGCTGACCCCGACTGCTGGGAAGGGACCAGCAAGCAAAGTCGGGGAGCCTTGCAGTGCTGGCCAAGGAGTTTCGGCCTTGGTGGGGAGGGAGCTTGCTGAGTTCCTGCACCAGAGGGAAGCAGCTCTGTGTCTCTCACAAGACCTCCTCTTCCCCTTTGCCTTGGCTGGCCTGCCTGAAAAATGCAGCCAAAGGAAGACTGCCTGTCACCTCTGAGTGCCTGAGTCATCCCGGGGCGGGGCTAGAGGGGCACACCAGCGTGGCTCCTGCCATAAGGATGTCAACAAGGGCAGGAAGCCTGAGCCCTGCGTGGTGGCGCAGGCCTGTGGTAATCCCAGCCCTCCTGAGGCAGGAGGTTCACATTTGGGGGCCTGCCTGGGCTACATAGTGAGTTAAGGCCAGCCTGAACCACATAGAGAGACCCTGTCTTAGGCAGGTAGGTAGGTAGGTAGGTAGGTAGGTAGGTAGGTAGGTAGATAGATGATAGATAGGTCGATAGATAGATATAGATAGATTGATTCCCTACACAGTCTCCCCCTTTGTCCTCGAGGGGTATGTGCCAAGTCCCCCAGTAGACAGACACCTGAAGGCTCTGAGAGTACTGGACTACATGTAAGTTTGCCTTGTACATAGATGCCTATGATAAAGCGGGTTTTTGTAGCTTTTTTGGAAGGTGGGCTGGGGAGGGATTCAGGGCTAGAGGTGGAACCCAGGGCCTTGTGTAGGCAAGGCAAGCACGGTAGTGCTGAGCTACATCCTTAGCCCTTGAGAAAGCTTACTTTATAAATTAGGCACAGTAAAGGATTGATAACTTGTAATAAGCGGAATGTTGTAACACTATACTGTAACAAGTTGTGAAACTGTGGTCTCTTATTGTCTGCTAGCCTTTGCCCTTAGAAGAAGCACTCTAGGGGGCTGGGGATTTAGCTCAGCAGCACAGCACCTGCCTGGCAAGGTCGTGAGTTCGATTCCCAGTACCGGGAAAAAAAAAAAAATAGAAGAAGCGCTCTATACCTTCTCTTTGCCATAGCCAACTGCGGCATATTATTCTTGTGCTATAGGACAATTTTCAAGTGAACTGAGGGTTACCGGGATGCAGTGAATCTGATAAGGGAGCTGGGCACTGAGTGACTAGCAGTGGGCAGCGCAGGTAGCGTGGAGATGTTTGGCACACGGACAGTCAGCATCCAGGCGGCACCAGACTTCAAAATATTGCCGCAGAATCATGCTCATTTTAAATCTGGGGAATTGTTTATTTTTGGATTTTTTTTGTTTTGTTTTGTTTTGTTTTTTTTCGGTACTGGGAATCGATCTCACGACCTTGTGCTTGCCAGGCAGGTGCTGTACCACTGAGCTAAATCCCCAGCCCCTATTTTTGGATTTTTTTTTTTTTGCATTCTTTTTATTATTTTGTTTTGTGGTACTGGGGATCAAATCCGGAGCCTCGGCCCCGAGCTACATCACCAGCCCTTTTTTATTTTGAGGAAGGGTCTTGCTAATTGCCCAGGCAGAACTCAAACTTGTGATCTTCTTGCCTCAGCCTGCCACAGTGCCAGGATTACAGGTGTGCGCCACCACCACCAGAGGGTTTGGAGATTTCTAGCAGGCAGCTGGGCTTGTGGACCTGCAGCTCAGGAGAGGTCTTCTCTTTCTCCACTGATCCTTCAGTGGCTTCCTCTACACGTGCAGCAAGGAACATGGCTTTGTGGGTAGCACTGCACGCATTCACTCTCACGGTGTGCTTCCTTTTAATATCTACCCCATCTTCAAGTCCTGTTGCTCTCTCTTTCTGTTTTGTTTTTCTTAGTTTGTTGGAGAGGGTCTCTCTATGTAGTTCAGACCAGCCTTGACTCACTGTGTAGCCCAGGCTGGCCTTGAACTCTTGGCAATCCTCCTGCCTCAGCCTCCAGAGTGCTGGGATTACAGACATGCACCATCATGCCCAACTTCAAGCCTCTTCGGTTCAGTCAGCTCACACTACTTACTCGTATTATCCCAAATTACCGAAGTGACTCTCCTGTCTGTGATCTTTTTCTTCAGTAACATTCCTGTGGCCTAGGTGAGGAATTTATGCTTTTGCCTAAAGGAAGAGAAGAAGGAGCAGGTGTAGAGAGGGGCATGAGGCAGGGGCTCACACCACAGGTGCTGCCGGCCCTCTGAAGTCAGCCTTAGAGATGCCTGAGGCGAGGAGAAGTCGGGCCTCACAGGCTGTATGCAACACCTGCACTGTCCTCCTCCGGAATCCTCTCTCTCTCATCTGGGACACAGGAGCAAGTTCTAGCTGCTGCTTCTTCTCACTCCCTCCTTTCTTCTTCTCCTTCTCCTTCCCCTCTTCTTCCTCCTCCTCCTCCCACTCCCCCTCTTCCTCCTTTTTCTTCTTTTTTTTTTTTGGTACTGGGAATCTAACTCAGGACCTTGTGCTTGCCAGGCAGGTGCTGTGCCACTGAGCTATATCCCCGGCCCACCCCTCTTTTTTATATATATTGAGACAGGGTCTTGCGAAGTTGAGGTCTTGCTACAAACTTCTTCTTTCCCGTGGTCCTGGGGATTGAACACAGGGCCTTCCCAATGAGCTACATCCCCAGCCCTTGTTAAAATTGTGAGATAGGGTCTGCATCACTGGATTTGAAATTGCAATCCTGCCTCACCCTCCTGAGTAGGTAGCTAAGATTAGTGGCAGCACCACCACACCTGGCTTCTCTGGGAATCCTGACACCTGAGTGAACGGAGAATGGGCTGTGGCCTTATTGGACCTTCTGGCTTCTGGAGAGGCCTGATGGGGTCCCTGGGGGTGAGAAGAACTAGGCCAATCCCTAACTGGCTCTGTGGCTTGCAGGTGTGGTAGGTAATCCACTTTCTCTCCTCATCTAAAACTTTAGGAGAAATAGCACCTAGCCTGGCCTTTTTCCGGGATTCCTGTGAAAATTAAATATGGAAGCATTTGTAAACGCCCTTTGAAAGAGTGTTAAATCCCACACAGATGTAGGGTATTGTGATCACTTTGCAGAGCTGGGCTGTGGAAAGAAAGGGCTCTGGTCTCCTGTCTAGGGTGCTGTATGTCTGTGTGACTTGGCTCCTTGACCTGTCCAGAGTGTCCACTTACCTATTTTCTCAACCTGCTAATGACCCAAAGCAGTCCAGCTGGGCTGTCTATTGGGTTGTTTTGTTTTGTTTTGAGACAGGGTCTCACTATATAGTTCAGGCTGGCCTGAACTTCCTATGTAGCCCAGGATGGCCTTGAACTCACAGTGATCCTCCTGCCTCAGCCTCCCAAGTGCTGGAATTACAGAAGTAATTCCAAGGCCACCTAGCAGTCTATTGGGTTTTTGAGACAGGGTCTCACTGTGTAGTTCAGGATGGCCTTGAAATCACTATGTAGCCCAGGGCTCCAAACCCTGGCAATCCTCCTGCCTCAGCCTCCTGAACTGTGGGATTACAGGCATGCACCACCACCCCCAGCAAGTTTGCCTAGTCATACTATCCTGAAAACAGGCAGACAAGAGATATTCTGTACTTGTCAGTTCACAGCTAGCCTCAAATTTTCTGGTGTAGTTCCTGAACACTGTGTAGACAAAACATCCCCTCCAAGATCTATCTGAACTCTTGATCCAGAATCTGTGCACACGTAAAGTACTGGAAGGAAGGAAATTAGTTCTATATGAATCTGAGCTCAAGGAAGAGTCTGGGTTAGACACATAAACTTGAGCATTGTTTGGATATAATTGTATTGGTGGGTTTGTTTAGTTTTGTTTCATTTTGTTTGTGATAATGGGGATTAGTCCAGGGGCACTTTCCCACCTAACTACATCCCCAGCCCTTTTTTGTATCTTTATTTTGAACCCAGGCATGGTGGTGCACACCTATAATTCCAGCACTCGGGAGGCTGAGGCAGGAGGATCATTTCGAGTTTGAAACCAGCCCGGGCTACAAAGTGAGCTCAAGGCCAGCCTGAACTGCAAAGCAAGACCCTGTCTCAAAAAGACAAACAAAAACAAACAAATCTTTATTTTGAGACAGGGTCTCTTGGGGCTGGGGATTTAGCTCAGCAGCACAGCATCTGCCCGGCAGGCACGAGGTCATGAGTTTGATTCCCGGTGCCGGGGAGGGTGCAGGGGGAAGAGTCTCTTGAAGTCACTACCTTGCCTAGGCTGGGCTTAAATTTATGATTTTCCTGCTTTAGCCTCCCAGAGTACTGGGATAAGAGGCATGCACTACCACGCCCTGCACCATAAACTCTTGAACCACATGGCCAGGTATAGTCACAGCAGTGACTCCACTTCTCTGGTACCAATTTTTCTTGTTTTTGGTTTTTGTTTTTTGAGACAGGTCTTGCTTTGTAGTTCAGGCTGGCCCTGAACTCTCTATGTAGTCCTTACTTGCCTCCAACTCTCAGTGATCCTCATGCCTCAGCCTCCTGAGTGCTGGGATTCCAGGCATGTGCCACCATGCCTGGCTTCTGGTACCAATATTTGACTTAGATACTTTCCTCATTGCTGAGACAAAATACCCAACAATGTTAAAAGGGGAAAGGTTTCTTTGGCTCACAGTTTGTAAAGGTTTTAGTTCATAATTGGTTGGCTCCACGGCAGGGTAGCATGGTAGATAGGCATTGCAGAGGAAAAACAGTTCATGGCAGGCAGAAGGTAGCAAAGCAACAAGGGCTGACTACGGACAGTTCTTTGTATCTCTTATATCTTATATAGACTACTTAGGGCGGGGGGTACTCATACCCTTAATCCTAGTGCCCTCAATGCTAGCATTACACCATGAATCAATCCCAGTGTCACACACTCTAGACCCAGCCACCTCTGTAATGGCCCTACCTATGACCACATGACGTTTGGGGGGGGACATCTAAACACAACATATAACAGAGATCCTGTCTCAAAATTACAAATGAAGTGAGGAATTTGTTCTAAGCATTTTTTTTTCCCCGGTACCAGTAATCAAACTCACAATCTCGGGCTTGCCAGGCAGGCATTGTGCCTCTGAGCTAAATCCCCAGCCCCTCTAAGCATTTATTAACCTGTTGTTTGTTTCTTTTTGAGACAGGGTCTTGCTATGCAGTTCAGGCTGGCCTTGAGCTCACTTTGTAGCCCAAGCTGGTCTGGAACTTGCAATGATCCTCTTGCCTCAGCCTCCCAAGTGCTGGGATAACAGGCATGCAGCACCATGCCCAGCTCTTTGTTTTTTTTGTTTTTTTTTTGTTTTTTTTTTTTGGTTTTTCTCCGGTACCGGGAACCGAACTCACGACCTTGCGCTTGCCAGGCAGGCGCTTTTGCCGCTGAGCTAAATCCCCAGCCCCCCAGCTCTTTGTTTTTGAGACAAGGTCTCCCTATGTAGTTAAGGCTAGCCTAGACTCACTGTGTAGCCCAGGCTTGCCTCTGACTTGAAGCAGTCCTCCTGCCTCAGCCTTCCAAGTGCTGGGATTACAGGTGTGCACCAACACGCCTGGCTGTTTTTGCTTTTTTTGAGATAGGATCTTGCTATGTAGTTCAGGCTGGTTTTGAACTCATTATGTAGCCCAGGCTGGCCTCTAACTTGGGGTGATCTTCCCTCCCTTGGGCTCTCTAGTGCTGGGTTTAGCAAGTCTGCCTTTTTGAGTCCTTGACTATATCTGCCACAGACCCTGCTTGGCACAACAAGTTTTTGTTTTTGTTTTGTTTTTGGTACCGGAAATCAAACTCTGGACCTTGCACTTGCCAGGCAGGTGCTTGTGCTGCTCAGCTATATCCCCAGCCCACTGCAAGTACTTTCTAAGTCAGGTCTGTTGCTACCCTCATGGAGATCTCTTGTTAGACACTAATCCCTCACTACACAAATCCACCGTGAACTTCAGCAGTCCACAAACCTAGTCTCCTGGTATCATCCAGTGCTTCACCTAGTGACTCACAGTACCATGCCCTTGGGCCCAAGATGGATCGGCATCAACATGACATCCGAGCGCTGTCAGAGTGCACCTCCTTGCCTTCCTGAACAGCCCAGCAAGATCTGTCATAATGAATAGCAGTAGGTCACAGGCCTGCGGTACAGCTCAGAAATAAAGCATTTTCGAGCATGCAGGAGGCCCTGGGTTCAATCCTCAGCAACCCTCAATGAAGACAAGAGATTAGTTGGGTGCAGTGGCGTGTGTTTGTAATCCCAACACTCAGGGAAACTGAGCCAGGAGGCTCGCAAGTTTGAGCCCCACCAGGGCAACATATGGAAACTCTATCTCAAAATTTAAAAGAAAAGGGCCAGGAACATAGTTCAGAGATGCAGCGCCTGCCTGGCAAGGGTGAAGTCCCAAGTTTGATTCCTGGTACAAATCAATCAACCAATCAATAAGGCCTGGGATGTCGCTCAGTGTTAGAGCTCCCCTGAGTTTGACCCCTAGTACTGAAAAAGAAGTTAATTTTGGGGGGAGTGGTTAGTAATTTACTCAAAATAGTCTTCAGACTGATGTTCTCCAGTACTGGTGGCTGTATGACCTTCCAGAAAATCTAGTCTTTCACCCAGCTGTGGCACGCACACGTACAATACCACCACTCTGGCAGGTTAAGACACAGAGTTAAAAGTTTGAGCCCAGCCAGGGCAACTTCATGGCTTAGTGAGCTCCTATCTCAAAAAAAAAAAGGCAGAGTATATAACAACTCTATGCAAAGGCCCTAAGTTTGATGCTCAGTGCTAGAAAAAAATTTTTTCAGGGCTACCAGTGGTTATAGTTGAATTGTTTTGAATTCGAACCCCTCCACCCCAGTCCTGTTCTAGTTTCCAGTGAGGAAGGAAAGGCCTATAAGGTAGGGTTAGCTATTGGTCTGGTCGGCTTGGAGAGCACCAGACATCCCCCTGACTAGGCTTTGTCCCAGACAGGGCCACTTCCCCTGTTCCTGGCCACCCACCAAGGGCACGGCAGGCACAGATGAAGGCCAGGCCACAGGTGCAGGCCAGGCAGGTGTGCATTCTGGGGGCCTCAGGAGGAAGCCAGCAAGGTTGGGCGGGAGCAGGCTGGGAGCTGACTGCTGGGTCACCTGGGGACCTCTTACCTCTGTGCAGAAATACGGCTGTGCCTCCGCTCCTGGACCTTTGCTTCCCTTTCTAAGTGAGGAGAAATATTTCCCTTCACTAGGGGGGCCGCGGGAGTTAAGGAGGAAGCAGCACGGGTGAGACAGGTCCTGGCCTGGGTGGAGTGGGCTCGAGTGTCTCGGCCTGGTCCCAGTTGTCTCAGAGGGAACCTGAACCAGCCATGCCGAGTGGGAGATGGAGGCCAGGCCACAGGTCCTGAGATCCTGACTGTGTTTCAGATGCTGCTGGGTGAAGAATGTGGGAGCCTTGGCCCCTTTTTTGTACACTGTCAAAATTCCTGGGCAGAGAAACAGTTCAGATCTCAAAATATGTACTGGAACTCTCCCGTGCTGCAAGACTGCTTCCTGTCTGTCTTCAGTGCCAGTGAACACCAGAAAGTTTCCTTTTCGGGAGTTCAAAATTCAAACCAGCAGAGGTGAACGGAGCACAAACAAAGGGGCAGGCACTCACGTGAATCCCCAGTCGCAGGGGCTCTAGAGGCTACATCCCCAGAGACGGGGAGGTAGCAGAGGCTTGGGTGGAGCCTCCTTGGGGGAAAGGAGGGCTCTTTAAGGGTGGGAGGGAGAAGGGAAACAGCCTAAGGGGACCAGAAAGTAAACTACTGAGCTAGATTCAGGAAGGGTGGGGTCAGCCTGTGTAACTTCTGAAGCAAGGAAATAGAAATGTGGTTGATACATAACCTGTAATCCCTGCACTTTGGGAGGCTGAGGCAGGAGGAATGCAAGTTTGAGCCCAAACTGAGAATGATCCTGTGTCAAAATATGTATGTATGTATGTTTAGTTTTTGAGAGAGGGTCTTACTATGTAGTTCAGTCTGGCCTTGAACTCACTGTAGCCTCAAATTTGTGGCAATCCTGCCTCAGCCTCCCAATTGCTGGGATTATAGACATGGACCACCATGCCCAACTTTTGACTCAGATTTTTTTTTAAAAAGGACTGGGGAAGTAAGTAGCTCAGTGGGAAGGCCCAGGGTTCAAGCCTTACCACAGCAAAAAAAAAAAAAAAAAAAAAAAAAAAAAAAGAAAGAAAGAAATTTACAAAGTGTTGGCCGCAGACGATTTTTGCAGCCATTCATTCAGTCTTCCAATACGTACTGAACTTCTGCTGTGCACCAGGCTTAGTTGTGGGAAAATCAGGATACAGGGATTGTCTAACAG
>NW_004955479.1:10653310-10663804 GCF_000276665.1 Chinchilla lanigera | reverse complement strand
AGAGACAAGATTTTAAAATTAGTTTTATTTTTAATTGACTCATGGTATTTGTACATTTTCATAGGGGTAGAGTGCAATAATTCTATACATGTAAACAATGTATAATGGTCACATATGGGTAATTAGCATTTCTATCTCCTCAAACAGTGATCATTTCTATGAGTTGGGAACATTTGGAATTTTCTATTCATTTTGAAATACGTAATAAGGGGCTGGGGATTTAGCTCAGCGACACAGCGCCTGCCTGGCAAGCACAACATCATGAGTTCGATTCTTGGTACTGAAAAAAAAAAAAAAAAGAACCAGGTGAAATGCATAATAAAATGTTTGAGGCCAGCCTAGGCTACATAGTGAGTTCAAGGCCAGCCTGAACTACATAAAGAGCAAATAAATAAGTAAGTAAGTGAATAAATAAATAAATGCAAGCCATAATAAACTTGCAGACTGTAGTTAGCCTACTGTGCTATAGAGCACCAGAACTGATTCCCTCTAACTGTGTGTTGGTCCCCATTACCTCACCTTACCTGACCTCTCTACCTCTCCTTCCCTTCCCAGCCTCTACTGAGCATAATGCTGCCCTCTGCTTCTAAGAGATTAACTTTGTCAGTTTCCAGAAATAAGAAACTGCATTGTGTTTCTGTGCCTGCAGTATTTCATGTAATATGATGTCCTCCAGTTCCGTCCACGTTGCCACAAAAGACAGATGTGCTGGGTGTGGTGACGCACACCTATAATCACAGTACTCAGGAGACTGAGGCAGGAGGATCACTGTGAGTTTGAGGCCAGCCTGGGCTACAAAATTGAGTTCAAGGCCAGGTTGCAATATATAGTGAGACTCTGTCTCAAAAAAAACAAAACAAAAAAAGGCATGATCCTTTTTGTGGCTGAATAATATTCTATTGTGTATGTGAGCTATATTTTCTTCGTCTACTCTTCCATCAGTGGACACCTTGGTTGATCCTATTTCTTGGCTGTTGTGTGCAGTACTGCAGTGCATACCAGTGTGCAACGGTCTCTGAGATACTAATCTCTTTTTCTTTGGATGGGTGCCCAGGAGCGGGACTGCTGTATCACATAGGAGTTCTATTTTGAGGTTTTTTTTTTTGGAATCTCCATGCTGTTTCCCACAATGGCTGTTTCCCTTATATACCTACCAGCCTTGTCTGAGAGGTCCCCTTTCTCCACATCCTCACCAGCACTGTGTGTTATTCTTTGCCTTTTTTGTAACAGTCAGTGCAACTGGGAGGAGATGACAGCTCGTTGTGGCTCTGATTTGCATTTCCCTGATGATTAGCCATAGGAGACGAGTGAAAAGGGCTAAGAGGAAAACCTTTGGAGTTTCTGTGGTCCTTCTCACTTATGCCCCAGTCCACGTAATCTCCCTTCTCAGACAAAATGGCTTTGTTATTTTACCCTCCCTTTACCAGATGCCTTTATAAGATACCAGAGAAGACACCGTTTGTCATTTTATTTAATTAATTCACTAGTTCATTCAACAAATATTTCTGTTATCCTCCCCCACTTTTTAGTGGTACTAATGATTGAATCCAGGGCCTTCACACTGAGCTACATTCCCAGCTCTTTCAAAATTTCTATTTTAAGACAGGATCTTAAAAAGCCATTAAATTGCCCAGGTTGGAGCCTAGAATGGTGGCTCACACCTGCAATCACAGCACTCAGGAGGCTGAGGTTAAGAGGATTGCTGCAAGTTGTTTTTTTGTTTGTTTGTTTGTTTGTTTTCCAGTACCGGGAATCGAACTTACGACCTTGCGCTTGCCAGGCAGGCGCTGTGCTGCTGAGCTAAATCCCCAGCCCCGATTGCTGCCAGTTTAAGGCAAGCCTGGGTTACATAGTGAGTTGAAGGCCAGCCAGAACTACACAGTGAGACCCTGTCTCAAAAAGAAAAAAAAAAAATTAAATTAAAAAAATAAATTGCCCAGGCTGGACTTGAACTTGTGAACCTCCTGCCTGAGCATCTCAGAGCGCTGGGTTTATAGGCATCCACCACCATGCCTGGCATGAACCTCCTTTTTATTTTTATTTTTGAAACAGGGTCTCACTATGTAGTTTAGGAGGGTCTACAACTCACAGCGATTGCCAGGCATGGTGGTGCACACCTGTAATACCAGCACTTGGGAGGCTGAGGCAGGAGGATCACTGCAAGTTTGAGACCAGCCTGGGCTACAAAGTGAGCTCACAGCCGGCCTGAACTGCACAGTGAGACCCTGTCTCAAAAAGACAAAAAACAAACAAACAAACAAAAAAATTCACAGTGATCCTCCTGCCTCAACACCCCCACCCCTGGGATTATAGGTGTGTGCCACCACACCCTGCTAAACTTTTTTTATATCAGTAATTCTAGAACAGGGCGTGGTGGCCCATGCCTATAATCCCAGCACTCGGGAGGCTGAGGCAGGAGAATTGCTGTGAGTTGGAGGCCAGCCTGGGCTACAAAGTGAGCTCAAGGCTAGCCTGAGCTGCATATCGAGACCCTGTCTTAAAAAAAAAAAAAAAAAAAAAAAAAAAAAAAAAAAAAATTCTAGAAAGTTTTCAATTAGCAGTCCACTTCAGGGGAAGCAAAAGAACCTTTATTAAAAGTATGATCTGCCTCTGTGCCTCCCAGACTTTTTCAACTGATGGCCCATGGCTGGCCAGGGGCAGTATTTGTGTGACACGCAGGGTAGACAGACTGGACGCACCCTCCAGGAACCAGCTGCTCCAGAGCTGTGGGGGTCCCATTTCTCCCCACACAGCTGTAACCCTCACTGGGGCATACTATTAGGAGCCCCAAACTACACTGGAAGCCTCACCACCAGAGGAAAAAACAAAACACAACTACCTAGAATTAATAGACGGAGAGTATGGCCATCAGTTACACAATGATGAGATAAAATATGCAACATACTGTGGACACATTTGTGTCCAAAGCAAAATACAGACATTTTATTTATTTATTTTTTTTTTTGTCTTTTTGAGACAGGGTCTCACTATGCAGTTCAGGCTGGCCTTGAGCTCACTTTGTAGCCCAGGCTGGTCTCGAGCTCGCAAGGATCCTCCTGCCTCAGCCTCCTGAGTGCTGGGATTACAGGTGTGCGCCACCATACCTGGCTAATACAGACATTTTAGTATGATGCTGTTACCTCTCTCACCAGCATCATTCCTATCAAGCTTAGGCCTGCTCTCCAAACCTGGACCAATCTGCTCTGGAGCCAGGGGGTGGTTGCAGTCTCTCCGTCTCTCCATGTCTTTTCTAACCTGGGGGCTATGTGGATTCACCATCACAATTATAATAATCATAATAACATAATCCCCTGCTAGGCGTGGTGATGCATGCCTGTAATCCCAGCACTTGGGAGGCTGAAGCAGGAAGAGCTCAAACTGAGGCACAGCCTGGGCAATTTAGTGACTTAGTGAGACCCTGTCTCAAAATAAAAAATAAAAAAAAAGCACTGGAGATGTAGCAAAGGCACTGGTTTCAATCCTCAGCACTGTGATCAGTCAATCCATCAATCAATCACCCACTTGCACTTAAAAAGCAGAGTATGTGGAGTCAGAGCTTCCACCTCTACAGCTCCCGTGTGGCCCTGCTCTTGAAGAGGAATGAACCAGGCTCTTAAGGGAGAAGGCTTTAGGGTCTCAGATTGCAGATTCCAATTCCAGCTCCATCTCAGGACAGGTAGGGAATTCTTCCCCGACGGGAGAAGATTGTGGGGGAACATTGAGATTGTGTAACACCAGGGAGTTTATGCATACATCCAGTTGGGATCACTGTCTCTGTCTCTGTCTCTGTCTCTGTCTCTACCTCTCTCTCTCCTCCCTCCTTTGTGGTACTGAGGGGACTGAACCCACAGCCTATCATTGAGTTATATCCCAGCTCAGTAAATTTCCCAGGGGCCGGGGAGATAGCTCAGCAGTACAAGTGCCTGCCCGGCAAGCGCAAGGTCCTGAGTTTGATTCCCAGTGCCAAAAAATAAAAATAAATAAATAAATAAATAAACAAATAAATTGCCCAGGCTATGCCTGTAATCCCACCACTTGGGAGGCTGAGGCAGGAGGATCACCATGAGTTTGAGGCTAGCCTGGGTTACATAGTGAGTTCAAGGCAAGTCTGAACTACATAGTGAGACCCTGTCTCAAAAAACCCACAATAAATAAATAAATAAATAAAAGCAAAAAGGGCTGAAGACATAGCTCAGTGCAAACAAAGGCCCTGGGCTGAATCCCCAGTATTTCCTTCCAGAATCCTGAAAGCTTTCATAGTCATGAAGGAGGTGGGGTCAGGAGGGGCCTTAACCATAGTGAGTCCACTGTCTCCTATGGATTATGTTTTTCATGAGTTGACAAGCAGGGAGGCACAGCAGACTGCAAGTAATGTGGGCCTTGAAGCTGGGGAGCTGGACTTGAACCCAATGTCCCATTACTGTCTGTGTGACCTTGGCAAGTTCCTTGCCTGCTGAGGGCTGAGCTTCTTGGTCTATAAAACAGGAGAGCCAGGCGTGGAGGCACACGCCTGTAATCCCAGCACTTGGGAGGCTGAGACAGGAGGATTGTTGCGAGTTTGAGACCAGCCTGGTCTATAAAGTGAGCTCAAGGCCAGCTTGAACTGCATAGTGAGATCCTGTCTCAAAGAAGACAAAAAAAAAAAAAAAAAAAAAAAAAGACAGGAGAGCAACACCTGCCCCACCAGACAGTTAAGTTGTAAATAACACGCTGGCCTGGAGCCTGGTATGGAGCAGCAGCTCAGTGTGTGAGGTTTCCTGGGATCCTAGAGGAATCCTAAGGAAGAGCTGCTTCGAAGTGGGTTCGGTGAGCCCTTCATCTTTAGCCACCTTTTCATCCATAGACTCCTTTTCTTCCTTTCGTTTTTTCGCTATCTGGGCACTTACTGTGGACACACACTGATCTAGCAGTAAACAGCAGTGAATGAAACAGACAAAACTTGGTGTTTTCAGCATCTGCCTGGCAAGCGTGAGATCGTGAGTTCAATTCCTGCTACCAAAAAAACCCCAAAAAACAAAAACAAAAAACTTGGAGTCTTAGTGGTGTACACATTCTAGCGGAGGAAGAAGACAAGCAGCTAAGTAAGCTAAGTAACATACAGTAGATGGCAACAAGTCCTAGGGAGAAAAATAAACAAAGAAAGAGGAGCTGCAGAGGGGAAATGGAGATTACAATTTTGAATAAGGTGCTCAGGATGACATTCCAGCAAAGACCTAAAGAAGATTAGGGAGGAAGACCTATGGTTGTTATCTAGGGGAAGAGTATTTCAGGTTGCAAGAGTAGCAAGTGCAAAGGCCCAGTGGTAGGAGCATGCTTGGTGTCTTGGTTACTTTTCTTTCATTGCTGAGATAAAATACCTGATGCCCAAAATTAAGGAAGGAAAGGTTTATTTAGCTCGCAGTATGTGGAGTCCACACTTAGCTGGCTCCAAGGCAGAGTGGCACATGGCAGAGGGCAACAGTTCATGGTGGCTGAAGACAGCAAAAGCAGCAAGAGCAAAAGGGAGGAGTGGCTGCAAGCATCCTCTTTCTCTCCCTTACATATGCAAAACTATCCGCCACAGGGTGGGTGTAGCACTCATAATCCCAGCATTGGACTGTGGATCAATCATAAACTCTAAAAGACTGCCCCATGACTGCATGAGGCTTTGGGGGGACATCCAGACACAAACCATAATACTTGGTGTCCTTGAGGACCAGCAAGATGGTCAGTATGACTAGAAAGGAATGAGAGGGGATGGTAGGGCAGCTTGTTATGGTTTCTGTCTTACATGTCCCCCTAAATCTTCGTGCTCCTAAATGGAGCTCTGGGGAGGTGATTGGCTCATGGGCGTGTGATACTCAGCAGTGATTACTCCACTGATGAGTCTATAGCTGATTGTGATACTGGGAGGTAGTCTGGCTGGAGGAGGTGGGTCACTGGGGGCTTGGCCTGGGAAGGTCTATCTCATTCTCCCCTTCTCTTGATCCTTGCTGCCTCCTGACTGCCATATCATGGACAGTTTCTCCTCTGTTATGCCCCCTTCTGGTTTTTTTTAATTAATTAATTAATTAATTAATTATGTCTTTTTGAGACTGCGTCTCGTTATGCAGCTCAGGCTGGCCATGAGCTCACTTTGTAGCCCAGGCTGGTCTCGAACTTGCAATCATCTTCCTGCTTCAGCCTCCTAAGTGCTGGGATTACAGGCGTGTGCCACCATGCCCAGCTTGATGTCCCCTTCTGGCATGCTACCCTCCTTGCAGCCAGCTGACTACAGACTGAAACCTCTACAGACTATGAGCCAAAATAAGACTTTCCCTCTGTAACCTGTGGGTGTCAGGTATTTTGTCCCAGCAACAAGGAAGTGATACAGCGCCTACTGGGAGCTGGAAGCCTGTGATGGCTTTGGCTTTTGGATCCAATAAGGGCTAGACAGGAAGAGGCGAGTTGGGAAGTGACTGTAAGAATCCAGGTAAGAGATGACCATGAGCAGGCAGAGCGAAGACCCTGGATATTTTGTGATAACAGCACCAACAGTTTTGCTAATGATTGGACATGGGGGTTAGAGAAAGAGAAGACTCTATAGGATCATTCTTAGGACTTGGCCTGAATAGGAAAAGACATACGGTGGTACTTTAATTCACCAGCTTGATTCTTTCCACGATTCTGGTTGCAAACCATATTGGATTCTGGTTGTAAATTCAGCAGTAAGGTTCCGTGTTGACCTTATTTGATTCAGTTCTCATCCAATTTGGTTTGCGACCAGCATCATGCAGAGAATTGAGTTCCTGAATGCAGTTGCCAATATTTGATGGTTTTTTGTTTTGTTTTTGTCTTTTTTTTGAGGCAGGGTCTCGCTATGCAGTTCAGGCCAGCCTTGAGCTCACTTTGTAGCCCAGGCTTGGTCTCAAACTCACAACAATCCTCCTGCCTCAGCTTCCCGAGTGTTGGGATTACAGGCATGCACCACCAAGCCAGGCAATATTTGATGATTTTTAACCTTAAGAGACATTTTTTTCTTTTTCTTCTTTTGCTTTTTGAGATAGGGTCTCACTATGTAGTTCAGGCTGGTCTTGAACTCACTATGTAGCCCAGGTTGGCCTTGAACTTGCAGCAATTCTTCTGCCTCAGCCTCCCAAGTGCTGAGATTGCAGGTGTGCAAACTCATTTGTTTCAATTTAATAGTTGCTGTTTACTGAGGTGAGGAAAACTATAGAAGGACAAGCTGAGGTTTATTTTAAGGAGAAGGTATCTGAAGTTCATTCTGGGTCATGATGAGATGTAGCTATTATGTGGTCTGGAGATCAGGGGCAAGAACCCATAGGAGAAATATCTTTTAAAGAGTCAAAAGAAGCTGGATTTGATCTATGATCTCAGCTACTTGAAAGGCTGAGGCAGAAGGATCACTAACTCAAGGAGAACCTGGGCAACTTGGCAAGACTGCATCAAAATAAAAAATGTAAAGAGGGCTGGAGGGCAGGGTCTATAGCTCAGTAGAAGGCCCTGGGTTCACTCCCTAGTACTGGGAAAAAAAAAGAAGGAGGAAGGAGGAAGGAAAAAAAAACAATCAGCAGAGGGTAGGGATGCTAGTTAAAGCGCTGAGCCTAGATGAGGTCACCAAGGGATTAAGGTTTAGGTAAACAGCAAAGGCCCAAGGCCTCTTTCACAGCTCAAGATCAGGGAGATGAGGCAGCAAAGGAGAAGCAGGAAGCAAGAGCTGGCAATGCAAAGGCTGGACCAGGGCAGCCCCTGAGAGCTGGCTAGATGTAGGGATGAAGAGTTTCCAAGCTCTTCTTGGAATAACTCCTTGAGGTTTGGAGTTGTGTGTGTGTGTTTGTGTGTGTGTGTATATGTGTGCACACATGTGCTGGGAGCAGAGTGGGCACAAGAACACTTTACACATGACTACCTCTGTGGAACCTGCAGCATGTCCTACTGATGCAAGGACAGGGAGCGCAATTTGCTTATCTTGTTGGCAGATGAGGAAACTGAGGCATAAAGCTTTGGTGACCTGGCCCAGGGTTGTATCAGCAACAGGCAGGTCTGGGACTGGAAGGGCTGTGTGTCAAAGCTTTCACTGAATTGTGCCATACACATCCCTAAGTGTTCACTGACTGCTTCTCTGGGGACACACTGACAAGGTTACCCAGAGATGACCTGAAATGAGGTTGAAGGCTTTATTTCCACAGCTGCAAAGATACTGCTGCTGTGATTACCTTCAGGAGGGGTCTGGACCTGTGAGGTCTGATGAGAATGCACCAGCTCAGATGAAGTGCTTTCCCTGGACATGGTGGTGCATACCTGTAAATGCCAGCACTCAGGAGGCCAAGGCAGGAGGACCTCTCTGAGTTTGAGGCTAGCCTAAACTACATAGCAAGACACTGTCTCAGAAATAAATAAGCAAACAAACAAATAATAAAGAACTACACTCACAATGAGAAACCAACCAAAGGAACTCGGTGGGAATAGCAGTAAATTCACTTTGGTTCCAGAGCTGCAGGGGTTAACAGTTAACCTCAGAGACGCAGTAGTTCCAGGGCTGGGCTCTTCTACTCACTGCACCAAATGCTTGGTTTCATCTTACTCCCTCTTTGAGTCTTGCTCAAAGCATTATGTTCTCTCCGAGCTTCTTGTCTTGCCTTGGAGGAGCGGCTTCTGAGATCAGAGGCCTCATGGGTCGAGCGTGGCCCTGCCCTACACAGAGATAAACAGGCCCGGAATCCATTTCCCAGATTGCAACAGCCTGAGTCAGGCAGGGTCGGACAGCTGGTCCCTCCCAAGCGCCCCTTGGTTGTACCTGATAAGGAAGAGTCACTCATTGCAGCACTGTCTTGGGAGAGCACACACATAAACAGACACTCCCAGGCCTGGGTCAGCAGAGAGTCAATTATTGACCTTCCGAGTGGCCGGCACGCTGGGAGAGAGGAGAGTAAATGCACTCCGGCTCAAGAGGAGCTCCATTTTTCTTTTCTTTTTTTTTTTTCTTTTCCACTTTTCTTTAAGAAAACCAGGGCTGTCCTTGGCTTTGCTCTGAGGCCATCTTTTGAACCTCCAGTCAAGGGCAGTCTCAGGGGCCCCTGCAGCTCTGGAGAGAAGATGGAAGGGTCGCAGAGGAGGCCGGAAGTGGTCTGAGCAGGGAGATGGATTTATGAGGGAACAAATGGCAAAAGACCCAGGGAGAAAAAGGGTATCATGAAAATGCAAATATACTTTCATCCAATGTGAGGGAACTGAAGCTAGAACATCTTCAATAAAACAAACAACCCCCCTAAAAGTGAATGTTCTCCCCCTTGACAATATACAGTGCATAAGGAAGGGCAAACGGAATGTTGATAGTCTAGTAATAGTTACACAACAATAGTACCTGCACCAGTGCCATAGAACACCTTGTAATCAACACTTGGCATTAACTTTATGAAAGCAGTTCATAGTTCACAGGGGGCTTTGACATTCATCTTTTCCATTTACCCCACCAACCCACTCAAATGGGTGAGGCATTATGAGGCCCATTTTATAGACAAGAAGACTGAGGCCCAGGGAGGATATGTGCAATTAACTGAGGTATAATTACAAGCAGGGAGGGGCAGGTTTGTCTTAAGCAGCCCACAGCTAAAAGACACACCATTCATCTTTAGGATGATTCCTTTTCCATGACCACTCAGGGGGCTGAATCTCCATTGTATTTCTAAGTAGAGCAGTCCAGTTCTCTCCATTGCTGTAAGTTTCTATAACTAAAGATCCTTCTGATTCTTTTTTGTTCTTTCAGTAAACTGAGGGTTGAACCTAAGGCCTCAAACATGTGAGGTGAGTATTCTACCACAGCTCTATCTCTTCAGCCTTGTTATTATTATTTCGGTACTGGGGATTGAACCTCAGGCTAACCTACATCCTTGGGCCTTATTAATTAATTAATTTATCAATTAATTTAATAGGGATTGAACCCAGGGCCTCTGCACTGAGCAACATCCCCAACCCTTTTTTACTTTTTATTTTGGGACAAGGTTTCACTAAGTTACTAAATTGCTCCCTGCCAAAAATAATTGCCCAGACTGGGCTTGAATTTATTTATTTTATTTTATTTTATTTTATTTTTTTGTCTTTTTGAGACAGGGTCTTGCTATGCAGTTCAGGCTGACCTTGAGCTCACTTTGTAGCTCAGGCTGGCCTTGAACTCGCGAAGATCCTCCTGCCTCAGCCTCTCAAGTGCTGGGATTACAGGCGGGCATCACCACGCCCAGCTTAAAATGTAGTGTTTTAATTACACATTTTATTACAGTATAAGACACACTGCTATTAATTCCCCTACCCTCCCCTTCATTTCAAACCCACTTATCTCATGGTTCTTGCCTCTCTCTGAAGAGGTTCTGGAACTCCTCCGTTGTGACTGTCTTTAGTCACACTGCTGTGGCTGCCTCAACATCCTGAATCCATTAAAAACATTTACCTTTAGAGGTCACTGACTCTGGGGAAGAACCGGACGCTGCACAGTGCCAGGTGGGTGAATAAGGTGGACAA
>NW_004955479.1:10642218-10653210 GCF_000276665.1 Chinchilla lanigera | reverse complement strand
TTTTATTTTTTTGTCTTTTTGAGACAGGGTCTTGCTATGCAGTTCAGGCTGGCCTTGAGCTCACTTTGTAGCCCAGGCTGGTCTCGAACTCACAATGATTCTCCTGCCTCAGTCTCCTCTGAGTGCTGGGATTACAGGTGTGCTCCACCACGCCCGGCTCCTTTATTTTATTTTTTAAAAATTTTTTGGTCTTTTTTGAGACAGGGTCTCACTATGCAGTTCAGGCAGGTGTTGAATTCACCTTATAGCCCAGGCTGGTCTTGAACTCACAACAATCCTGCCTCAGCCTCCTGAGTCCTAGGTTTACAGGCGTGTGTCATCATGCCTGGCTTGGCTATGTTTTTTGGTTTTTTGTCTGTTTGTTTGTCTTTTTGAGACAGGGTCCCGCTATGTAGCTCAGGTTGGCCTTGAACTCACTTTGTAGCCCAGGCTGGCCTTGAACTCCCAACAATCCTCCTGTCTCAGCCTCCTGAGTCCTGGGATTACAGGTGTGCGCCACCACGCCCAGCTTGGCTTTGAATTTATCATCCTCCTGCCTCAGCCTTCCAGAGTGCTGGATTACATACTTGTGTCCCCATGCCTAGCTTTCACTATTTTGTTGAGACAGAGTCTGCCTGCCTAAATTGCCCAAGTTGGCCTCAAACTTGTAATCTTCCTACTTTAGTCTCCTGAGGAGCTGGGTCCTCTGGTTATAGAGTGAAGCAGCAGGGGGAGTTTCTAGGCCCCACTCCATGCCCTTCTTCCCGAAGTATATGTCCCTGTCTTGACCCCTTCTTTCTGTCTGTCCTGTGATTCTAGAGACACCACCTTGGGCCCTCTCTATTGGTTGCCGTTCCTCTCAGATGTTTGTGTGTGGCAGGGCCGGAGGGCCGGTGGGCCCTGCCTTATTGGCACAGGAAGTTCTGCTGCATGGAACTCACCTGGGGAGCTCAGGCAGATGTTCTGAAAGCCTGAGGCCTAGTGGAATCTTAAATGAAGTAGTTCTCAAAGTTTGGTCTGCAACAGAACCATCTGTCTGGAGAGATTGTTAAATACAGGGATGTCCAGGCTGAAGGCTTTCTGAATCTGAACTCCCTGGGGAGGTGCCTGGCCATTGTAGCTTAACAAGCTCCCCAGGTGATTCTGAAGTACACCTGGGTATGAGAACCACTGCCTTTGCCTGGGAGTGGGAGTTCATCAGATGAGGGAGGGTGGGGAGCCATTCTGGGAGATGAGGTAACAATAGAAGCCCAGGGAGCCTAGAGGAGACACGAGAACATGAAAAATATCTGCTCCATCTTTATCTCCCTTTAACAAAATGGTCAAGTAAAGCGGGTGAAAAGTCTTTTCATTCAGACCTGTCCTACTTCTGACAGGTTTGCTATGTGAAATAGGAAAGAGCTGCTTTTAGAAGCAGTTGAAACAGACCGTCTTTTTCAGAACACAGAATAGAGGTTACCAAGGCCTGAAAGGTGGGAATGGGAATGAGGAGTTACTGTTTAATGGGCAGATTTCTGCTTGGATTGATGAAAATCTGGAAATAGTAGTAATGATTGCATAGCATTAAATATATTTAATGCAATTGCACTGTGTACTTAAGTATGGTTAAAGTGGTACATTTTTTATTATGTATATGTTACAATTTTATTTTATTTATTGTTTTTTTCCCCAGTACCAGGAGTCGAACTCACAACCTTGTGCTTGCCAGACAGGTGCTGTGCTGCTGAGCTAAATCCCCAGCCCCTACAGTTTTAAAAATAAGTTGTCTTTTAAGGCATAGAATGATAGGAGCAAATGATGTTTTAGCCAATTGCTTCTGCCACAGGTGTACGTGGCGTGTGGGCAGGTGTGGGAGTAGGGTCCAGAGAGGCACTAACTCATAGCACCTGGCTTGACAAAGTACAGTACAAGCCTATTCATGGGAACAAAGGAATAGAAATAACTTTGGAAAGGCTGGGCGTGGTGGCGCACACCTGTAATCCCAGCACTTGGGAGGCTGAGGCAGGAGGATCGTTCCAAGTTCGAGACCAGCCTGGGCTATAAAGTGAGTTTAAGGCCTGCCTGAGCTGCATATCAAGATCCTGTCTCAAAAAGACAGAAAAAAAAAAAAAAGAGAGAAATAACTTTGGAAAATAGATAGTAGTGAGGATCTCATATAATATAGGAGATATTTTTCCTTCCCCCTCTGGCTGGTTGGTTTTGGATTCAGTGTCACTTCTTCAAACTTCATTGAGCATAGATGTCACCTGAGGACCTTGTTCAACTGCAGATTCTTAGTAGGTCTTAGTAGGTCAGAAGATGCTGACACTACAGACTCATGTGGGAAGTTTATAAATTTAATCAACTCTAGTCCTTGAAATAGTGGCCCTGTAAGTATAGAGAGTAATGAACTGGGTATACAAGGTCTAAGGAAACCACGCTGCAGCAATATCTGAAAATAAATTCTCTCCATCTGAGGAGGGACCAGAGTGCAGGGAACCTGCTGGTATGGGAGTTTCCAGATTTTTTTTTTTTTTTTTTTGGTCTTTTTGAGACAGAGTCTCGCTATGCAGTTCAGGCTGGCCTTGAGCTCACTTTGTAGCCCAGGCTGGTCTCGAACTCGCAACGATCTTCCTGCCTCAGCCTCCCGAGTGCTGAGATTACAGGCGTGCACCACCATGCCCGGCTAGTTTCCAGATTTTGGCATCTGAGTAAATGCTACATTGGCTTCCTTCTTCCTTCAAATCCAGCCTTTTTAACTGGATATGAAGAGGTCCATAAAACATATGAAGGTGACAATGTTGCCATTATTTACTACCATTGCTTATGACCATGGTAACGACACTGGTAGTTGAGCGATGAAGTGTTGGGGAGCTTGGGGGAGGAGGCAGAGGTGAGAGGGCACAAGAAGAACTACACCTCCCAGAATGCCCTGCTAGAGCACACGCCGCGGCGGCGCCCCACCCCTTGGGCCGACCAGGCCCGCCCGTGTGATGACGTCACAAAGGTGACGTCACGGCGCCCAGAGCGAGGCTGGGGTAGAGAGGCCGACTGAGCAAGAGTCGTCCGCTTGTGGTGGAGGCGGCTGGGAGCCGGCGAGAGGGTGAGCAGGCGAGCAGGCGAGCGAGAAAGAGCAGCGCAGGCAGCAGGGAGCGTTGCGCAGCTCCGAGGAACGCCAGGCCGGGCAGCGGCAGACCCACAGTCCGAGAGGGCTGAGCTGGGCGCCGGGGGTCCCCACCCCCACCCAGCCGGACGGTGCCCGGTGTTTCCCCGTGCGGGAGGCGGCGGCGGCGGCTGACGGGACCCGACGGGACCGCGGGCGTGTTGCCACCTCCGCCGAGGAGCCGGCGCGGCCGGGCCCGTGACCGACGGGCCGAGAAAGGGAGCGAGGCGGCGGCGGCGCAGGCGACGGGGAGGCGGCGGCGACACCATGTCATCCCCCAGCCCGGGCAAGAGGCGGATGGACACGGACGTGGTCAAGCTGTATCCTTCGTGGAGGAGGCAGTCGGGCTGTGTGTGGGATCGGCCTGGGGGGCCCAGGGCACCCCCCGGCACCCGAGCAAGGGCCCCGGGGCGCTCAGGGCCACTGTCCGAGCTCCCTCCCCCTGGCGACGGCGGCTCCAGGGCACCTCCCAGGGGCCAGGGCCTTCCCAGCTCCCCTTTTTATGCAGCACCCCGAAATGTGCGCTGCTCCTCGCTCTTGCCGCTCCCTTGGAGCCTGCCGCCTCGACGTTCGGACTCCCAAGACGGCCTTTTTCTTTCTTTTTTTGGCGAGACTACCCGCCTCATTCTTCACCACCGAGCCTGTCTTCAGGGTTTCTCTTTCCTGTTTGCTCTCTCTTGATTTAGGGGCTCAGGGCAGAAATTCCTGATGGGGAAGCCTTTCTTCCTTTCCTGAGCCACGCTCCGGTTCCCTGCGCTCACAATGCTTCTTGAACTGGGGTAACTCAAGCGACCTCCTTTATTCCTGATTCCTTTCTATATTAGGAAAAGAGCAGTCTGCTCAGAGCCCCTCTGCTAATAAAGAGCTCTGTGTGTTTCAAATCATAGATTCCTGTTAAGCTTTCTGGTTCCTAGAAGAACCTTCTTTTTCATTGACAAAGCCTAACCCACCCATAGTTGGGTGCGGTGAGGACCCCCAGGCCCTCTAGCAAGCCACCCTCCTCCATATTGTGGATCTGACAGCTGGGAGGAGGGAGAGAAAGAGGAGCTCTCCGCTCCCCTGTACTGTCCACCTAAGCAGAACCCTCTGAGGATAAGCTTCTGGGGGACTGCTTGCCCTGATCTTGCCAAGTGACACCTTTTATTTCCTGCCACCCCCTCAACTTTATACACTCGAGGTTGCAGTGGGAAAGCTATAACTGATAAAAGAGTCCTTCAGGCAGTGGTTTTGGTTGGAGTCCAGACTGATTATTTATTTCATGACCAGCTGGAGAAATTCGTGAAGGTTCCTGAGACAAATCGAGGAATTTTTTTTGAGGGCTAATTTAGAGAGAGAGAGTGAGTGAGTGTGTGAGAGTGTGTGTGTGTGTGTGTGTGTGTGTGTGTGTATAGAGTCCAGTGTTCTGAATAGCTAATCCCTAGGGAGAGGGGGAAGGGACTAGGGGGGCGGTAGTGTGTGAAAGGCAGTTAAAAAGTCCTGTCTCCTGTTTCTCTCGGCCTCACCGCCATCCCCCCACCATTTCCCCCTGTTGCAGGATTTTGTTTATATAACTCAAGTTGTTTGGCTAGATTTTTCAGGTGAATTTCTTTTTCCTTTTATTTGTTACTGTTTTTGATAGATTGTTTTACCTCTTTGTAGAGATCGATTATTATCAAATACAGAATTCGCTGAAGTTTTTAAAAAGTAGTTTTTGCATATGGTTTGAAAGTGGGGGGTGGGGGAAAGTTGCCTGGATGAGAGATTATTTTTTTCATAATCTTTTCAGGAATAACAAGGTGTTTTTCTTCTTGCCCAGCGAATACTTGGCTAGGAATTGGGGCTAGTAGATAAACTTCTAAGTTTAGGGTTTGGAGTTTAAAATTTTTAGGGGGTAGTGGCAGGGATTAGAAGGGAGCAAGTAATAAAAGTATCATGTACCAAATGTATGTCTAGGCACAAGTGAAATCAACTCTTTCCGAGCTGTTTGTGGCCGTGATTGTTTTGTAAATGTGTGATAGATAGCAGTAAGGTTGGCTTTTCATAAGATTGCAGGAAAACTTGTAACTATGACTCTACATTTTACACAAAGCAGTTGCAGGTTTTTTGTTTAGAAACTAGGAAATGACATGGTAGACTCTTGAGTTATTTTTATATTGAATTGAGAGTTACTGTCACACCTAATGCAAATTTCTACCTAATGTGTAATTGGCGTGGAGTGAGGGGGAGAATTCCAGCTGTTTTTGATCGATGTCAGATCTTCCAATTATGTACGTACATAGATTTCTAAAAGATCGAGGATGAAGTGTGAGGCCTAACTTGACCTGATGCCTTTTCCATACAGTGCCTTTTGTTCAGTTAGTAGTTGTGGCATCTAGAATGATTACCGCATTTAGGAGTCGTGGTGTGGGGGGTGGAGAGAAAGAGGAAAACAGACAAAGAACAGCAGGGTGTCTTTTTTTCCCTCCCCCCAAGTGGCTTATTTCATAGCTTATTTTTAGTAGAAGATGAAGAAAGGCAAAGATGCACTGGCCTTCTGTTCTTTTCCTACCTTCCTCCTTGCTGACAAAAGAAAGCAGAAACGCTTTAAAATTGTAGATCTCTTAAGATAGGAGGATAAGAGTTTCAGGATTTAAGACAGAGGTTATCTTTGTTTCATGTTCTTTATTTCCTGGTCAAATGTAGTTCAGAAGTTAAAAATTTTCAGATTTCCTTTTGTGTGTGTTTGTGTGTGTTTTATGTTGTGAGGTTGAGAGATTTTTGTGGCCTCCTTTCTCTGTGGAATTCACATCAGTAGGCCTAAGTGGGGCCCACAAATTTTGAGTAAGGTATATTTCATAAGAAATTTAAGAGAAAATTCCCCAGCCCACTACTAGAATGAGTACAATTGTGTGAAAGGGCCGAGGGTTGAAAATGAAAGATGGTGGAGAGGAAGTAGAAAGAAAGGTCTGAAGGAATGTACAGTACTTCTTGTCCCTCGTTGCCCCTGATGATTTCCGTGGTGTGGAGGCTGATAGCTGGTTTCATTGCAGTCTCCTGTTTCAGCCCATTTTTGGCTGTCTCCTGAGCATAATTATACCACCACGATTTACAGCTTGGCAGGGAACCTATATAGTAGGAAAGTAGCGGTGTGGGGGTAGGGAGGGCAGAGGATGTGTAACTAATTGGCCGCTGCCTTCCACCACCTTGCTAGGTTCCTTTCAGCACTATCTGGTTGTTGTTTGGAGTCTGTGATAATTCTTTTGTGATGGGTTGGTAGGAGGAGAGCTGACTTCCAAGTTATGCAGGGAGTGAGTGTTTTGCACCGATGCACTTAATAATCTGCTGGGTGATTATGTTCTGAAACTCTGACTCACTCATTCTTTCTCTTCTGAATCTTCTGCTGAGGGTTGTGCAAACCTCCCCAGGAGCCTAGAAACTGATTTACATGACTTTTGGGTGCTGTAGGAATGTGTCCCAATAAAAAAAAAAAAAAAAAAAAAACCAACTCAGATCCTGTGGAATAGTCTTGTATAGTGCGGCCATTTGTTTGCAGAGTCAGGTAGATGGTGACACTGTGCCCCTCCCAGCCTGGCAACCTTTGAGGTTTTCTTCTCCAACCCCCTGGTTATTTAGATTGTCTGAGAACTGGGGCTCTAGTGACCTTAAAGCGTGATTTGCCCTAAAGGAATATCGGTTTAAGTTCTCCCCAGTGGAGGAACAAACAGCTCAGATTACATGGGTTCCCTTGTTGGTGGGGGTTGCTAGTCTCACCCTGTTGCACAGCTCTGGTGATCCTTTTATCTGTGAACCAGTGGCCCCTGCTGAAGGCTAGAGCTGCTTGTTTTGGAAAAGCGTAAGCAGGCAAAAGGCCGCAGGCACAGCTCCTTGCAGCTCATTGGCTGCTCTGTTACTACCCGGAAAAGAAGGAGGGGTGGAGCTACTAAACAGCTGATGGAGTGTGTGACAAGTGTGTGTTTACATACAAAAGAGGTAGGGGCTGGGGAGGCTTAGAGAACGGCATTACGGGACTCACGGAGTATATTTTCAAGGGTAGAAAGGAAAACTTCACCTGTTGGAGTACAAGAAATGTTTAGGGAAATTAAGGTTAAACTAGAAAAGTGGATCTGGTAATAATGGGGACCTGGCACACATCATATCTGTTATATTCGTGTAAGATTTGGAAATTTACAATACCAAGAATTTTCCAAGATTTTCAGAGGGAGGGAGAAGCGCAAGACCAAGACAGGATATGCCACTTTAAGACTGATTCATAGGCAGGGATTCAAAAGTATGGTAAAAATGTAAGCTTCCCTCTTAAAAGCTTCCACAGTGATAGAAAGGGGCAGTATCTTCCACTCACTAACAGCATGAGTGAGTCTTATAAAATGCTGGTGGCTGCTTTACAGTTTTTCTATTTGATACTGGAAATTCAACCCAGAACCTTCATGCTGAGCTACATCACAGCTCTTTATTTTTTATTTTGAGGCAGAATCTAAGTCACCAGGGTGCCCAGCCTGGGCTCAAACTTGCAGTCTTTCTGCCTTAGCCTCCCAGAGTGCTAGGATTACAGGCCTGCGTCACCATGCCCAGCTGTGGTTTCTATAACAAATTTAAAGCCTCAAATATTTGACCACCTCCTTTGGCCAGGCACAGTGTTGGGGGTCTACTGGTGAAAAATTGTGTCATGTTAATTGTGTAATTAGTTAGAGCAACAACAATAGGGGCTTGAGACAGGGTCTCCTTGTGTAACCCAGGCTGGACTTGAACTCCTGAACAAATTTTTTCTTTTGCCTTTTTTGAGACAAGGTCTCACTGTGCAGTTCAGGCTGGCCTTGAGGTCACTTTGTAGCCCAGGCTGGCTCTAACTCCCAACAATCCTCCTGCCTCAGTCTCCCAAGTGAGTGCTGGGATTACACTCATGTGCTACCACACCCAGCCCCAGTTTTTCTTTTTATCAGAAAAGACATTCTGTCTTTATATCAGATCAGCACTCTGTCCACAACCTTGCTTTTTGAGTAGCTTGTATTTGTTTTGAGAATTGACTTTTCAAGAAATAAAAGTTTAGGGACTTGGCATGTAGCTGAGTATTAGATGGCTTGCTAACCTCTCTCAAGACTGTGGGTTTAGATCTCAGCACACATGCATGTTCACATGCACATACATAAGAAAAAGTTTTAAGAGTGATAGGATGAGAATTTGCATTCCTTTTAATTATTTAAAGCAAGTGCTGGCACAGGCTTATAATCCCAGGACTCCCAGCACTTGGGAGGCTGAGGCAGGAGGGTTGGCAAGAGTTCAAGGCTAGTCTGGGTTAAATAGTGAGTTCAAGGCCAGCCTGAACTACATAGCTGGACCATATCTCAAAAATGAACTGTTGGTGGTGCATGCCTATAGTCCCAGCATTTGGGATGCTGAGACAAGAGGATCAAGTTCAGTGGCACAGCGCCTGCTCTGTAGGTCTTGAGTTTGATTCCTGGTACTGGAAGAAAAAGAAAAAAAAAAAAGTTCAAGGCCAGCCTGAACTACAAAGTGAAACTCTGTCTCAAAAAACAACAAAACAAGCAAATAACAAAAACTCAGAAAAACAAAATAGATCTTTAAAAAATGGAAACAAAAACATTAAAATGTATAGACATTTGTCTTTGACTTTTTGTTATTTTGCCATTATTTCAGAGTTTTGCTATGTAGCTCAGGATGGTCTTGAACACCTACATAGCCCAGGCTGAGGCAATCCTGCCTCAGCTTTCTGAGTGCTGGGATTACAGGCATGTACCACCCAGCTGGTATTTTGCTGTTAATCAGTAGTTATTCCATCCCTAAGTTAGTGGGCTTTGTTACTCTTTAATTTGTGTTCAAAGTATAGACAATTCTGTAATCTTTTAACTAGCTCCAGTGTCAACTGGGAACCTGTGGTTTGCATTTTATTTCCTGTGGCTTTTCAGTGAGATGGTGAGATGAAAGTTGGAACAGTTTTATGGTGTTCAAAATAAAAGTTAAAGGTTGGGCAACTCACAGTGTTCTGAATTTGTCTTGTCTGGCTAGATTTTGGTGACAAATACACTGGTACTAATTTTGGTTAGATAAGAACCTATAAGCAAGCATTCACAGCTTCAGCACATCTGATTCCTGCAGTGTAGTTCTAGTAAATTACAAGCCTAAAGATTCAGCTTTTAGGGGAAAAATATCTTTTGGAGATGTGACTCATAAAGATCTCTCTTCCTATTGTGTGCATGCATTAAAAGAACCTACATTTGTTGGCTTTTCTAGTGATACAGTTTTCCTAGCACCTTGACTGGTATGTATGTGTATGTGTATATATTTATTTTTTAATTTAAATTTGGTGTCTTGTACAGTGTCAGCATATTTGATGAGTCTAAGAACCACCACTTCTTATGTGTTATGATTTGTGTCTAGATGTCCTCTCAGGGCTTCATGCAGCCATAGGTGAGGCTTTTTCAGAGGTAGCTGAGTTTAGTGTGTGTGACGCTGGGACTAAGGGTGTGTGATTACTAAATCAGTCCACTGATTGATTTGGTGCTGCCCTAAACCCAGTAGCCTAGATAAGAGTATAAAAGGGGCAGAAAGCAACTGCTAAGGTCCCTTGGTTGCTTTGCTACCTCCTGCTCACCAGGAACTGTTTCTCCTCTGTAATGCTTGTCTGCCATGCCACTCTGCCTTTTTTTCCAGCAGACTATGGACAGAAACCTCTACAAGCTGTGAGCCAAATAAACCTTTCCTTTCCTTCCCTAACTTTGGGTGTTGGGTATTTTGTGTTAGCAACGAGAAAAGTAACTACAATAGTATACAATTCAGACTTTATATTACAGTGCTTATAGTGTAATAATTTTTTACCTATAGATGCACAGTGTATGTCTTAATAAAATTATTTAATGAAAAGACTTAGTTGGACTGTAAAAGTAATAAGGTAATTAAGGAAAATAGAGGTTACAAAGAGTCATCTATAATCCTATCCTTGAAACAGTAGTTCTTAAACTTTAGTGATCTTAATTACTTGGAGAGTTTGTTAATACAGAGTACTCTATCCTGTCACTGGAGTTTTCTGATTCAGTAGGTTTAGAGAGGGGTTGGAAAGTCTGGCTTTTTTTTTTTTTTTAACCTTTTTTGTTTTTTTTGTTTTTTTTTTTCCCCTTTGTTGAGACAGGGTCTCACTATGTAGTTCAGGCTGGCCTTGAACTCAGTAAGTAACGCAAGCTGGCCTCAAATTCCCAGTGATCCTCCTGCCTCAGCCTCCTGCATGTGGAGATTACAGGTGTGACCAGCAGATTTGTCTTTTTTTTGTCTTTTGAGACAGGGTTTTACTATATTCAGGCTGGCCTTGAATTTACTTTTCAGCCCAAGGTGGCCTTGAACTTGGATTAATCCTCCTGCCTCAGCTTCCCAGGTGCTGGGGTTACAGTTGTGCAACACCACACCCAGCTGTCATTTCTAAAACTGTTGAGCTAGGTGATGCTGGTGCTCTTGGTCCAGATACTACCCTTCGATAACTATTGTTCTTAAATGCTAACATTTTGATGGGTTTTTCCTGTGTGTTATTTTTCTTGGGATATTTTTTCAAGCTGCTGTGGTCATATTACATGTGTCTGCTTTTTTTCCTTATTTATTTACTTATTTGACAAGGTCTCACTATGTAGCCCAGGCTGGCCTTGAACTGGACCAATCCACCTGCCTCAGCCTCCCAGAGTGCTGGGATTACGGAATTGTGCCACCATACCTGCCCTTTGCCCAGGTTTTGCTTAATATTTTTGCAACTGTTCTTTTCTTTTCTTTTCTTTTTCTTTTTCTTTTTTGCCTTTTTGAGACAGGGTCTCACTGTGCAGTTCAGGCTGGCCTTGAGTGTACCTTGTAGCCCAGGCTGGTCTCGAACTTGCAATGATCCTCCTGCCTCAGCCTCC
>NW_004955479.1:10640218-10641523 GCF_000276665.1 Chinchilla lanigera | reverse complement strand
AGATTGAACCCAGGGCCTTTACAGTGAGCCCTTTATTCCAAGCCCTTTATGTTTTTTCTTTCTTTGTGTGTGTGTGTGTGTGTGTGTGTGTGTCTGTCTTTTTTTTTTTTTTTTTTTGCTTTTCCCTTTTCTCCTTTCCCCCATTCCAGTTTCTTCTTTGGTTTGAACAGTTTCTTCCCATTTTACACTATCTGTTGTACATTTTGAATCTTATTTACTCTTTCAGCTTCTCACACTAGAGAGACAATATGATATTTACATGTGAGTCTGGTTTATTTCACTTATGAGTATGGACTGATAATTAAGATTGAAATTAACATCTTTTGGTTGGGAATATAGCTCAGTGGTAGAGCACTTGCCTAACATGAGTCCCTGGGTTCCATGTCCAGCACCCGCTCCCCCACCCAAAAAGATAAGAACATCGTTTTGCATAAGGCATTTTCGTCTTTTGGTTGTTTCTATTTTCCAGTAATGGGATTCTAGATCAAAGGAGGTAGACATTTGAATTAAAATACTTGATTAAAAATGTGGGCTCCACGCTTCGTGGGCTCTCATTTTCCTCGGTTGCGTCTCAGCTGATGTGTTTTGCACAGAAACAGACATCCTGGCATGTGGTTAAAGATGAGTTCTAGGGCTGGGGCTGTACCTCAGTGACAGAGCACTTGGCCAGCATGGGCGAGGCCCTGGCTTCAGTACCCCGTATACATCTACCTCTTCTAGTTCTGATTTCTCCTTGTTTATGTTTTTGTTTTTGTGGTAATGGTGTTAAGTATGTTACATGCATGAGTGCAGAGATCTGATTGAAGAGGTATAGAATTAAGTTTGGTATCTTGGCTTTTTAAATTGAGATTTGCTTAAAGCTGGGTGCGATGGCACTCCCCTGTAATCCCAGCTCTTGGGAGGCTGAGGCAGGAGAATCACTGGGCATTTAAGGCAACCTGGGCTACAGAGTGAGTCCAGGCCAGTTTGAACTACAAAGCGAGACCCTGTCTCAAAAAACCAAAACAAAACAAAAACAAATAAATTGAAATTTAGTTGACCTGGTAAACTTCATGGTAGTGCTGGGGATTGACCCCAGGGCCAATATACTGAGCTACATCTCCAGCCCGTTTTTTATTTGAGATAGGGTCTTGCTGTTTGCTCAGCCGGGGCTTGAACTGTGATGCTCCTGCTTTATCCTCCGTCCTGGGGTTACGCTATGCACCACCATGCCTGGCAGCTGTAATTTGGAGATACTGGAGATTGAACCCAGGGCCTTTACAGTGAGCCCTTTATTCCAAGCCCTTTATGTTTTTTCTTTCTTTG
>NW_004955479.1:10630634-10638632 GCF_000276665.1 Chinchilla lanigera | reverse complement strand
CACGTCTTAATTTCTGTTTTCATCCTCTACCCTATCCCTAACCCTAACCCTAACCCTAACCCTAACCCTAACCCTAACCCTAACCCTAACCCTAACCCTAACCCTAACCCTAACCCTAACCCTCTATTCTCCTTCCACACATCTTTCTTTTTTCTGAGATGGAATCTAGCTGTGTAGTTCATGCTGGCCTCGAACTCATTTTGATCCTCCTCCCTCAGCCTCCCAAGTGCTGGGATTACAGCCATGCACCTTCACACCTGGACTTCCTTCCATCTCTTGATCCATCGTATTGTAGAACTTGTCTTCAAAACGTTGATTTCTAACCTAATTCTGTCAAAGTTAGTTTTGTAGGTGCTCTTCGCTCTTCCTCCATTCGAAAGTGATTAAATTTTCATTGTGAAATATTTGGTTTGTGGCCCTTTGAAATGGCACTTTAGGAATTAATAGTCACAGGTAATGTTTTATTTTTGCATTTGCTAACAAGACTCAAAATTTAAGCACACTTTTTGTTGGCAATACTCATTTCTTTTTTGTACAGGACTGAAAAATGGTTTTTAGGAACATTTCCTTAGTATCTCTAGTGAAGGTTATAGCAATTTACAAATATTTGCGTAAGACTGGTCTGAATAGTCTTTATTTTTCATGTGGACTAAACTCAGGTGAAAGGAACTAATAGCAACTAAGTGGCAGAACAAAACAGATTTGAAGAGTTAGCTTATTTCAGCTGGATGTGATGGAGCACACTTGTAATCCCAGCACTGGGGAAGCTGAGTTTGAGGCCAGACTGAGCTACATAGTGAGACCAAAGGGGAGGGGTAATCCTAATTTTGCGGGGGAGGTACTGGGAATTGAACTCAGGACCTTGTGCTTGCCAGAAAGCTGTATGTAGTATTTACATATGTGTTGCTTAAATTAACATATTTTTACTGACAGCTGGAACTTTTAGTTTGACTAATAAGAAAAAAGCCAACCGAGCTTAAGCCCCTCTTAACGTGGAGTCGGTGACAGTGTTTTCCGCGCGCAGAGTAGCTTTCTGTGGTCACACACTGGGATGGTTCCCTGGGCATCATCAGAGACAGAAACAGAGAAGTTAGTTTGTGCTTTTGAGAGACTGTGTTGCATTAGTGGTTCTCAGCTGGGTGTTATGTTTGAGAGGAATTGTATGTCCATCTGCAAGTTCTGTGGTTTCTGTAATTTCTCCTCTTTGCCTTAGTAGATCCTTGAGGAAGGTAGCTGGCTGGTTATTTGTAGGGCCCAGCAGAACTCCAGTCCTCAAAGGCTGAGTAGAAAACCTCACAGGGCATGTTTGTGAGGGAGGAAAGGTCATTTTTGCCTTCCCCTGCTTTGTGGGAATCGAGGGTAGCAGGTTTGAATAGGTGCTTCTGATTTGACCTGGCTCTGCAGAGAAGTCAGAGAGCAGTCAGACACTCTTGTGAAGGGAGAGGCTTGACTGGACCTTGCCCCAGTCAGGATGATGGGCATGGCCAGTGGATTCATCCCTGTGCTCACCAAAGGGCCTTTGCTAGTCAGGAGCACTTGGAGGGTCGTAGTTAGTGGTTTAGAATGTTACGTATTTGGGGGCCAGGGAGATAGCTCAGCATCACAGCGCCTGCCCGGCAAGCGCAAGGTCCTGAGTTCAATTCCCGGTACCAAAAAATAAAGAATGTTCTATATTTCAGAATGTAGTTGTTTTCTTTTGTTCAGTCTGCTGATTTATAGCTTTTAAACCATTTTAGGGAGGCATGATGCATGAAAGTAGGAGATACTGTCTACATGACCAATTATATTATTATTGTACATTATGTATTTTTTAAGTATTAGGCATTTTTTCATGTCTCATTTTTGTCATGTATTCTTTTCAAAGTTTCTTGGATTATGAAATCTTAGTTGAGGTAGTGTAAATAGAAAACTTGGTGATACCAAGTGTGCCTGGTTTGTGTTATCCAAGAAGCAACTAGCTGGCCACTCAGCCTAGTGAAAAAAAATTTAGTTTTGTTCCAATCATGTGACCATAACTGGTTCTGTGGATTTTAACTTTTCAGCCAATTGACTTCATAATGGATGGATAGTTTCTAAAAGGTTGACCAAAAATTCAAAATTCATGCAAACAATTCTGTCATAGCATTTATCTACAGAAGATTGATTTGGTTGTCCCCATAAGAGATCAATGGGATATTGTTTCATGGTCTTTTTACAGACTGCTGGATGCTTAGTACCCTTTTGCTAATCTTTGAATCTAAATCTGCAAATAAATTGGTAAATCTCCTTGGCAACAGAGCTTCAAACTACATACCCTTTTTATTTCACTTCAAAGGAAAGAAACTGGGGTTGGTTTTTTTTTTTTTTTTTCATTAACACATGGTCATTTTCATATGGCCTTAGTTTCTCATGGTTGTGAATTGGTAATTGGTTATATCAAACTCCAAACTGAGAGAATCTACCGTGACTTGGGCAGTTGGGATTTATTTATTTATCTACCTATTTAATTATTTATGGAGTTACTGAGGCTTGCACCCAAGACCTTTGTGCTGAATTATATCCCTAGTCTAGCCCTTATAATATTTTTTATTTTGAGACAAGGTCTTGGTAAATTGCCTAGGCCAGGCTGGAACTTGTTTTGTTTTGGAGACAGGGTTTTGCTATGAAGTTCAGGTAGGCCTTGAACTCACTGTGTAGCCCAGGCTGACCTTGAATAGGTGTTGATCCTCCTACCCCAGCCGCCCAAGTGCTGGGATGATAGGCGTGTGCTACCACACCTGGCCCCACACATTTTTGGAGAGAAGATATTCCCAGATCCTTTACAGTATTTTATGTTCAAATTGAAAAGTAATAGTATAGCCAATACCTTTTCTGTAGGAGTTTCAAAAGTATTCTTGGTCTGTTGTATTTAGTGCAGTTTGGCATTTAACATGACAAATTTGAATTTACTTAAGCTAAAAATGTGTAGTAGTTTATTACTTTTGATATGTATCTTCTGAATGTAAAAACAGCAGTGATGCCTTAAGTTCACTTAACTATGTCTGTAAAGTCAAGCACAAATGGAACTTGGCACCTGCAGTATGTTTTTATTCCTTTGAGGTCCTCAGCTCTCTTTGCTGCTGAAGAAGTTCGTTTTTCTAAATTATTTTGATGGAGTCTGAGATTTAGACACGTGTGTATGAGCTTCAGAGGCTGCCAACTCTATTTTCTCTTAGTCTTCAAAGACAAGTCTAGAGGTCTCCCCCACCAAGGATCCTTCAGACCCTTCCAGGCAAGATGGAAGGGAGTGGCCTCTTATCCCTAAAGGAGCTTATTCCCAAGATTAAGTTTTAACCCCTTCAAATCTTACAGTTGAAAGAATGCTAACAAAATACTTTGTCTGCTTGTGTTTATTTTCTTTTTAGCTGTGTCGAGGACTGAACCCCAGGCCTTGCTCTGTATGCTAGGCAAGTGGTCTACCACTGAGATACATCTTCAGCTCTTATTCTCCCTTTTTTGGTGATCTTGTATATGTACTCAAGCTGTTGAACTGGATTATCTTTGTTTTGTTTTGTTTTGAGACACAGTCTTGCACATTTGGTTCAGGCTGGCCTTGAACTCACTGTTAGCGCAGGCTGGCCTCAAACTGGAAGCAATCCTCCTGCCTCAGCCTTCTCAGTGCTGGGATTACAGGCATGCGCCACCACGCCCGGCTATATACCTTTAAATGGGGATTTACTACTTATTTGAATGAATGGGATAAAATGTAATGGTTTTAGTCTGTTTTGCCTGTTTTCTTAAATGTCATTCTTAAATTGTTTTGTTAACTCTGATGAAGTTCTGATGACATCTCATTTAAAGTTAAATTTTAGTAGGTCTTATACTCACATAGATTTTAGCATGTTTTTATACTTGTAAAAAAAACTTGGGCTGCACATAATAGTACTACAAAACAATGGTTGCTTTCTGAGTATAAGGGCTCTTAGAGTGGAAATTAACGATTATATTCTCCAGAGGCTGTATTATTTTGACCTTCAGTAGCAGTTTAACAAACGATAGTGCTTGGCTTAATGTGTCAGATTAGGAGAGCAAGCTCTAGTAACTTTGTTTTTATTATTGATAGAAAAAAATAGAGGTCAAGGTTAAAGTAAGTCTACTCATCATGTATGATTAAAATCAGTTTTATGAGTTAGGTCATTTTTGTGAAAACTAGAATTAAAAGATGGCCTACTAATGTCTTAATCATATTTATGAAGATCAGATGTTGAAAAAAATGACTTAGTTTTGATATGATGTGTTTTACGATATGTTTCCAATAAAGTAGATGGTGCATTATATCTTAGTTTTTGATTTTTCTTTCTTTTGATTATTTTTTGTTTGTTTTTGTTTGTTTAGTTTTTTGAGACAGGGTCTTGCTATGTAGTCCAGACTGCCTTTGAATTTGTAGTCCTCCTGCCTTAGCTTCTCAAGTGCTGGGACTACAGGTGTGCACCACCATGCTGGGGCCTTAGTTGCGTCTTTAGTGCTGTTTAAACTTTTGTCCATAGTGAGCTGGTTTGGGTTTTTGTTACAGTAATTTTAATTTAGCCTTAAGATGGTTAAGCATATATAAAATCTTACTCTGTTAAAAGTTGGAATGATTTTTATAAAAGACAGATGATATAAGCAGCCCTTCTCATTTTCTACATTTTTTCCTTAATATTTGATAGTTTTTTGCTCTTTATAGATAAAGCATAGAAAAGTTGCAAGGGTAGTTCAGAGAGTTCCTGTGTCTCAGCCAATTTCTTTTACCGATCACTTTATGACTGTGGTACATTTGTCAAAACTAAGAGCCCAGCATCAGCCTGTGACTGCACATGCTAGCCTCTTCAGATTTCACCTGTCCTTTCCTGCCACCTGTTTTTTGTTCTAGAATTAAACCCAGGATACTACCTGGCTTTTAATTGTTTCCTTAGTCTTCTCCAGTCTGTGATGGCATCTCGGTCTTGTCTTACATAACCTTGACCTATTTTGAAATACTGGTCAGACGGTTTCTGCCCATTCGCTTTGTTAGTTCTCCCCTCCCTTCCTCTCCCCTCCTCTCCCCTCTCCTCTCCTCCCCTCCCCTCCCCCTCTCCTCCTCTCTTCTCTCTTTTTCCAAGAAGGAGCAGTTTTTGCTTTTTCAGGGTCTTTCTGATTTTTTTTTTTTCCCCTCTCATGATTAGAGCTCATAATAGTGAGGTTAAGATACTGCCTAGCATGTTGTAGGATTTGGGAGAGGCTAGCACAGCATGAGGTGCCCTTCTCTCTTCACATCATCCCAGCAGTTCCTGATGTCCACATGATGATGTCACTAGTGTGATGTTGACCTTGAGAGCTTGTCAGGTTTCTTCACTGTACAGTTATTGTTTTCCCTTATGAGCTCTGCTCAGTAGCAGCTCATCACTAAGTCTAGTCCACACTCCAAGGGGCCAGTGGAAGTCCGCTCCCTTCTTAGAGGAAGTAATTTTAAAATTAATTTTTACTGATATATAGAAACAAATTGTGCAGATTACTAGGGAGAGGTGATATTTCCCTACACGTCTGCACTGTACAATGTTTAAATTAGATTAAACATAGCTGTCTCTTCAAACATTTATCATTTATATAGGGTGAAAATGTTCAAAATCTTTTCTTCTGACTTTTTATTTTATTTTATTTTGTCTTTTTTGAGACAGGGTCTCTCTGTGCAGTTCAGGCTGGCCTTGAGCTCACTTTGTAGCCCAGGCTGGCCTCAAACTCGCGATGATCCTCCTGCCTTAGCCTCCTGAGTGCTGGGATTACAGGTGTGCACCACCACGCCCGGCTCCTGACTTTTTAAAATGTACAGTATTGTTATCTGTAGTCACTTTGCTGTGCAGTAGCACAACTAGAACTTCCCATCCCTAATTTAGTACCGTGAATCAACCTTTTCCCCTTTCTCCCCCGGATAAAGTTCGTGTGTGTGTGTGTGTGTGTGTGTGTGTGTGTGTCTGTCTGTCTGTCTGTCTGTCTGTCTGTCTGTATCTGTGTCTTTCTGTCTGTCTGTCTGTGTGGGACAGGGTCTCAAAAAGTAGTCTAGGCTGGCTTGGAACTGGCAGTGTAGCTCAGGTTGGCCTTAAGCTTGCAGTTCTCCTGCCTCAGCTTTCCTAGTGCTGGATTACCCCACGGTTGGCTAGAAAGTTGGTTTTGACTTTAGATCATAACATATTAATGGATTAATTATTAATCCATTAGTGGCTTTTGTACAGAAGTTACATTTGATTGTGAATGAAGTGTAAATTGGTACAGCTTTTTTGAAACAAGATGGGATGTAAATAAGTGAGGATGTGATTTAAGAGCACAATTTAGGGGACTTGCATGGCCAATTTAACTTTCACATTTGTTTGTGTTTAGATATGTGAAGGTGAAGGCATTTAGAATGAGTTGCAAAGGTTATTAGTTAATCCCCTTATAACTAACTCAAAGAATTTTATAATAATCTGGAAGAGTTTTAAGCAGAGACTTGAGGGTGGGATAGTGATAAATGCTATTATGTTCTGCATATCTTCTTGTTATTTATTTATTTGTTTGTTTTTTGTCTTTTTGAGACAGGGTCTCCCTATGCAGTGCAGGCTGGCCTTGAGCCCACTTTGTAGCCCAGGCTGGTTTTCAACTCACAAAGATCCTCCTGCCTCAGCCTCCCGAGTGTTGGGACTACAAGCGTGTGCCATCTTCTTGTTATTGTTATATAGTTATTTCTTAGTAGAGGAGAATGCATTCTTATCAGCTGCTGATTCTGGTGAAGACTCATTACTTTTGCCCATAGAATTTTATTCTCTTAAAAGAGTGTACTTTTAGCCAGGTGTGGTGGCATATGCCTGGCCTAGGTCATGGTGAGTTCACTGTGAGTTCAAGGCCAGCCTGTACCTCAGAGTGAGTCCCTGTCTCAACCCCCTCAGTACATTTTACACTGTTTTGATCTTTTTTTTTTTTTTTTTTATCCTTTTAGCATCTATATTTGTATTTTCAGTGAAAATGTTGATTTAAGTGGTAACTGGTAGTTTTAAGTAGAAATTCAGTTAGTATGCGGAGATTAGGTAGAACTTCAATTTAAAAAAAATTTTTTTTTCTTTTTATGTCGTTTATTCTTTGAATTTTCTTTTTCTTTCTTTGATGTGAGATGTTAGTCTGTTACTCAGGCTGCTTGTAGCTCCTAAGGCTGAAGTCATTTTCCTGCCTTAGCCTTTTTTTCCCTGCCTCAGGTTTTGGAGTAGCTGGGATGATAGGTGTGTACAGGACCACTATGCCAGTTTAGTTTACTTTTTTTTTTTTTTTTTGAGACAGGGTCTCACTATCCAGTTCAGGCTGGCCTTGAACTGTCTTATGTAGCCCTGGCTGGCCTCGAACTCCCAACGATCCTCCTGCCTCAGCCTCCCAAGTGCTGGACTTACAGGCGTGCGCCACCACGCCTGGTAGGATGCCCTTTGATTTGATGTCTCATTTGTTGAGTCGTTATGTTATTTCTTGTACAATTGGGATCCTGTTCAGAAAGTCCTTTCCTATGCCTCTGTCTTCAAGTTTTACCTGCTTTATCTTCCAGCAGATTGTTTTAATATTTAGGTCTTTGATCTATTTTTCTTGTTTTGCTTTTTGGAACAAGATTGTGCAGTATAGTGCAAGCTGGCCTTGAGCTCTCCTGCTTAACCTCCTGAGTGCTGGGATTATAGGCATGTGCCAGTCATGCCTGGCCTCTGGTCCATTTTGATTTTTAGTACATAGAGATATGGGTCTAGATTAAGAGCACTATTTTTATAGTATGAAATGTTTATCTTTTAAAGATTTTGAAATATGAAAGTAGGGCTGGGGATTTAGCTCAGTGGCATAGCACCTGCCTGGCAAGTGCAAGGTCGTGAGTTTGATTCCAGGTACTGGGAAAAAAAAAACCAAAAAAAAAGAAAGAAAGAAATGCAGAAGTTACTTTTCCAGATCCACCATTGTACTTTAAAAATAAAACTTACTGGTAAGAGGGTAGGTTCTGTTTTCGTGGTCCATTCTGTAGTT
>NW_004955479.1:10618891-10629869 GCF_000276665.1 Chinchilla lanigera | reverse complement strand
ATTTTCAGTGTCTGGAGCAGAAACTGTGCCCTGGAGGTGGCGGTACAAGCCTGTAATTCCAGCATTCAGGAGGCTGAGGCAGGAGGATTGCCACAAGTTCAAGGCTAGGCTGGATTACACAGTGAGACTCTGTCTCAGCAACCCCCTCCCCCAAAGGAAAGAAACAGTGGAAGTCATGCTGGAGAGGGACAAATCTTGTGTAGGTGGTATGGACAGTTCTCTGTAGTGCAGCTGCTATTCGCCTTTTCATGAACATCTGCATCTGTGTTCCACAGTGGTCCGAAGTTCATCTGCCTCATCTTCCTAAGTGGCACTTTCAGATGGTTTCTAAGATAGCCAATTTCTAACGCAAGCATGCTGAAATCGAACCCACAGCCATTTGCATGCCAAGTGCCTTCTGCCTTGAGCTGCATTCCCAGCCCATGAACATAGCTTTACCTGCTTCATATGTGTGCACGTGCGTGATGTGTGTTTAGAGAACAGAAGTTTGCTCTTGGTAAATTCTTTATAATCAGTTAAAGGTTCTAATGCAGATTTGCCAACCTAAGTGTTGCCTGCCATCCTCTGAGAGCCCCCAAGACCTTTTCAGGGGACTGTAAGGTCAAAACTTGTTTCACAGTAACAGTAAGCCATTTTTGCCCTTTTTGTTGTATTGACATTTGTATTGGTAGTCCCAAACCAATCATATTTATACTCTAAATGCCTTGTGTTAGTAGGTGCTGTGTTCTTTCCTAACATACTTAAGTTTTTTGCTTTTTTTTTTTTTTTTTTTGTACTGGGAATCAAACTGAAGGCCTCATGCGTGCCAGGCAGGCACTGTGCCACTGAGCTATATCCCTGCCCCTCCCCCGCTTTTATGAGACAGGGTCTCACTATGTAGTTCAGGCTGACCTTGAACTCACTGTGCCGCCTAACCTGGCTTCAAACTCACAGTGATCCTCTTGCCTCAGCCTCCCAAGTTCAGGGGTTATAGGCATGTGCTACCATGGTGGCTTTACATACTTAGTTTTAAAAAGGCAGTTTCACAGAAGCTTGTCTTTTAATAAGAGTTAAAGAGAATGAACTTACACATTTTGAGCCTTGGGTGTATATATTTACTGTTCTATATCTTGAAATGGGAAACACCTTTGCTGCACATTGGAGGTATAGCGGTGGTGTCCAAAATTTTTTTTTAATGTCTTTTTGAGACAGGGTCCCGCTATGCAGTTCATGCTGGCCTTGAGCTCACTTTGTAGCCCAGGCTGGCCTCGAACTTACAATGAGTCCCCTGCCTTAGCCTCCTGAGTGCTGGGATTACTGGTGTGCGCCACCACGCCCTGCTGGTTTCCAAAAAATTGAACCGAGGGCCTTCACACTAAATTACATAACTCCCTTTAACATTTTTTATTTTATTATTTATTTATATGTAGACGGGGTCTCTGTACTTCAGGCTGGCATTGATATCGCAGTGCTCCTTTTTTCTCAGCCTTGCATTGGGGGCTCTAGCGGCACACCCAGCCTGTTTTTTATTTTGAGATAGGGTCTCACTAATTTGTTCGGGCTGGGGTTGAATTTGAGAACCCTCCTGCCTCAGCCTCTCAGAGTGCTGGGATTATAGGCATTCACTATTTTGCCAGGCTTGAAAATGACATTTGTATTTGTAATTGTGACTAACTATGGTTTGTTTGTTTGCTTATTTATTTATTTACTGGTGCTGGGACTCAAACTCAGGACCTTACACTTGCCAGGCAGGCGCTGTGCTGCTGAGCTATACCCTGGCCTAGTGTGGTTACTAAGACATGCCTTTTTGGTGGACATTTTCTCAAAAAATGAATTAACTAAGCCCATCACTCCCCCCCCCTTTGGTTTTTTTCTGGTACCAGGAGTCGAACTCACAACCTTGGGCTTGTCAGTCAGGCACTGTGCTGCTGAGCTAAATCCCTAGCCCCTAAGCCCATCACTTTAAGAAAAACTTGACAGTATGTGCTTCCAGTGGTAAAATTTGAGCTTTAAAGAAAAATTAAGATTTTAGAGAATTTGCATCTTGCCACCGCATACATGTCAGTTTAGTAAAACTTACAAACATTAATGACTTGATTTCTTGATTTTGTATGATGAAATGTGTTAGCATTGGGAATATATATATGTAAGTCAATGAACCGTTATTTTCCAAATGGCTAGTGCAAAATGCAAGGTAGAACCCTGGACTCTAAGTGTATGAATATGAGAAATTCATTGGTACAATTTGAGATTCCATTTTGTACCTAGCATTTAGGATACTACCACTTAGCAAATTTTGGCATGATAGTAACAAAGTATGTCCAGAATTGTCTGAGAAGTCTATTAAAGCACTCTTCTAACTATACTCAAACCATTTTACCAGATTGGATATAAAAACATGAGAATCTAGCCTTTTTCCATTAGCTATGCATTGAAGAGATTTGTGGAATCATTGGGGAAGGGGGAAATGTCACTTATTTATTTATTTATTTTTTTGTTGGTATTGAGGCTTGAACACAGGGCCTTACATCTGCTAGACAAGCACTCTACCATGGAACTACATCCCCAGACTTTTCTTTCTTGAGGCAGGATCTTACTAGGTTGCCCATACTGACCTTGAATTTAGCATCCTCTGTCCTCAAGCCTCCTGAGTTGCTGGGATTACAGGCATGCACCTGGCACTGAATTGTTCTTTGTTTTGGAAGTGATTGTTTTGACAAAATGAATTAATGTTGAGAAGCATAAGCTTTATTTTTACTGTGTGTGTGTGTGATGTGGGGTATTAATAACCACACTGTAGATGCTGCTCATGTCAGGTAAGCACTCTTCCACTGAGCTAGCCCTTGTTACTACTTCTTAATAAGTTAATATTTTAATTGCTAAAATGGTAAATATCGACAAATTCAGCGTACGTACATAGAGCTCTTTGATTCTCAGTTTTAATGAGCACGAACAGGCTAGTGAGATCTGGAAGGTTTGACAGGCACTACTCTAAAATGTTGAAGGGAAGTTGTCAGGTGGTGGTGAAAGCTGTGACATGCTTTAATTGTACTCAGCATAATGTCTAGAATATTAGATTCTTCAATTAAAATTTTTGAATTAGATCAAATTGTACAGTAAGTCATGAAAATACACATTGAGCTTTGAAGGAAACCTGGTGTTGTATAAAAGATGACAAGCTTTTTTTAGTTAGTAAACAGTGTCAAGTTTGCATCATGTTTTCTAAATTCTCAAGGTGATTTTTCTCTACATCTTAACATCTTTGAAATTGAGATGTCTTAAAATTGGTGGTGAGTCACTTTGATGTAGCTTTTTTTCTTCCTTGTGTCATAAAATGATGGTGTGTTGTGCATGCAATGAAATAAGTATCTCTGTGTTGAAAGAAGGAAACATTGGATTGTAGTTCAGCTTGTAGCTGTGGGATATGCTGCATTAGATGTTTTTCTTCATCAGGAATGTTCCATTTATAAGCAGTTATCCTTATTCTGACTAGGTATCAGTGCTGGAATACAGGCTTTTAAATAAAACATAAAACTCATGTCTTGTTTTTCATAATCAAAGCTATTTGTTTTTCTGTTTACCTTTTCCGATGTTTTTGAGATAGTCTTGCTAGATAGTCCAAGCTGTCCTTGAACTTCCACTCTTTCTGCTTCAGCCTCCCAAGTACTAGGATTACTAGTTTTCTATTTAATCATATAGTTGTTCTCATCTTTTTAAAATCTCTCCAGGAGGTCTGTTTAAAGATGTTACTGATATTACATTGTGCCTCTGTTTTGTCTATTTTATTTTTGAAGCAGGGTTTAGCTATTCAGGCTGGCCTTGAACTAACTATGGAACCTAGCTGGCCTCTAACTTATGGTGATCCTCCTGCCTCTGCCTCCCAAGTGCTGGGACTACAAGTGTCTGCCACCATACCCAGCTTTGTTTTATTCTTTATGAAAAAGAATCGGATCATAACATTGAGATATAAAGGATTAATAAATAGCATAGTCACTCCTAAAAATAAATTTAAGGTAGGAGAATGGCCTTCCTTGGAAAAACGTGAAATCTTTCAGAAAAGGATTTGTGAAAGCAGCTAAATGTTACAGAGACTGAGGTGGGCACCCACGAGGTAGTAGGTGAGCAGTGGCTGGCCTTGATGAAAGTATCCAGGGATGTGAACAGTCACTATTAAGTAGCTGTGTGATTGTACCAGAGCGTGGTGTGTGTGACCAAGGTGTGAGATGCTGTAAGGTGAACAGGTTGAGCTTTTGGCCTTTTCTACTGTGGGGGACACTGCAGGCTGTGGACCTATACCTGATATTTTTCTGGAGGGGCAGTCTCTCATCCATTAACCAAAGGAGGGCTCTTGGGAAAGAATTTCTCCACAGAGGTTGTTGAAACCTGATCATTGGCTAGAACTGTTTTAATAGGTGGAGAGAATGGATGGAGTAGTGGCATGTTACAAGAGAGGGGTTAAAATAGTATTTTGAAATGCATATACTTTCTCAGGTTATGTGCTACATTTGAAGAAGTAAAATGCTGTAGAATGACCATTACAAATCAGCATGTAGACATATATTTAATTAATTAATTAATTAAGAGACAGGGTCTTGCTGCATAGTTCAGGTTGGCCTTGAGCTCATGGTGATCCTCCTGCCTCAGCCTCCCAAGTGCTGGGATTACAGGTGTGCACCACCACACCAGCTTAAACTTTTTTTTTAGTGATTCTGTGTTTTAGTAAAGAATGTATACATTGAAATATGCAGATCTTAAGTGTGCATTCTCAAATTTTGACAAATAAAGTACCCAACTAATCCCAAGAACTCCTCAAGATGCAAGAAGTTACTGTCAGCCGAGACAGTTCCCTTCTGCTACTACCACTCCAGTGCCTACCTCCTGCACCTCTAAAGACCATATTCTGACCTTAGGTTAGGTTCAACATAAATTTAAGGTTTTAATTTCAACCCTCACAAAAAATATATATACTGTAAGGATAAATTATGCAGTTTATTACTTTCTTGGTATGAATTTTTACTAGGGCTTTTTAGAAGTCCAAAGTGGAGAACCCCTTGGCTGGGCATGGTGGTACATGCCTGTAGTCCCAGCACTCGGGAGGCTGAGGCAGGAGGATCATTTCGAGTTTAAGACCAGCCTGGGCTACAAAGTAAGCTCAAGTCCAGCCTGAATTGCATAGCGAGACTGTCTCAAAAAGACAAAACAAAACAAAAACAAACACAAAAAAACTAAGTGGAGAACCCTTGACATTTTCATTTGTGCTGTTTAAATATGGAAATGAAATCTTGCTACTGCACATTTAGAAACCTGTGTCAGTATTAAGTTTAGTAGGAAAAGCCTCTGTCTTATGCTAATAGTAAAGTATTATCCCTTCATTTCTAGAAATGGATCTCTAGAATTAGGTGAAGTATTGTAAAAATATAATTATTAATGCCAGTCAGTGTTATAACTGGCTTACCTAAAAATGCAAATGTTTGGTTTTTCATGTTTAGGTCACACTTCACCCAGCTCTGTGAATGAATCAGTTGTTGCCATTATTACAGGTGGTGGAATTGAGGCAGGATTTTAGTGGTCCTTGTCTGGTATGGGAAGCAGCCAAGTTAACTTCTGATGGTGTCCTGTGGGGTGAGCACATATGTTTGTGTTCTAGGAATGTGGGAGACTTACGGCTTCTCCGCATCTTTCAGTGTTGTTTTTTATGTGGAATACATCTAGAGAAGCAGTATGGCTTAGTAGATGTGTTTGAATTCTTTTGAATAATTACATAATTCAAGCCAGTAGTCTTCTCCTTCGTTTTTATTCCCTTGTCCCTAGTGTTAGGAACAATGGATTTTAGAAGTTTTCCCTGTTTTAGAATCACTCCTGTCTATATCAGTCACCTCAGATGTTTGTAATTGGTAATATGAGATATTTTGACTGTTAGGGAGGAGCCAGTATTAAATTATAGATCCTTTAACCTGAATTTGGGTTATAAAAGAGGACTGTCCCTTGTCTGAAATATTTGGTACCGGAAGTGTTTGAGATTTGGATTTTTTAAATTTTAGAATAATTGCATGTTGAGAATGGGGTATCTTGGGACTGGAGCATGAGTCTGAATACAGAGTATGTTTGTTTTTCATGTACACCTTGTACATTCAGACTGAAGGTACTTTTCTCTCTCTCTGTTTTTTTTTTTTGTACTGGGAATTGAGCTCAGGACCTTGCGCTTGCCAGGCAGGCACTGTGCCACTGAGCTACATTCCAACTGAAGGTACTTTTATACAGTATTTTCAATAATTTAAGTGCAGTTTCATGATCTGGAATGTTTTACTTGTGGCATTATGTTGGTGAGCAGAGTGCCTCAGTTTGGAGCATTTTCAGATTAGGGTAGCTCAGCTTGTTTTGAAATTGTTGTGATTAAGGAAATCACTGAGTTTTATGATATTCTATATTATTGCATAACTTCTACTCACATAAAAATGTTTCAGCTTGTCAGTAGCAAAAGAGGGCTGCTTTAGATTCTAAGTAATATTGCAGAATCAGGTCTTATTTTGATAGTAATATTCACTGGTTAAAAAATTAGGCTGAGTTATAGAGCTTTTTCATGTAGTTGCCACATTTTTTTGTTTGTTTGGGACAGAGTCTTGCTGTGTAGTTCAGGCTGGCCTTGAACTCAACACCAATCCTCTTGCCTCAGCCTCCCAAGTGCTAGGACTACGGATGTACACCATGCCCAGCAGTTGCCACATTTTTATGGGTAAAACCAAAATTAAGCAGGTAAAGCCACCTGCAGTGGCACATGACTAATTCCAGCTACTTGGAAGGTGGAAGCAGGAGGATCACAAGTTTGAGGCCAATCTAGGCAACTTAGACTGTCAAAAACCCAAAAAAACTGGGCATGCAGCTTAGTGACAGACTAGCCTAGCATCAGTAAGGCCCTGGTTTCAGTTGCCAGCACTGGGAGGAAAAAAAGGGTAATTCAGATTGAATTGTGTAATGCTAGTTATATTGAATTACCTGCTGAACAAATACTGGAAAATTTTCTTTCCAGTTCACCATGAAAAACCCCAGATACATAAATGTGGAAAGAATAGTATAAATGAATGCCTATATCCCATCTCACCACATAGACTCAGTATTTTTGCTATATTTGCTTTGTTATGTATATTTTGAGTCGAATCATTTGGGTAAGTTACAAATATGACATTTGAACCTAATTACTTTATTGATTTTTTTTTTTTTCTTTTGGTCTTTTTGAGACAGGGTCTCGCTATGCAGTTCAGGCTGGTCTTGAACTCACTTTGTAGTCTAGGCTGGCCTCAAACTTGCAGTGATCCTCGTGCTTTAGCCTCCCGAATGCTGGGATTACAGGTGTGTGCCACCACACTGGGCGAGCCTAATTACTTTAAAGTGCCTCTTCGAAGACTACAGACTTTTCCTATAACCACAGTACCTACCATTATCACACCAGAGAATAGTAACAGTAACTCCATTTCTATCATGGACCATCCCTATAGGAACTATCAAATGGTGACATTTTCACTGTAGCCATTTTCACAGGGAGAAACATAGTCTTACTCCTTAAACAATGTAGCACAATGCTGGAAGGAGAAAGTGTAAAATGTTGCTTTGAAATGGTTGGTATCCTAGCGGGGGAAACAGTTTTCATACATTCTAAAAATATATAGTCTGCTTTCAGATTACAGTTTAAGGTTGTAGTTGTAGCTGCATTTTTTAAAATTAGCAATTTATATATCTATATCTATATCTATATCTATTTTTGTCTTTTTGTGGCAGGGTCTCGCTGTGCAATTCAGGCTGGCCTTGAACTCACTTTGTAGCCCAGGCTGGTCTCAAACTTGCAATGATCCTCCTGCCTCAGCCTTCCAAGTGCTGGGATTACAGGTGTGCACCACCACGCCTGGCCTTAATTAGCAATTTCATTGGGGTGTACTTATGTGGACCTATATTGAATCAATTCATTTTTAAAGCAGAGTGACCAAAGGGAGCCCAGATGGATATTTATTATAGGTATTTTTATTTTATTCTAACTGCAGAGATAGGATGTATTATAATAAAATTAAATTGTAATTGGAATAGTTGGATTAAATTAACTGAGAAGGGAGAAAAGAATCCTTTTGCTTTGAACCCATATTAAAATCTTACTGAGCTAGGCTTGGTGGCACCTGCCTGTAATCCAGTACTGAGATGGCTGAGGCCTCAGCCATCTGAGTTTGAGGCCAGCCTGAACCACACACAGAGTTCAAGGCTAGCCTGAACAATATAGCAACACTATGTCCCGTAAAAGCAAACAAAATAAATAAAATCTTATGAAATAGGTTAGTCAGATTTTCTGCCCATAAAAAATCTAGAATGGTGAATAAAATTGGAACCTTAAGATTAAATACCAGAGATAGTCTTTAATAGAAAAATAGTACTTGCCACAGAGGGTTATCATACTAATTAAGTAAAATTGTATGCCTGGTGGTTAGCACAGATACATCAGGACTTCAGGATTAACTTTTTTCAAAAATAGTTGTATGTGTGGACTATATGTTGATTTGGAAATATAAATGTCAGAACTTTTTGCCATACTGGGGACTGAACCTGGGGCCTTACACATGCACATGCATAGTAAGCAATATCCCCAGCTTTTATTATTATTTATCTTGAGACAGGATCAAAATTGCCCAGGCTTGATGCAAACTTGTAATTCCTCCTGCTTCAGCCTCCTGAGTGGCTGGGATTATAGCTGTGCACCATTATACCCAGTATAACTGCCAGAACATTTTAATGGTTACTTTCCACCCTAAAATATTATAGTCATTTGACAATAATGAACTAGGAGACCTTAAAGCAGATTTTTTTGTGGCCTTTGTACTGAGTTATATCCCCAGCACTTTTTGCTTTTGAGGCAGGGTCTCATTAAGTCACCAAGTTGCCCAGGCGGAGTTCAACCTTGTGATTCTGCTCCAGTCTCTCAAGAGTGCTGGAATTACAGATGTGCGCCACCAAACATGGCTTGGAAATGCTAGTCTTAATAGTGTATATCTTCACCTTGGCTGAAGAAAAAAAAAATAGCCCTTGAAATTGGTTGTACCAAATTTATATTCCCGTGAACAGCACATGAGACTGTGTGCCAACATTTGTCCATTTTTCCAGTATTTACCCATCTGATGGATATAAAATGGTTTCCTAATGTTTTCTGTGTTCTAATCAAATATTTTTTAGCCTTTCCTGTGTCACAGCCTTTGCAAGGCAGTAAAGATGCCATCAAGAGGAGCAAGACATGGCTTTTCTACTCTAGGAAGCTTGCATTCTAGGAGAGGTGAATTTTGTCAACCTGTGAATGGCAAAGGGACCCAGGAGGGAGTGATGTTCACCTCACTTAAGGAAATAAATGAAGCTGTTGAGAGCAGTGAAGCTTCACCTTTGTCTTGAAAGATGAGTGGGCATCTTGGATTTGAAGGACAGTGTAGAAAGAGACGGAGTAGGTAAAGACGGCTGTAAAACCACATCATTCAAGGAACTTAGTGTTAATGACTGTGCAGAGCCCCAAGATGGGTGAAGCCAGGGCTAAGCAGAGAAGAGGCTGTGGAGGTAGGCAGGCTGCAGGGGTTTCAGATTTCAGGGACCCGGAGAGCTGTGACTGAAGGTTTTAAGCAGTATATAGCCAGGAAGGTGGGTGTTTTGTTTTTTTGTTCTAGGAATGGATTCTGGTATTTAAACAATGGATAAACATGAAATTTCAGTTTCAAACTTGTTAGCATGACTGCTGTTTATTATTGCTTTTCTGAAACAGGTAGAAATTATTTTTCCTTTAAATTGGAGTTGGTAATTTGCTATCCTAGTGGGAAAATGGGATGAATGTGGCCTTGTACGTGATACATTTGCTCTCATCCATGCGCCTTGGTGTTAAGTGGGACAACATATGGTCTTCACAGTGTTTCCTCTTGTCATATAGGAATAGGTATAGTTTTATAATAGAGGTGGTTATTTTAGGAATTTGTATTTTTGGACAGTCTTTCATAAAGATATTTTCAGTCTTTGTCTTATTCTTGAAACATCATAGCAAATTCAAATATAGAACTTCCTTTTATAAGCCGGAATGGCTCTTCTTAATCAGTTCTGTGTGTGTGTGTATATAGATGGTGATAGGAATGCTCTTTGGATTTCTTGCTGCTTTTGGCATCCTTTAGCTGCTAGTCCTCTCTCTTCTCTTCCCTCCCCTTCCTTTCCCTTCTCCTCTCTCTTTCTCTCTTTTTTAACCCAGGACCTCATACATGCTAAGTAAGCACTATACCACTGAGCTACATCCCCACACCTTTTAGAAGTTTCATTTTGTGGCAGTCTCACTACATTGCTTAGGCTGCCCTTGGATCTTCCTACCTCAGTTTCTCAAGTAGCTATATTACATATGTATGCCACCATGCCCAGCTAGTCCTTTTTAGTAGGAGTGTTTGTGTTGCTTCAAAGCATGAATGTCAGCCCTTAATTAATTTGTTTGTTTGTTTATTTATTTATTTGATACAGGGTCTTGCTGTGCAGTTCAGGCTGGTCTTGAGCTCACTTTGTAGCCCAAGCTGGCCTCGAACTCATAATGATCCTCCTGCCTCACCTTCTGAGTGCTGGGGCACTTAATTAAATAAAAGTGGGGTTTTTTATTTTTTATTTTTGTCTTTTTGAGACAGGGTCTTGTTATCAGTTCAGGCTGGCTTTGAGTTCACTTTGTAGCTCAGGCTGATCTTGAACTGACAACGATACTCCTGCCTCAGCCTCCCCAAGTGCTGGGATTACAGGTGTGCGCTACCGTGCCCAGCTTAGAAGCAGTTTTAGGAAGCCAAACTGGAGAGATTGGGTTTTGGAAGTTTTTGGTGTTGTATAAACAGTGAGTGTTAAACATATAGCCCAGAGTAGTAAACATTTGTAAGTGTGTGCATGTTTGGCATCAACTCTTAGTAAGAAATGTCACACTTGGGTTCATTTTACTTTTATTTTTATTTTTTTAAATTTTTTTTTTTTT
>NW_004955479.1:10603468-10618711 GCF_000276665.1 Chinchilla lanigera | reverse complement strand
TGTGTGTGTGTGTGTGTGTGTGGCTGAGGATTGATCGCTGGGCCCCTAGCATGCTAGATAAGCAATCCACTACTGAGCTATATAGCCTCAGCCCTTTGTGCTATTTTTTTTGTTTTGTTCTTTTTTGTGCTGGGAATCAAACTCAGGACCTCGAATTTGTCAGGCAGGTACTTGTGCTGCTGAGCTATATCCCCGGCCCCTATGCTGTTTTTAATTGAGGAGAATCCCCAGACAGGTAGATTAGCTTTTCAGTACTTTCCAGTTCAAGGTTCTAATTGTCTTTCTAGGTACTTAATATTTAGAAATTATATACTTTCCTCCATATCTCTATAAAAGCAAGTCTTTTATTTCAGACTTAATCCAAGAAGACCTTTTACTGAGAAAAACCATGTTTGGGATTAAAAGAACTAGACAGCATGTCTTGCCCAATATATCCCTTCCTGGGCCCTTCTGAGGACCACCCACCCCACCCCCTTGTTGATGTAGCCTCGTTCTCTAATATTACTTGTCTCAACTCCATCTTGCACATGCTTGTATACAAGTGCACATCCATACAGTTTAACAGGAGGACTACAGATGTTTATGTCTTCAGGGTGGGGAATGGAGTTTTATTTACTTCTGATTTTAGCAAACGTACTTGTTAACACTTTGGCAACAGAAGTTAGCTGGATCAGTTGGATTAAGGTGACTGTTCTAAAATCAAATGAAATGGCATAATCTTGAATTTGTAGGCAGCATGTGAGACTCAGCAAGTGGGACTTTTGCCGGTGGTTTGGCCATTAGCTGTGAGCATGCTCAGAATGTATTTAGGCAAGTGGACAGGATGTTCTCAGTACTGTGTAACCTTGAAATATTACTTTACTTCTATTTCCAGAAATGAAATCTAAAACAGAAGAGCTATTTTCTTTCTTTGCATTCAGAACAAAAGTAAGACTTGTAAATCTGAACTAGTCATTACAGAGTGCTAGAGTGAATGTCTTTATTCCTGGATTTGGTTTTTTAGTGAGGAATTTTTTTTTAATTCAGTTAAAACTTGACTACAGATGAATGGTATTTTTTGGAGGGTTTTTTTTTTTTTTTTTTTTTTTTTTTTTTTTGGTTTTTCTCCGGTACCGGGAACCGAACTCACGACCTTGCGCTTGCCAGGCTTGTCTGATAGTATGCAGGGGATTATCTGGTTTTTTGCATTTTTTTTGGCATTTTTTTTTTTTTTTTTTTTTTTTAAGTGGAAAAATACATGGCCACTCACCACTTGTATGTATTCTATCTCAGATGGCTCAGAAATGTAAAGCAAATTTAAGGTCTGTAGAAACTCAGTCTTGATTTCTGGGTGGATAAAAGCTGATGCTACACACACACACACAACTGATGCTGAACCTGGAGACTGTTTTCCTGTTCTTTCTTTGATATCCCTTAAATTGAGTGTGTTTAATGGTAGAGGACTTCTAGGTTAAGCCAGTTATAATGCCAAACACTTTGTGTTGAAGGTATTAGAGTCCTGAAATGAATGTAATCATCCACCTATTAAAAACTGAAGTCGTTCGAAGAAAAATTAGTAGGTACAGAAATATGAGCCATTCAAAAATTTAAAATGCATCTGAAAGGGTTTTGTTTGTGTGTTTTCTTTGTTTTGTTTTTTGTTTCTGTCTTTCTGAGACAAGCTCTCACTATGTATGCAGTCCAGGCTGACCTCAAACTCACTGTGTAGCCCCGGCTAGCCTCAAACTCATGGTGCTCCTCCTGCCTCAGCCTCCTGAGTACTGGGATTATAGGCATGCACCAGCATGCCCGGCTATGGATTTTTTTTTTCCTGTCTTGTTTTTAATAATTAAACTTGAGAGCCGATGTGGTGGTACATCCCTATAATCCCAGCACTCAGGAGGCTGAGACAGGAAGATGGCAAATTAAGCCAGCCTGGGCTGGATAGCGAGACACTGTCTTGCAGACAAAAAAAGAATAAAAGAAAAAGTAATTGAGTTTGATTGAATTTGATGTAAAAAGCACATTTTAGGTGGATAGACTTAGGAGGCTGGTAAAGGTGAAATGATTGATTGATTGATTGATTGATTGATCGATTGATTTTTGAGAGGGGGGTCTTGCTGTGTACCCCAGGCTGGCCTTGAACTCGCTATGTATGAACTCACCTGTTGCGATCCTCCTGCCTGAGCCTCCCAAGTGCTAGGATCACAGACATGTCCCACCATGCCCAGCCTAAGACGTTTTTAACTTGTAGATTGTCTTTATATGTTCTTAGGTCTGTTTACATATCCTGAACTAATGCTTGAAAGAGCAACCTGTGGAACTCAGCCGTGCAGTGGCTTTTGAGATGGGAGTGGGGATCAAAGGCAACTGCATGCTGGAATGGTGGGAGAGTTTTTGCAAGACAGGCGTATTTAGGACCTGCAGCCACTTAAGCGTGCCTGTTTGCTTCTGCTTTGGCCACAGGTGTAGGCAGGCTGTTTTACAAAGAGTTAAAGTTCTGCTAAATAGATGCCTGTCTCAGTGTTTCTTCCTGGAACTCTAAAAACTGTGGGAAAAATAGTGTGTTCTGTTTGGGGGTTAAAGGTGTTGAGTGCCTGAAAGCTCCAGTTGCAGTATTTAGTATGTATTTGATAGATTGAAGCAGCAAATGAAGCACCCTTCTCACCATTTAAGAAGAGCTAAAGTAGTGGCTCTCGTCTCTGGAAGTGTGCTTCCAGTGCTCGTTTAAAGCTATGTAAGTTGCTCTCATAGCCTCAGGGAAAGATATGGCTCCCCTAAAATAAAGACCATGTCTAGAGGGGTTGGAAATTGTCATTTGGTGAATGGCTTAAACTGATAGAATACTTCTTAGAATGCCTCCTCTGAGCTAGATAGTAATAACATTACTGATAGTAATAACAGCTGACATGGTGTGTATACCCTGCTGGGCACTGGTTTTTTTTTTTTTTTTAAAACGGTAGCATGTGAGATGTCTTCCCCAAGAGGTGTAGGTACTATTTTCATTGTTTTACAAATGAGAAATCTGAATCTTAGGACCCAGTCCTATGCCATGTAAGTTGCAGAGCTGAACAATAAACTCAGGATGTTGGACTCAGGAGCTTTGATGCTAAACAACTGGCTGGTCATTCCCTGGTCTGGGTGATAAGAACGTGACCATTATTTCATCCAAGGAGTGGGCTCAGAGAAAATAAATTACTGCCATAAGGCTCGCAGTGAAGACAGAATTCAAACATGAGTCAGTTTGAAGTGAGACCTTATCCTCTTTCCACTGTTACAATATGACCCATAAGAGAATAATACTATAATATCTGATTTACAGAGATCTTTTTATATCTTGTGTGGGCTTCCATGCATTTAGGGGAGGAGATTGTTTAAAAGTTGATTTGTAGCCAGGCGTGGTGGCGCACTCATGTAGTCCCAGCACTTGGGAAGCTGAGGCAGCAGGACCGTTGCAAGTTTGAGGCCAGCCTGAACTGCATAGCGAGACCCTGTCTCAAAAGAACAACAAAAACAAAGACAAAAAATAAAAGTTGATTGGTGAGCTAGTGTTTCGCTCTCAGAGATGTCGCATACCTCGTGCTGATTCTGTGAGCCTGCCTGATGGTACAGTTGATGGCTTACCTTCCTTAAGCCAATGGTAGCAGCCTGGATTCTAAGACCTGCACTGAGCTCCAGGGGAGGAAGAGAGGAGATGTGTTCTTCATTGTTTCCAGATTCTGCTCTTAGAGATGTTATCTCCCTTTGAGTAGGTGACTGTACCTTTGTAGTTAAGTACAGAGCCTCTGAGGTCAGACTTCCCACACACTCCCTTGAGGATTTGAGGTGAGGCCCTTAGCCTTTCTAAGCCTTAATTTCCTCATCTGTACAGATGTCCTTATGGCTTATTGGGGGGCTTGCAGGAGACAAATAGGCATTAAGTTCTTGGAGTGTCTTCTGGACCTGGTTGGTGGGCAGGAGACTGTGGTGACTAGTTCTGTTCTCTGGGTCCAGCTTGTCATAGAGGTGAATGCTTTCTCAACTGGACTGCAGTGTAACACTCTAGAAATGGATAGAAGGTAGAATTTGGGATTCCCTTTACTTTGTAGTGACATGTTACTCAGTAAATTACCGTGTATATTAAATTTGTAAAGTTTTATATAGATTTTATTACCTTTGCTTTAGTATTTTAGAAGAAAATTATTTAACACATTCACAATGGGGCTGTAATTTGTATGTCTCACTGTGGGGCAGCTTGACCTACCAGTGGTATATGTATGATTGTCTAATTGGGTGATTTTTTTTTTGTTTTGTTTTGTTTTTTTGAGACAGGGTCTTGCTATGCAGTTCATGCTGGCCTTGAGCTCACTTTGTAGCCCAGGATGGTCTCGAACTTGCAACGGTCCTCCTGCCTCAGCCTCCCGCATGCTGGGATTACAGGCATTGGGTGACTTTTTATTAGTAAAAAGACCAATAAAAGTGATTAGATCCATTTGTACCATCCATTTAAGTGGTACAGGACACCTAATGGGACAGTCAGGCATGTACCTGGTGGTTCCAGCTAGTTGGAATGTGTTAAGGATCAAAAGTTGGTTGTGGAAGCTCATACCCAGCACTCAGGAGGCAGAGGCCAGAGGATCATGAGTTCAAGGTCTGCTTGGGCTACATAGCAAAACTCTGTCATAAAAAAAGAGATTTGAATGGAAATTTTATGAGTAGGGCCAGGGATGTAGTTCAGTGTTACTGTCCTTGCCAAGCACAGAGTCCTGAGTTTGATTCCCAGCACCAAAAAGAAAAAGAAAAAAAAAAGAAAAAAATTTTATGAATGGCTTTGATATTAAATTAACACATTCCTGAGCCTTTTAAATTCTTGTTGAATTTGAACATATGTATTTTGTTTCTTAGAGGCTGAAACCAAGGTATGATATAGGGATTGGTTTTGCCCAAGGGCTATGGACTAGAGCAGTGTGAGCAAGATTTTTCTTGTAAACAACCAAATAGTAAGTATAGTAGGCTTTACGGACCATGTCTTTGCTATCACAACCCCAAACAGCCATTGACAGTATATAAATGATTGGGCTTGGCCTGTTTCAACAAAACTTTTTTTAAAAACAATGGACCATAGTTTGTGGAGCCCTACACTAAAGGAATGTTCTCAGTTCTGTGTCAATATAGAGGTCAACCTTGGTCCTACAACTCTGTGTACATATTTATTAAAGGGGGATTTTCCTATAGTGCCTCTTTTTTTTTTTTTGGTCTGGAAATCGAACTTAGGACTTTGTGCTTGCCAGGTAGACATTGTGCCACTGAGCTATATTCCCCAGCCCCTTGTGGCTCCTCTTTTCTTACAAGGTATTTTTGCTGCAAAATGTGTTTGCCATCTTCAGTGAGTTGTTCCCCAAATTCCAGAGTATTCTATAGCTGTCTACCTTCCAAGTATCGCTACAAGAACAGCCCAACAGGCCCCTAAAACTTTTTACATGTATAACATTGATTTCAGTACTGTAGCCTTCAAACTTTACTGTGATCTTTGTTGTTGCTGTTGTTTTGTTTTCCTGGGGGTGTTGAACCCACAGGCTTGCACAGGCAGGACAGGTGCTCTACCGTTGAGCAACCCCCTGACTCAGCTGTGTGTATGTGCTGCCCAACTGGAAAGCTGTGTGTCTTAACTCCTCCTTCTCTTACCCTGTTTTTTCTGCCCTCTGTACTCTTCCCCAGCCTCCCATCTTGAGCACACTGTTGGGTTCAGGCCCACAGGCTCTTCCCTGGACTGTTGCAGATCTCACAGTTTCAGGGCTCCTTGCATCTCATCTCTTTCTCCTTCCAGTCTGCCTGTTCATTTTTATCCCAGAGCGGTCCTGTTTTCAGTACACCTAATCTTGTCGTTTTGTGTTTAAAATCCTTTAGTTGCTCTTCCATACCCGTGAAAGCCTAACCTTGGTGTGAAAGTCATCCGATGAAAAGGCTGATAGAGAGGTCAGTGTTGGGATAAAAATCAGTTCCATAGAAAGGTGGTAGCTCCTGGGTGCAGGTCCAGTACACAGTGGTATTGAGCTGTGTGCACACACTTGTGCACACAGAGTGCCTCAGCCTGCTGAGGCAAACTAACTCTTCCACACAGCCCCTGTTACTTCGGCTGACTTCCGTTTATTCTTCAGAACACACACATAAAGCCTCATGTCTTTCTCAGAGCCTTCCTTACCACCCGAAACCACATCTGGCTTAGATGCTTTTTCTGTCTGCTGTATCCTTTCGCAGGACCCCTTCTTTTCCCCGCAGATAAGCAGTTGCCACTTTATTTAAGCAGCTCTTTGCTTGTGGCTCCCACAACCACCTCCTTCAAGTTACTTCTTAGAGGACAGGTCCTGTGTCTGATCCACGTGTCCCCCATGTTCTGCAATTAACTGTACATTGTACATCAGGACACTTCGAAGTCTGGGTGGAGGGCAGAATGTTCATTAAAAAAAGAGATGGGGTCACACGGATACTTGTTTCCTTTTCTTGAAAGTTTCTTATATATGGTCCTCCAGGAGAACTGGAAGCCTAAGGAAAGTGGCAAAAGGAAAAGGCTGTTGGGCTGGTGCCTGTGGTACAAAGAATGCTCAGTGGACAAGCCTAGGGCTCAGAACTGTCTCCTTGTATGCTCTTCCTGACTTGGTAACACACTTCCTAGAGCGTGGCTTGGGCATAGATCAGAGACTCGTTAGGGTGCCACATCACAGTCTGATGAATACCCTCCTTCTACCTTAGTCCCAGTTATCAGGGGGCAAGGAATGCCAGTATCCTGGCTTTTCTTCTACACACATATTTCCCATTTCTAGGCATTTTTCTCACCTGACATTTTTTATCTGTGCATCTTGTGTTGCATAATTCTTCATGATCTTTCTTGTTTTGTCTTCTCACTTCACTTTCTCTGAGAATAGCTCTGGGTGTAATGAAGTTCAAGTGATGGTGTTAATGGCTCAATTTAGAACTTTGAGTGCATTTACATTTTGTAGCAGAAACATTTATATATATGAGGGCTAATAAGCCATAGTAAAATAGTGTGTTAATCAAGTACAAATGAGTTCTTTGTTTGTTTGTTTGTTTTGTTAGGCTAGACTTGAACTCACTGCTTAGCCAAGGCTGGCCTTGAGTTCATGGTGATCCTCCTGCCTCAGCCTCCAAAGTGCTGGGATTACAGGCATGCACCACCACACCTGGTTCAGTTCATTTGTATTCCTGAGAAATTGTATTCTGGGTTCTGAATACAAACAAAATTTAAGTCTGATAGTGAGGGTTTGTGGATTGAAACCTGCTACAGTCTCTTCCTGTTACTTGTATTTTTACCTTTTTAGCTAGAGTCCCAAGCACGCTAGAGGCAGCTTTTGTTTTGTTTGACTTGAAATACTGGCAATTAAACCTGGCCCTTTGCCTGAGTTACATTCCCAGCCTTTTAAAAATTTTTTATTTTGAGGTAGGGTCTTGATAAGTTGCTAAGTTGCTCAGGCTGGTCTAAAGACTGCTTTTCTTATGAGGAAACCTAGATTGCCTAGAGAAGTGGGTTGGAAAGCGGAAGGATGTGCCTGTTCCCTGCAACTAATCAGCATTTGAAATGACTCTTGGCTGTCATATTTGGAGGAATTTTGTGCTCGTTTTGAGATTGAGCCTATACAGGTAGTTAGCTGGATCCTCTAAAGAAGGAAGCTCTTTATTCTTAAGTGGCTGTTGGATAATCTACATAACAATGAACCATTTTGCTTCAGAGATGTGAAATGGGCATCTATAAATGAATAGTTTTTGAAACTAAAGTTAAGACAAAGTTCATCTTTTCACAGTAGGCTTTCTCCAGAAAACCCTCTTTACTCTATTGAAATGCAGCTAGTTTGAACTAGGAAAGCATATTCCAATAATAGACCCATGTAATTAGCCATTACTATAGTAGAACGAATGCTGGAATTTTTTGTACATTATCATGATCAATTGGTGTTAGGCCCAGGCAAACCACATAATAGCTAGAAACCTTGATTGAGAGACACAAAGGTTTCTGTCTTATTCATAGGCGTGCTTTAGTTCTTGAAACTAATGTTAGGTTCTTACATCTTATACTTTCCTTGATAACCATCTATTGATGATAAGATTATGTCCTTATTTAGAGTTTAAAGAAAATGTCAAGAAGCTCTTCATTTAGTGCCATATTCAAGTGAGATTTTATATAGAAATGACACATGGTGTGCTGGTGAATAATGAGTGACTGCCCTGAGTGAATAAAGCTCTGATTTGTAGCATTTGCTGATTTCTGGGATAATAAATACTCCACTATGGCTGGTTTCCGTCTACCAGTGTGATGTCATTGAGCTTGAAGTTAGGAAGTCATATATATATATATATAATCAGCTGGCTTGAATTAACCTCAGCTATCAAATGTTAACTATTTTATTTCTTTTTTTTTTGAGATGCAGTCTTGCTATATTGCCCAGACTGGCCTCCAACTGGTAATCCTCCTGCCTCAGCCTCTGAGTAGCTGGAAATACAGAGTATGCTATTTTGCCCAGCACTAGTCTATATTTTAATAATTCTTGCTTATGATGGCCTTTAATTTTGTCCTTTTTAAAAAATTGATCTTAATGAAGTATAATTTACATCCAACAAAATTAAGCAGTTTTAAGCGTATACACTTAATGGCTTTTGACAAATGTGTACCCTATCTCAATCATGGTACCTATCATTCCTTCTATAGGTAGTTGCCAGATGAATGTTTCTAAAATTTTACTTTATATCCACACACCTATGCATAAAACCTTCACTAGCTATATACTAACAATAGGATAAAGTACAGAACTCTGTGGCCTGGAGTTCTTAACATATTGCTTCTTCTCTGACCTAATTTACCACAACCTGCCCACGTAAATCTCTTATGCCAATAAAATTGATTAGCTGGGCCCGGTGCAATGGCTCATTCCTGTGATCCCAGCTAATTGGGAGGCTAACAGAGGAGGATCTCAAATTGGAGGCCAGCCTGGGCAATTTAGCCAGACCCTGTCTCAAAATGAAAAGGACTAGGAATGTAGCTCAGTGGTAGAGTGTTTTGCCAGGAATGTTTGAGGCCCTGGTTTTAATCTCCAGCTCTTCAAAAACAAAACAAAAACTGGACAGCTGTTTCTTTTTTCTTTTTTTTATGTATGTGGTGCTGGGGATTGAACGTACGATCTTGTGCATGCAAGGCAAGAGCTCTACCACTGAGCCACATTCCCAGCCCCAAGGTCAGCTGTTTCCAGGGACAGGGCCTGCATCTGTATCTTGGCTTATCTGTACCCTGCCTGCAGTATTCCTGACACCTCCTGTTCCTTGTTTTTTCTTAAAGATCTGGGTCAGGCTCATGCTTAGTTTTCTAGTTTTTCCATAGGATGAGTATTTCCTGATTTGACCACTCACACTCCTGCAGTTTGTATTGAAATCTCAGGGCTCTATGCATGTGGTCTTCGCCAACAAAGTTGTAAGCTGTAACAGGATAGGTAATGTTGTACAACTGGGGTTCAGCACATAGCTTTGCTAAACAACAAATAAGTAGTTCTTGATGATGGTAAACCATTAGGCAACTCTTCCAACTCAGTGAGTTACAAACTCAGTGACACTAGGAAACTAGTGTTGTGCTATATACATAGACTTCTCAGAGCCTGAAGATGGATCTGCCACAGAGTATAAATGAGTAGTAATGTTTCTCCAAACTGGTGTTAGTCATTAAAATGAACACTGCAGATTTCTTCTCTGCCCTGAAAATGCATCCAAAAGTGGTTAGCATCATAGATTGTGGACTTTTGGTGAGGGTTAAACGTTTAAAGTAAGTCTTAAAAGAACATTCTTTTGTATCTTTCAACCAGCTTTATTGTATGTTTTGATGTACTGGTGAGCAGTCAGGAAGGGGGTTCTAGTTGGTTTCCTTCCTGTCCCAGGAAACCATAATATTATATTGTGAAAGAGAGTGTGTGTGTGTGTGTGTGTGTGTGTGTGTGTATTTTTAGTAACTTTACACAAGCTGTTTTTCTTCTCATTTTAAAACTGTTATTTTCGCTGTGTACAGTGTTGCACTCCTCTAATCCCAGCACTCGGGAGACTGAGGCCAGCCTGGGCTACAAAATGAGTTCAAGGCCAGCCTGAAGTGCATAGTGAAACCCTGTGTCAAAAAGACAAAAACAACACAAAACGAAAACCTTGTTTTCTCAGTTAAAAAAAAAATTGATAATACTTAGCAGAAAACTGGCATTGAGAATCTAAAAATCCTTAGTAAATTCTAGATGCCTATTTCTCAGCCTACCTTGTAGGTTCCTCTTTTATTTTTAATTCTTGGGTTTATGTAAGGTTCATCAGTTGATCCTTATCTCTTATTGGCTGACATACTTTGCTAGAGCAGTTTCATCTGTTATGCCCACACATTTGTTTCCAGAATTGAAATCCTGTAACTCTTGAGTTCCACTCGTGGATGGTCAAATGCCTTACTGGAGATCTTTGCTTAGCTGCTCTTCAGAAATTAGATGTAACATATTCTAAGTGTGGTATCTCTCTGTAAGACTTTCATCCCTTTATTATTCACTTGCTGAATATTATCACTGACTTGTCTCTCTGTCCTGTCTGTATCTGTCAAGTCCACCTCAGACATTTTTCTGAAATCCTTTTTCCTCCCTTGAGTTGAAGCTAACTTTGTCCTCTTATCTCTTGCTCTCCTGGTATTCAGTACACAAACTAAGAGCTAGTTTACTTCCTTGACCTTAGATTAACCAAGCCCATAAATCTCTATGCTGAGACTGGAAAGTCATTATAATTATTGGTGAGGGCCACTGTGTTCTCTTTCTGTGGGTGAACAAAGCTAGGAATCTGTACCATGACTAGAAGGTTGTGGAAAGAATCAGAGCAGAAGCAGTGAGATGAATCAAGTGTACACTGGCCTCACATAGTCTAACTGATGCTGTCACCTGATGGTGATCAGCAGACTCCTGGCTAAGCAAAGGCACCTTTTTCTTTTCTCCTCAATGACTTCAGTGGCCCATGCCAGCCTCTTTTTAATTCTTCTTTGGTTGACCTTTTCTGTTTTACATGTATGAATACACTCAGTGTGGCTATACTTGAATCTTGCTGTGTGACAGCTTCTCTGTCAGATGCTTTGTGTTCTTCTCTCCTAAGTCAGTGTGTATTGCTCTCCAATTGAGGGCTGAGAAGCCATCTTATTTCATGTGTTAGAGAATACTTTACTGTAGCTGCTGTGTAAGGGAAAGAAACCAGTTTCTCCTTGGGCTGCTGGCATCACTACCTCCTAAAATCTTTTTTTGCTTCCCCACTGTTAGGACAGTGCCTCCCTGGCACATCTGGCAACCCTCCTCACCTTTTTTATTTTTTTAAATTAAGTTCTGTCTTTAATTGAAAAGCTAACAAACTGTCTAGTTATATTTTTCCTCAAACCACAAACTTGGTAGTTTCTCAGTCTCTAGGCAATATATTCAAAGCTGAGAAGATTAAAAATTTAAAAACAAGTAAAACAAGTCCTCAGTTCCACCTAAGGGAGCTCTGCTACATACACGCTAATCTACCAGCAATACCGCTTGACTCTAGGAGGCTGGAAGACATCCTAAACAACCTACTGGAATGGTTACTTCAGATAGCCTTTTTCCAGTTCCTGATTTCTGAATGAAGGTAATATCTTGTTAATTGTATTTCAGAAAACTTTTTGCAAGTTGTTTTATTTACAGTGCCAACTTTTTTTTTTTCGGGTACTGGGAATCAAACTCACGACCTTGCGCTTGCCAGGCAGGCGCTGTGCTGCTGAGCTAAATCCCCAGTCCCTACAGAGCCAACTTTTAAAAGCTCACTAAAATTAACTGGACAATAAATGATGCAGAAATCACTTTACAAGAAAAGGAAAAGCTCAAAATGTCAATTTCGCTGGTGTTGTAGCACTTGCCTGTAATCCCAGCACTTGGGAGGCTGAGGCAGGAGGGTCACTGTGAGTTCGAGACCAGTCTGGGCTACAAAGTGAGCTCAAGGCCAGACTGAACTGCACAGGGAGACCCTGTCTCTAAAAGACTAAAAAAAAAAGAAAAACAGCAACTTTTGCTCAGCCATTGGTTTGGCATCTACTCAAACTACACATGCAAGGAGGACAGTATGCTAATACACTTGATCTGCTGCTGCATTTGTCTGTTGTCTACTTATTAACAATATAAACCAAGCAGTGCAACTAGTGTTTGGAACAATTCTTACAGTATTACAGTGTCTGGCACATTTCACTTCTCTTCACACCACTGGTTCTCCTTGTGTACCTGGGCTTTCTCCTCTTCAGTAAAGTCATTTTTGATATTAAAGGTCTTGTGAATCTTCTCAGGAGTTTTCCCCTTGATCATATTGATGACAGTCTTGCATGTAACATCAAGCAAACCTTTGATGACTAGGTAGTTTGCTACTAGAATAAGTTTATTTTATTTTATATTTTATTTTATTTTATTTTTGGTACTGGGAATCAAACTCATGACTGCAGGCTTGCCAGGCAAGTGCTTATGCCACTGAGCTAGACCCCTGGCCCTAGAATAAGTTTAAAAAGGGTTCCTTGCTCAACTTTCAGGAGTTCTTGGTCCCAAACAGGGATGTCATCTGTTTGCTTTTCTTTGTTCTCATCATCCTCAGGAGGAGGAGGGTGATCCTTGAGGCAGGCACACCACTGAGTGACCTTTTTTTGATGCTGCATTAACATTTGGTAGAGGAACTGGGTCATCGTCTCCCTTATCATCCATTCTCAAATCTTCCAACGTGGTCTTGATTGTCACAGATTGTTTGGCAGCTTCAGCATCAACTTCAAGTATCTCTCCATCAGAACTCTGCAACTTAATTGAAGGCGTGGTACTTGTCTCTGAAAGACTGTGGGCTGTAAGCAGATGGGAGCAGGAAAGTCTTCTCACAAGTTGGAAAAAGATGGCAGGGATGAAGCCACCTTTTTTTTGGAGACAAGGTCTCCATATGTAGTCCACGCTGGCCTTGAACTCACTGTGTATCCCAGGTTGGGCTTGAATTTGTGGTGGTCCTCTTGCCTCAGCCTCCTCAGTGCTGGGATTACAGACGTGCACCCCCATGCCCAGCCATTTAACTTTTTTGTTGAATACCCACTGTAGGCCAGGGACAGGGCTGAGTGTCAGGAGGAGAATAAAGAATAAATTAGTCAAGGTTCTTCCCTTTGGAACTTGAATTTTGTTGGAGGTCAGTGAGGCTCTAAACAGCTATAGCACCCATGGCCAGGGGGTGGTGGGGGAATGATGGCACACACCTCTAATCCCAGGACTTGCGAGGCTGAAGCAGGAGGATTGCCATGAGTTCAAGGCCAGCCTGAACTACATAGCAAGGCCCTGTCTCAGAATACCCCACCCCACAAAAAAAATTGCTCATGGCAAGACATAGGCTGGGGGTAAAAAATAATTGAGGATATATAAATATAGATTAATTTTAAAAATTGGGAGTCTGTTTGAATATGTACTTGAAGTGATCAGAATGATATAAGGAAGTGGCATTTAAGACACACCATGAAGGACAGAAAGAAGTAAGCTATCTGTAGAAAGAGAGAAGTCAGGCTAGGCAGAAGAAATAGCCTCCAAAGGTCCAGAGGAGAAAGACAGCCTGCTGTGTGTGAGGAAATGAAAGACGACCAGTGAGGCTGGGAAGGCAGAGAGGGAGAATGTGCCATACTGTGTCAGTGATACCTTTGGCCTGGGTGGGTGACGTTACACAATGATATAATGAGTCACATAAGTTAAGATTTGTTGGGCTAGGCGTGGTGGCGCACACCTATAATCCCAGCACTCAGGAGGCTGAGGCAGGAGGATCAATGCGAGTTTGAGACCAGCCTGGGCTACAAAATGAGCTCAAAGCCAGCCTGAACTGCACAGAGAGACCCTGTCTCAAGAAGACACACACACAAAAAAAGATTTGTTTGCATTAGTACTCCTAGAACTTGTGGGGGCTTTTTTGTTTTTGTTTTTTTGGTGGTGGTTGAGGATCAAGCACTCTTCCTGAGCTACATCCTTAGCCACTGAACTATGATTCTGTAAGTACCATGCGCTAACCGATTGTGCCACTGGAGCTTCTGAACTATGATTCTAAAGGTTCATTTTACATACTCTTTTCTGGAACATTAATACTTTCAAATAATGATGGGAAACCTAGAATTCCATCTTGTATAAAGTGCATCACAGAACTTCATACAGTTTTCAGACATTCCTTTCCTTGCCTGAATTCCTATTCCTAATGAGCCTAGAATATAGCCATATTTCTGTACGATGTTGTGACTTTTTACATAGTCTGATAGACCATTGTTAAACTCTGTTAGTTGGTCTATTTTAGCACACAAATCTTGAGATAAATATTACTGATTTAATACCACATACTCATCTGAAAACCAACTCAGGATAAGCACAACTGAATCATTTAATGCATAGGTATAGTTTGGGATTTGTTGTTTCAGACTGCTGTCTCAGGTCATGGCAGTACAAGGGTTCTCTCCTTCGCAGCTCTCTGCCCACTCTGCTCTTAATGCATCAGATGATTTGTGCGTTCCTGGGACTAATGGGACTCAGAAGACAGAGCTGCATTTGAGTACTGGTCACCAGCAGTGATCTTGGAGAGTGCTGCACCCTGGCATTTTGTTAATCTTTTTTTGGGGGGGTGGGTACTGGAGATAGAATCCATGACCTTACCATAGACAAGGACTGTACCACTGAGTTCTGTTACCCCTCCCACCTTTATTTTGGCAAGGTCTTATATATGCAGCCCAGGCTGGCCTTGAACTCATGGCTGTTCTCTTGCCCCAGCCTTCCAAGGGCTGGGATTACAGGCATGCACCACAATGCTTGGCTTCTCCCCAGCCATTTTAAAATTTTATTTTGAGACAAGTATCTAGGCTAGCTTTGAACTTGGAATCCTCCTGCTTCAATCTGCCAAGTGTAGGTTGAACCAGCATGTCTTGCTTTCTTCATCTTTATGGTGGGAAAAATAGCATTAAGGTGATTGAGAAGATTGAATGTAAGATACATCTTTTGGTAAAGGCTTGGTAAATATTTGGCATCTGTTAATCCTCAACTACCCTATAATGTAAATGTGATCATTTCCAGTTTTGTGAATGGGAAGAGAAAGGAGGAGGCCTTGCCCATGCTAGGTAAATGTTCTACCACCAAGGTACACCCTCAGCCCTCAGTTAACTCTTCATCCCCATATTGGGAATTGATGTCAGGGCCTTCACACTGAGCTACATCACCACTTTGGGTTTTTTTTTTT
>NW_004955479.1:10561444-10602993 GCF_000276665.1 Chinchilla lanigera | reverse complement strand
AAAACAAAACAAAAACAAAAAACAAAAGAAATTGGGATCCTCCTGCCCTAGTTTCCCAGAGTGCTGGCGTTAGAGTGCTGCGCCTGGCTGGAGCAGCAATTTAAAGAGTTAAGAACAGGTTGCACCAGCAGGGAATTTGGGCTGGATGCTGTCTTTGGAACAAGTTACAGATTTATAACTCTCTCATTAGTAGTTGCTGTCATATCATCAATATACTAACTACCTAAGTATATTAAAGGTTAAAAATTACTTATGTGCTTAACACTTCTCAAGATAGAAGAGATGTAATTGCAGCTCTGTAGTTTAGAAACTACAGCTGATGAGACCAGTAAAAGTGCCCTGTTAAATCTGACGATCCTGTTCATGGAGTAATGATGCTAATAGTGAACACTGACCTTTGGTGAACCCTGAAATATACTTACTGCTGCTCCCTTTGTACACTGAGGGTACCAAGGCACAGAGAAGTCAAGTGAGCTGCCCAAGTAAATGATCAAGGGTGAGATTCAAACTCATAGACTCATTCTTTGATCATTAGGATTTAGCACTTACGTATTGTGGGATCTTGATTCTTGGGGGAAAAGTCCTCTTTAGGGAAAGACTTCAGAAACTGGGTGACTTCATGAGACTGAGTACCACATAGGTAAGGTAGTTAGGTGTTACGAGTTGCCGTCCTCTGTTACTCTTTACCGTGTGGTTATTTAGTCCTAAATCTTACCGTCTAGATAATGCTGTTGTTGAGTGTATTGCATTTATGTCTTTTAAACTGGGGTTACTGGTTCCTTTTCAGCAGCAAAATGAATTCTTAATTATCCTTGGGAGATTGCAGTCAGATATTCATCCCTGTGTGACTTCTGTTAGCTAGCATATTCATGCATCACCTTCCTTTGCCACCCAGCCAGCAAATGTTCTTTTTTTTTTTTAAGGACAGGTAGTCTTGTTATAGTCTGCAGGCTGGCCTTGAAATACTGGGTTCAAGCAATCCTCCTGCTTTAGCCTTCCAAGTGGCTGGGACTATAGGTTTGTGCCACTATACCAGGGAATTTCTTTTTTTTTTTTTGTCTTTTTGAGACATGGTCTTACTGTGCAGTTCCTTGAACTCACTTTGTTGCCCAGGCTGGTCTCGAACTCATAATGATCCTCCTGCCTCAGCCTTCCTGAGTGCTGGGATTACAAGTGTGCACCACGATGCCTGGCTCTGGTTTCTTGTTTTTTTTTTATTATTATTATTTTATTTTATTTTTGTCTTTTTGAGACAGGGTCTCACTATGCAATTCAGGCTGACCTTGAGCTTACTTTGTAGCCCAGGCTGGCCTCGAACTTGCAAGGATCCTCCTGCCTCCCCTCCCGAGTGCTGGGATTACAGGTGTGCGCCACCCCGCCCGGTTTGTTTTCGGTTTTTTTTGAGACAGGGTCTCAGATATATAGTTCAGGCTGGCCTTGAATTTGTGCTGATCCTTCTGCCTTAGTCTCTTGAGTGCTGGAGTTACAGACATGTGCCACCATACCCAGCAATGTTTTTGAAGGACTTACATGCATGCAGTTCTTTTACGAGAAAACTGATTTTATTTGCTGTAATAGGAAAAGTAGTTTGGACTAAGGAGCTATGTTTAAAAATAAGATCCAGCTGAGAGAAACTCAACTCACATCTTATTTGCGGCATAGACTTAGAAGTACAGATACTTCTCAATGTGTAGAGATATAGATAAGATACTACCTTTCATCATTTTATTATATGATGCCATGTCAAATGAAATTCTTATTTTTAGCTTTTTCTAAATACTGGAGTTAACCTATTTCGGTGAGATCTGATTGGCCGGTTACGTCTTTGATCGTGCAAGTGAAAGGCGCTTTATCTCTCTGTGATTTTGTTCATGCCTCCTGGCTGCATGCAGGGTTGTGTGAGGGAGAAAGGTCAGTCATAGAGTAGATCCTTGTGAAATGAATGCCTGTTGCTTTCCCCTTAGGTGACCTCACCAGTACTGGAACTGGACTGGTGAACAGTTGAGGGAAAAAGAGCACTGGGCGATTTGAGGTGCACATGGCAATGAGGTGGGTGGGTAGTGTTTCAAGTGAAACTGTTTCACTTCAAAAGGTTTGATACCAGTGTTGGTGAAAGTACGAGGAAACAGGTCTGCTCATCTGATGGTAGTTAGAAGGTAGCTGGATGTAAATACTCTTTTTGAAGGACACTTAGGCTCTGTCTACTAAAATTAGGTAATGTCCCTTTGGGCCTGAAATTTCATTCCTATCCAGGCATGGGGCTGTGGCCTGTAATTCCAGTGACTTGGAAGGGTGATGCAGGAGGCTTATAATTTTAAGCCCAGCCTGGGCAATTTAGGGAGACCCTGTCTTAAAATAAAAAGGACTGGGGGATGTAGGTCAGTGGTAGAACACCCATGAGTTTGACTCCAGCACTGCAAACACCACCCTCCTATTCCACTTCTAGAAATTGCAAACGGATATTGAAAAAGAACACCAATATACTGGGATGTTCATTGTGACATTGTGATAGGTTAGGGTACCCAAAACACAGCTGACAGTTACCTACTGGTTCACTAATGGATGCTTGGTAAAATTATGGTATGTCATTATTATGCAGGCATTAAAAGAGGCTTAAATCTTTATATACTCATAAAGATACCCTGTGTATATTGCACAGACAAAGGCATGGGGAGCAGTGTACACCTGTGTGTTTCTGTGATGCCTTGAGGATGTGTATATATAAAATGGTGTAAAATTCCTTAGCGGGAGTGGTGTCTGGGCGGTGGGACTACAAGGAATACAGTGTTACGTGATAGCAAGGCTGTTTTCCACTTAGATTTTGGAATACAATGAGAAAAGGCCTAAAACTCAACCTTGCGTTGTGTTGGAAGGCGTTCTCCTACATCTTCCAAAGGGCACTAATTGCAGTGCTGGTGTGTCTCAGTGGCACTGAGCCTGTCCCTTCTGCTTGGCCCCAGGGTATAAATGTGAGAGAGGGAAACCCAGTGGTTTTGTCACCTTTTCAATGCCGAGCTTTCCTGCCTTTCCTTCCATTCACCTTTTCACATGTGTCTAGGTTTGTTTTCTCCTTTTTGTTAAAAGTTTTGATTTTTTTTCATATTCAGGTATTCAGGAAGCACTCCTTGTGAGATGTGGGGTTTTAAATTTCTTTCCTGTACCTCCTAACAATCCAGCCTTTATTTTCTTATTATTTATATACATGTAATTCTGGAGTTTACTTTAAATTATTAGGTTAGCTTCCATAACACATCACTTCCATGTCTTGTACTTGTACCCACCAGCCTACATCTTACTATGTGTTAATCATTTCTGCTGGTCTTAAAGTAGCAGTCTTGCTAGCATACAAACGAGCTCCTCCCTGCGTTCCATCACCTGCTCCTTGTATGAGGTGGCAAGCAGATCTGACACCCTTGGCATTGTGGCACATGTAACCTTTTCATCTCACTGCTCAGAACTTTCCAGGGTTTTTTGCCTATCTATTCGGTTGGAGTGTTTCCTTTCTTTATTCATCCATCCATCCATCCATCCATCCATCCATCCATCCATCCATTTATTTACTTAGAGGAAGGGCCTTGCTATGTAGTTCAGGCTGGCCTTGAACTCACTATGTAGTTCAGGCTCCCATTGAACTCACAGTGATTTTCCTCCCTCAGCCTCCCAAGTGCTGGGATTACAGGCATGCGCCACCACGTCTAGCATTTTAGCCATTTAATATTTGATACCTGCTATTTCTAATGAACACAGAGTAGTAAAGGGAACAGCAGGTTTTGGCCATTCATGTTCTAGAAAAGAACTAGGAAGTGATGAGGCCTTGTGATTAGAGTTTTAGGGCAGTGGTTTCTAACTTGTCCATAGGGACAAGTTAACTTGTCTATACTAATTGTATGTGCATGTGTGCTGTTTTTTTCTTTTTCCTCTGGACTTGCATGCTTTTATATTTTAAGTTTTTTGTTGTTGTTGTTGTCTTTTTTTGAGACAGGGTCTCAGTATGCAGTTCAGGCTGGCGTTGAGCTCACTTTGTAGCCCAGGCTGGTCTCAAATTTGCAACGATCCTCCTGCCTCAGGCTCCCAAGTGCTGGGATTACAGGCATGTGCCACCACGCCTGGCTATACTTTAAGTTTTAAAGAGTTTGCTTTAAGAAATTTTCCTTGAGATTATTGAAGTCATAAAATTAAGATGGAAACTTCTGTTTTTTAGAGACCCAATCTAGTAATTAACCAGGGTAGGGAAGGAAAGGAAGAAGATCCATAGTCTAGGTTATAGGCCTGGCTCTTCCAGTGAATAACTCCATCATTCCATGGTCTGTTAAATGTTTTGTAAGAAGAAAGACATTAAGATGTCTTTGTTCATTTGCTGTGATTCACTGTTCAGACTTTGGTAATCTTTGTTTGCTGAATGGATATCAACGCTTGTTACTTACTAATTCTTAGCTACTGCTTTGCAGATGTGATGTGCTATATATGTCACTGTGAAGAATGCCAGGGAAATATTTTCTTATATTACTGCTCACTGTGAATGATTCACATATGTCTTGATTACAACGTCTCTGAGTACTGTAGGGATTTTCAGGCACTTATTTAGCTTCATTCTACCTTCATTGACAGAATTGACATTGCAGTGTACCGTCAGGTATTAGCATAAAAATCTCCCTATTCTTGCTCTTACAGCTATTGTGATTTACAGTCTGCTGGCTGGTAATCTAAGACCAAAAAGGGAAAAAAAAGGAAGTTACATTCTTCAAAGATTTTTCATAGGAGACATTGAAAACACAAATACCAAGTACACTGCATAGATATGCTATCAAGCTGTATTAAATTTCATTTGGTTGATACTGAGAAGCTGCTTCATGATGAGCTTTGTCCTAAGCATTATAGCTGGTTCAGCAAAGAAGCATATAGCTCTCAAGGAGAAATAGGATGTTCTAAAGTAGATGTTTCCACAAGGATTTTGCAGAGGGCTACCCAGATGTTTTCAGATTTCTGTAGATTTATGGGGAGATGATGTTTATACAGTGTCTGTGACTTGGTAGTTTTCAAGCTTAGATGTTGTTGTCATCCTTATGGGTGGAATGGTTTTCTTCTGTCCTAACTTCCTGTAGTTAGGCAGAGTCTACCTTGGAATAACAGATTTCCGTCTTCTCTGCTGCACATGTGGTTTTATGTAACTACACTAAAGACTCACAAATCTGGATCTCTGCTAATATCTCTCATTCAGTAGCTGCTGTCTGACAGGTGCTAGAGGCTGCATGATGGCCCTAGCTATGTGCCACCTGGAACATGTGCACAATATAGCAGATGCAGAGCTCATCATTTCTGGCTCCAGGTCTAAATAATCAGGAAAGATTTTCTTTGTCTAAGAAAGCTTACTTGTCATTGTTTCCTTTTCTTTTTGCTATACTAGGGATTGACCCCAGAGAGACTAAGCTACATCCCCAGCCCTTTTTTAAATTTTGATCTGCTTGGGGCTGGGGATTTAGCTCAGCGGCAAAGCACCTGCCTGGCAAGCGCAAGGTCATGAGTTCGGTTCCTGGTACCAGAAAAAAACCAAAATAAATAAATAAATAAATAAATAAATAAATAAATAAATTTTGAGACAGGGTCTCACTAAGTTGTCCAGGCTGGTTTTGAACTTGGAATCCTTTTGCCTGAATATCCTGAGTAGCTGGGATTACAGGTGTATATCACCACACCTTGCCTAAGAAAGTAATTTTATAATTTCTTGAGAGCAGGAGAAGAAAACTGAAAGTTTCAGTGAAGTGCCAGACATCTTTTAAGGTCTTGTCATCTGTAATTTCTCAATAAAAAGTTTTTCTAAATACTTTCACTAGATCATTTGTTTAGATTTTTATTGTGGGGGCTGGGGATATAGCTCAGTGGCACAGCACCTGCCTGGCAAGCATAGGGTCCTGAGTTCAATTCCTAGTACCAAAATAATGTTAAAAAAATAATAATAGGGGTGTAGTGACGCACCCCTGTAATCCCAGCGCTCAGGAGGCTGAGACAGGAGGATCACTGCAAGTTTGAGACAAGCCTAGGCCACATAGTGAGCTCAATGTCAGCCTGAACTGCATAGTGAGGCCCTGTCTCAAAAAGACAAAAAAAGTTTTTGAAAAAAAAAATAATAATAATAGATTTTCATTGTGAACTTGTTAATGTGTCATCTTGAGACTCTTTCAGGTCTTTTCTTATTCTTGGGGCAGGGTGTCTTTTCTCTAGAGTTCAGTTGTATTTTAAGTTTTTAAACTTTAAACCAGAAGCCTGTGACTACCTCTTTGACAATGATTGTAACTTTTGCACAGAAGCAGAGTGCGGTCAAATATGTATAATCTTTCTTTCTAAAATATTTTAAGGATAAATCCCAGATATCAGTCATCTAAGAGGGGTTTAAGATGCCCCTCTTAAAAATATGGATATTTTATTAATAACAATAATACTGTTATCATACTTAAGAAAAATAACTGGTTATTTGGGAAGATGATAGTTTTGCTATACTAGGGATCCAACCTAGAGACTTGCATATGCTAGGCAAATGCTTTGCCACTGACTTATATCCCTTAGCTTGAGGTGATACACTTCTTTTTTTTTTCCTGGTACCGGGAATCGAACTCACGACCTTGTGCTTGCCAGGCAGGCACTGTGCCGCTGAGCTAAATCCCCAGCCCAAGGTGATACACTTTTAATAAACCGATGTTTTCTTTTGAATCCAGTTTTCTTTTGATTGTCAAGGTAACTAAATTGAGCAAAGTGTAAGAGTGAAGTACTGCTTAGCCAAATATACTGCTAATTTGTGTACATGCATTTATATAGTACATAAATTTGTGATTTTTCAGTTATAAGTAGCTGGGCATGGTGTCACATACCTGTAAGTCCCAGCACTCCAGAGGCTGGGGCAAGAGCATCACTTTGAGTTCGAGGCCACCTGAGCTACAAAGTGAGTTCAAAGTCAGCTTGAACTACATAGTGGAACCCTGTCTCCAAAAAGATAACCAAAAAAAAAAAAGCCATTCAGTTATAAGTAAAACGTACTATTGTCTTAGAATAGTAAAACATGATCCTGGCATGATGGGGCACACCTATAATCCCAGCACTCCTCGGGACCAAGGCAGGCAGCTGGCAAGTTCAAGCCCAGCTTAGGCACTTTGGTGACTTACAGAGACCCTATCTCAAACTGAAAGAGACTGGAGGGATAGCCCAGTGCAAAGGCCCTAGGTTCAATCCCAAGTGCCACAAATAAAAAAAGTTTGTTTATTAAGGAGCTATTTATATTTTGTCACTAGTCTCATGGCCTCATGACTTGTAAATATTTTGAGATGCTTAATTGGAATGTGTACTTTTTACGAACATAAATCTTATTTCTCTGATCTCAAGTTGGCATTTTTATTATTCCCTATTTGATTTCACTTTTCTGTTCCTGTCACCTTGCCTGCAACTGTGTCATCTCTGTCTTGGAGTATATGATTTTGTAAATCTACTTTTCTTTTATTTATCTTTTTGAAACAGGGTCTTACTATGCAGTTCAGGCTGGCTTTGAACTCACTTTATAACCCAGGCAATGATCCTCCTGATCCAGCCTCCCCAGTGCTGGGATTACACATGTGCCCCACCATGCCTGGTATAAGTCTACTTTAAAAAATATTGTTAGCCTACTGAAAGCTAGAGTGCTGGTCATAACTGACTACATTTTTAGTTTTGTTAGAACTCTTATATGGAAAATTTCAAACAAACAAAAATAGAATGGGTAGTATAATCTCCATGTAGCCATCATGCACATTAAAAAGTTACCACCTTAGCCCAGTGTGGTGGCACATGCCTGAAATCCCAACTAATTGGGATGCTGAGGCAGGAGTATTGCAAGTTTGAGGCTTGGGTAGCTTAGTGAGACCTTGTTTCTTTTTTTTTTTTTCCTGAGACCTTGTTTCAAAATAAAAGGTGGTTTCTTCCCAACCCCCAAAAGGCTTGGGGTATAACTTGGTGGTAGAGCACTTACCTAGCATGTGTTAAGCCCCTGAGTTCAACCCTCAGTACCAAAAAAAATGAAAAAAGAACTCAGGCTAATACCATTTCTTCTATATGTCTTGTACCCCTATCCCAACTAGGTTAAATAGTGAAGGTTGCTTGGTTTCTTCAGCCTTCTATTGTTGATCTCAAGGAGAGTTGGAAGCAGGCTGGTCTGAACCTAGAGAGAAAAAAGCAGTATTCTTCATCCCAGGCCCTCCCTGGAAACAGTTCTGGAGGCCACCTTCTTTTACAAAGTTATTATCAGTAAGTTTAGGACACAGTGATGTCTGCGTCCTGGGTCCTTGCCCTGTCACTGTCAATCCTTTGACACAGGTTTAGCCCGTGGCTCCCTTTCTGGAAATTGCAGAATTGTATAAAAATGACTTCTAAAATCTCAATAGACATGTTTTGCCAAGAATGTCAGTTTTCTCTTGACGGTTTAGCATTTGCCTTTAAATATTAGGTTGTGTAATCATAATGCCATTCAGGGAAAATAAGGTGGTGGGTAGCTGACATTTTAAAAGTGAAACGGACTTGGCTTCCTGGGAGTGTTCATCATTATTCTACGGAAAATAATGACGATCCTTAATAGCGAAGTGCTAAGTAATGGGTAAAACCAGTATTTTGTGAATGACATAGAGATGAGTAAAATGTGATTTATGGGTTTAATAAAAACAGCATCTGAATAATTTTTATATTTCCAAGCCTTGAAACTATGAAAATAATGAACTTTTTACCGAGTTTACAGTAGTCTACCAAGCCTAACCAGCCCATCTCAGAAACAGATCATTATTTTTGTCATTTTTAACTGGCCTGTTCATTGGCATCCGTGTCCTTGACTTTGCAGCTGAGAGGAGAAAGAAACTTGTGGCCTCTGCCATAAATACTCATGGTAATAGCAGTCAGGTAATTTTATATACTTTTTTGTAACAAGTCATTCATTCAGTGGTGATGGAATGATTTATTTTTAATGCAGTGTTTTTCTTTTGACTAAACCTGAATTCTTTTTTTAAAATCTAATTTAGTGTGTGTACCATTCCAAGGCAGCATAAATTTAGCACAGCCTCTCATTTACCAATTTGGAAGATTTTAACATGATTTAAGAAAGGAGAATCATCTTTTCAAGTACATAGAAGCATGGACTAAATCCTAAACAAACCATAAAGTGAAAGAAACCCAGATTTATTGCATCTTTCAGGTAAAGGATAGGAAAGATCTTTAGCTCTCCAAAGGTAACATCTTACGGTCTTCACGCGATTAACCGAGAGTAATTGCTCTAGGTCAGTGCCCCTCACAGCAAATTAATTCTGATAGATGGAGAATATTGCTTCTATGGATTCTTTATAATTAGTTGCAGGGTTTTGTTATGTTTGTTTAACTGTTTGCAATCCTTTCCACTACTGCATTCTTTTGCTAACTTCTTGAGTATGTTTAGTTTTGTTACTGGCGAGATTGTCTTTTTTTGTTTTTTTTTGTTTTTTTTGGTTTTTCTCCGGTACCGGGAACCGAACTCACGACCTTGCGCTTGCCAGGCAGGCGCTTTTGCCGCTGAGCTAAATCCCCAGCCCGTGGCGAGATTGTCTTTACCTATTTTATATTCAGCCGACTTCTGGATATTCTGAGTTGAACGAGCATACATATATGCTGTTGGAGAGGAGGCACTAGGAGTTACTAATAGTAGCCTAAATGATGTAGAATTCATTTAACCAGTTTCCTGTTGTTAAAAATGTGATTATTTCTGTTCAAGCATTACAGTAAATATTTATTGGCATGTGTATCAGGAACCCCACCACCACACACATACACTGGTGATTGAACTCAGGGCCTTTGCGTTGATCTACATCCCCAGCCCTTAAAAAACAATTTAAAAAAAAAGTTTTTTTTGTTGTTGTTGTCTTTTTGAGACAGGATTTCACGATGCTCTTCTGGCTGGCCTTGAACTCACATTGTAGCGAACTCACAGTGATCCTCCTGCCTCAGCCTCCCAAGTGCCTAGATTACAGGTTTGAGCCACCGTGCCTGGTTTAAAAATTTTTTTTTTGAGGAAGGGTCATACTAAATTGTTCATGCTGGGCTTGTGATCTTGTGAACTTGTGATCTTCCTGCCTCAGTCTCCCAGAATGGTGGGATTACAGACTTACATTTTTTTTTCTGTTTGTCTTTTTGAGACAAGGTCTCACTATGCAGTTCAGGCTGGTCTCAAACTCATCTTGTAGCCCAGACTGGCCTTGAACTCACAAAGATCCTTCTGCCTCAGCCTCCCAAGTGCTGAGATTACAGGTGTGCACCACCATACCCGGGTGGGCCTACATTTTTAGTAAAGAACAGCATACATAACCAGGTGTAGTGGTGCATGCCTGTAAACCCAGCACTTGGGAAGCTGAGGTAGGAGATGATTTCAAAGCCATCCTACACTACAAAGTGAGACCCTGTCTCAAAAATTCAACAGAACAAAACAGAATACAAATGAATAGCATACACAAAAAGTGTGCAAATCAGTTTTATAATTTGGTGACAAAGAACAATACATCATCCAGTAGTCCCCTTCACACCGCTTTCTGAATAGCACAGCTCGCTACTGAAATAACCACTATTCTAATTTCTGGCACCACTGGTTAGTTTAGCCTCTTTGAAATATGTGTAAATGGAATCATATCATCTATTCTTTTTTTATGTCTGAATTTTTTCACTTATCTGTGAAGCTTATACATTTGTCTATCAAGTGAGTTATTTTTAAAATTTGTATAATATTCTGTTGGACAGCTATATTGTAGTTTACTCTTTGTAGTGTTAATGAACATTGGAATTCCCCTACCTTTTGGATATTACAAGGAGTGTTGTGATCATTCTTAAATATGTGTTGCAATAAACATTCGTACATATCTCTTGGGCATATACCCTGAGTAGTGCTTATGGGCATGGGGCAGCATATGTGCAGGCTTGGTACTACCATGTAGCTTTCCACAGTAGGTGACAACATTCCACACTTGCACCAGCAAGACCTGGCTGTTTTTGAAAAACAGTGTTATAGAAGTGAACTATAGAACTTTTTTTAAAAAAAACAGTCTCACTATGTAGTTCCGGCAAACCTTGAACTCATTACGTGGCCTGTGCTGGCCTTGTACTCGCAGCAGTCCTCCTCCCTCAGCCTCCCAACTGCTGGGATTGTAAGCATGCGCCACCATGCCCGACCCAGTAAATGCTTTAGAATTTGCTGTTAGATTTGCCCTCAAAGGTACAATTCATACTCTGTTGACACTAGATTGTTATTTAACCCTTTCAGTCTTTATCAAGTTATAGGAAAAAAGATCAATTTTAAGTTCCCTTAATGAGTTGAAACCGCCCCCCCATTACTCTGGTGCTAGAGACTGAACCCAGGTCTCACGTGGTAGGCAAGTGCTCTGCCACTGAGCTAGATCCCCTTGAATTTAACAGTCCTCCTGTCTCAGCCTCCTGAGTAGCTGGGATTACAGGCATGCACCACTGTGCCTTGCTGAGTTGAACTAACCTTAATTTTTCCATTTCAGTTTTATTTTCTTGACTTCGTGGCTTTGGCCTTTTCTTTGTTAGGATGTGACCCTCCCTCTGGTACCCACCCTGCCCCATGGTTTTTTTTTTTTTTTTTTGGTTTTTCTCCGGTACTGGGAATCAAACTCACGACCTTACGCTTGCCAGGCAGGCGCTTTGCCGCTGAACTAAATCCCCAGCCTCCCCGTGGTTTTGGAATAACTCTTTTTAAAATTTTTTGAGATAGGTTGTCCTCAAACTCAGTGTTCAGCCTAGACTGAGCTTGAACTGAAGGAGATCTGCCTCTGCTTCCCAAGTTCTGGCATTACAGTTGTATACCTCTGTGCCTGGCTGAACTCATCTTAAAAATCCACTTTCTGGAGAGAGCTGAATATTGAGCCCAAGGCCTTGTATATCTGTCATGGTTACTTTTCTTATTGCTGACACCCAAAATTAAAGAGGAGTTTATTTATTAAGTGCACAGTTTGTAGAAGTTTCAGTCCATAATAGACTGGTTCCAAGGCAGGGTGGCATGGCAGACAGGCATCACAGAAGAGAAAACAGTTGAAGGTTGCACAGAAGTTAGCAAAGCAAACAAGGGACGAACACAGCTCTTTCTATCCCTTGTATATTATCCAGGCTACTTGTGGGGGGAACTCATACCCTTAATCCTAGTGGCCTTGATACTAGCATTGTACTGTGAATCTATCCCAGTGTCACACACTCTAGATCCAGCCACCTCTGCAAAAGCCCCACCTATGACCACATGAGGCTTTGGGGGGACATCTAGGCACAAGCCACAACAACATCCTAAGTATATCTCCTATCACTTGAGCTACACCCTCAGCAAAATACACATTTTGGGGGCTTACACCAGTGATGGGGAACCTTTTAGAGCTTTCAGTAATAACAAACAGCCCCTGCAGCATGTGTGCTGTTGGTTTACCAACCTACTGGTCTATACCATATTTGTTTTTCTCCCTAGTATTTTGTTTACAATATAGATGTTTTAAATGTGTGTATGTTTGTGTCTGCTACTCTTTCTTTTGTGGTTTTTAGCCTTGCCTTCATTCTTAGGGAGGCCTTTTCTATTGAAAAGTCTATTTTTTGGAGGGTTCCCCCCCACACTGTTTTTGTTAGTTATACAGAGATAAACAGCTTTCATTTGGGCGGATTTGTATAAACACATAATGTACTTTAATCATTCCCCGCTCACCACCCCCATGGCTCCTCCACCCTCTGCCCAGTTTCACATGTCTGGGGTATTTTTCAATGTGTATAATGTGTTTTGATCATATTCATGCCCCTTATTTTTCATTCTTACACTCCCTTCTTCATTCCCTTTCGTTGCTTCCTCTTTTTGAATAATAGTCTCCCTTCCTCTTTTTTAGGTTTCACCTATTAGGGAGAACATGTGATATTTATCTTTCTAAATCGGGCGTATTTCACTTAATGTGCTGATTTTCTGAGCCTTCCATTTTTCTGCAAATGACAAATTGTGTTCTTTTTTATGGTTGAATAATCCTCCATTGTGTATATATATCACATTTTCTTTATCCATTCATCTGCTGATAGGCATCTAGGCTGGTTCTATACCTTGTCTGTTGTATGTTATGCTGCAGTGGACATGGAATCCTAGGTATCCTTGTGATATGGTTACTTTAATTCCTTCAGGTATATACTAAGTGGTGTAGCTGGATCAAACAGTAGTTCTTTCTTTAGGTTTTTGAGGAATCTCTATATTTATTTCCATAGCAGTTGTAGTAATTTACTATTCTTACCAGTAGTGTAAAAGAATTCTTTTTATCCCCCACATCTTGGCGAGCATTTGTTTTTGTGTTCTGATTGGGGTAAAATGAAATTTAAATGTAGTTTTGATTTGCATTTCCCCTCTTTGAGTGCTTTATTATTACATGTGGAGTTGCCGCCCCCCCAAAAAAGAGAGATTTTAAAAATTGTAAAGCATCTATACATTAAAAAAATTAGTGTTATCTGGAATGTTTTGCAGGCATCAGAGGGTGTTTGGGCAGGAAAAATTTTGTATGCCAGCAGGCATGTGTGTGTCATTTGACCAACAAGAAATGATGCCATGTAGATGATCCTATGTAGATTTGATATGAATCCTTCTAGTGTGCCTGTTATTAAAGTAATTAATTTTCATTTAGAAGAGAATGAGATCAAATTAACCTAGACCGAAGTATCTTACTTGATAAGGTAATACTCTCCAGCTAGGACCTCATCAAAATATACCTTACGTCTTGTACGCTGTCCTGTGACATACAGGACAGATGCCTGGGGAACCAAATGCTTAATTTCAGACCTTTAAAAATAATGCTGCAGTGAGACTTGAGATCTACCCCAAATCCGTACAACCTAAAATTCCTACCATAGAGTCATTACCAGGTTAAACCATGAAGTGGAGAATTGATTTTAGATTGTAGCTCTTCTATGAGTGAATTTGGTTTCTGTAATTGAAGCTTAGTACTTTAGAAGGTATATGAGTCTCAGGATCAGTTAAGGTTTTGAGGACGAGAACTCAGAAATCTTACTGCTGTGTGTTTAGAGTTCCAGACCACACCAGAACCTGGAGATAAGTATAAAGCGTTTTGGGAGGGGAGGAAAGTGCATAGGTGAAAATAAGCAGAACAGATAAGATAGAACCACTGGTCATGCAGCTTGTACCACACAATGGGACTGCCCCGTGCTGCTAGATGGGACAGTCATGCATGTGCCGGCAGTGTTTCAGAGCCATCCAGCAGCACAACATACAAATTATAGCCCTGTCATGAACATGTTAAAAATTTTTTTTTTGTTTTTAATCTACTTGTAGCAAGGTTGTATCATCAGTTCGATTATTGCATAAACCAAGGAGAAAATTATGAGGGCTTGCCTTAGTAAATCCATAATTTTAGAAGTATCTTTTTCTCTAATGGTGACAAAGTGAAGGGGAGGGTAAAGGAGAAATTGGCTCTGCAGAGTGAACTTGGGTCGAATAAAAGAAGTACACCCTGAGGAACATAGGGCAGGCTGCTGTGAGGTCAGCCGCAGTAACCTAGGAGAATCAGTGTTTTTTGAGCTTTTGAATTTGACTGAAGGAAATAGTGGATTTATATTAAGGGCTTGTTGGGGATAGATTGGGGAGAAAAGGGTTCAGAAGGGAGAAAAGATACAGGTGCTCTTTTTTTATTTACATATAGGAAAATGTTAAAACATTTTTGATATTTAATCTACACAGAATTCCTATGAAATTGTGTTTTCCCAATTGGCAGAGAGAGAAGAAAATGTTGGGGAGCAAATTTACATTATTTTGTCTAGGCTCACAAACCTAGTAAGTGGCAGTCCTGGGATTTGAGCACTGATCTCTGAACCCAAAGCTCATGCATTACTATTTTCATAACAGTACAAATAGCTTCCTAAATTAGAGTTGTTATGTATACAGTGGTACCTTGGTTCATGAATGCTTTGCTTACAGATAATTTGGTTTTCAAAGGGAAGTGTTTGGTAAAATTTGTTTTTTGTTTGGGAACTGTGCATCAGATGGCAAATGTGTCTGGTGCCAACCGTCTTTTTTGCATGAACATGAACATGGCCATTTCCTCCAAAATCATGCAATGAATTAAGTTTGTGAACTGAGGTACCCCACTGTGTTTTATATTTTATTGGTATATCAAGTTTTGGTAACACTTTAATTGGCCTGTCTTGAGGATGTCACCAGTACTTCTTCCAGGTAGCATAAAGCCTGTGTAATTTCCTTTAACTTCCACCCAAGCATTGAGAGTAAGCATGAAGTTACAATCCTGGGAGGACTCAATGAATTTGTAGTGAAGTTCTATGGACCACAAGGAAGTAAGTACATGTGTTGGTATGTGTCCTTTTATTGCAGTCTTTTAGACAGTAAGAATATCAAAGGCAAGTGGTGGTAGCATCCATAGTTTTTGAGATGTCCAGAGACATCTCGAAAGATTGAAGAAATCTTTCTCTCCTCATAATTTACTTCATATACTTTCCTCTTTTATGAATTGTGAATTCTAGGTTTTGTTATGGATGGCCACATGGGTGGTTTCTAGGGGAGTATATTTTGCTGTTTTTTGTTTAATGGGCGAGGGAGGCACCTATGGGATTGGTTGAGATAGGACAAAAAGGAACCATGGCTGTTACTTACCAATAATTAAATAATATTAAATAGAATCAATTAAATTTGAAGGAGAGAATGAATTTTTGCTTATTTTTTTAACTCTGGGTCTTTTAGAGAAAAATGTTCATCAGAACATAGAGTACCTGCTGATGCAGTAGATTTCTGACTCTTAAAAGGAGTTTAAGTGGAGGCTATCACAGAAGATTAGGATTAATGTTTAACTCACATGCAGATTTATTTCTAATTTGGAGACAACAGTTCTGATGTCTAGTACCTTCTATTCCAGCACCTTATGAAGGCGGAGTATGGAAAGTTCGAGTGGATCTCCCTGATAAGTACCCCTTCAAATCTCCATCTATAGGTATGTGACTGCTTGGCTTCTCTCTTTAAAGAAAAAAAGTTTTTTTGTGGGAGATAATTCCAGAAGTACAACTTCACAAATGATTACTTAACTGAATCCCCTGCTTCTTTTTAGGCGTTAATTAACCAGTGGTAGGATAGGGGCTTCCCTAATGGGATAGAAGACATTTAAATGCACCCTATATGATTATCATTACCATTATTCTAGATTTTTCTTTAATTATCAGATTAGAACTACCAACTTTAAAGTCAACTGTCTAGGCTATTTTATCAGTAGAAAATAAACAAATTCTTAAATCTCATTTTGAATATATCAGATTGTTAGAATGAATATTATATAGTTTCTGTTCTGTCATTTAAAAGTCTAGCCTAGAACTTACTTTGCTGTGTTTAATTCCAGCTCTGGGTACCTAGCAATGAAGTGATCCTTTTTCACTCTCTTCAGCCCCGCTCTATTCTGGCTTTTAAACAGTGGATAAAAGTACCACGAAAAAGAATAGCAACTTGGTGGCTTTGTGCAAGGCAAGAGAGGCCTTTTCCTTACTTTCATAGTTCTTAATTGGTGATGATATTAAACTGTCACCCCTATTAAGGCACTGAGTGATAGTTTATTTTAGTATCAGAGCTGTAAAGGTACACTTGATTGAAAGTTGACACTTTTAAATATTTTGAGATTGTTGAATAATTGTAGTAATTTGATTAACTTCAGTCAGCTCTTTTTGCTTCAGTCTATGTGACTTTAAAATAGTTTAAAATATTGCAAATTTTAAGTAAGAACCATGAAATAAAATTGCGATGTATTGAGTATTCTGACCATCAGACTGAGTCTCATGTTGAGAATTAACAAAATTCAGGTATCTTGCTGTGCTCTGGGCTGTCTTGGAACTAATGCCAGATCTCATGAAGTTTTTGTTGTTGTTGAGTGGAGGCTGGCTTTGCACTCACTATGTAGCACTGTGTGGCCTTGAACTCATAGCAGTCTTCCTGCTGCAGCCATCTGAGTGCTGGGATGACAGGTGTGCACCACCATGCCTGGCTGGATCTCATATAGTTTAGATAAAGTCCAGCTCCATACAAAATTTTTTAAAACGGCATGGGCCAAAACATTCTGAGGTTTTGCTTAATTCCAGGCTCTCACATTTTTTAATAGGGCAGTTAGTACAAAAGAGTTAGGATGGTCACAGACTAAGTCCCAGTTAAAAGCAGCAGCTATTTTCTCAACATCTAGCTTTGCGTGCTTTAGAGTTTTATGCTCTGAAAAAACGATCTAGCTTTGCATGCTTTAGAGTTTTATGCTCTAAAAAAAAATACAGAACATCTGTAATTCCTTCTTAGGCTGGGAATCTTAGTGGTCATTTGAACAACAAATGGTAATTTGAGTTCCTTGAGTGAGTTTTCTAAAACCCACAGTTGAGAAGATCTTTAATGGATAAATGAATCAGAAATTTCCTTATTGCTGCAAGGGTCTCCAAGCTATGGAGTTAGGATGGAGGTGTAAGGTGTTGAGTCAGAGACCTTTTGGGGAAGTGCATTGAAGTTAATACCTGTGTAGTTGACAGCAGCAGCTTTTCCCTGGTTCCATTCCACATTTGCAGATATGTCACTCACTTTGAGAGGGCTTTTGAGGATTGTTGGAGTTCTTTTTCCCTAATTTATTCATCTCTTAATAGGTTATTTCCTTTTTGACCATTTTAAAGTTTTATATAGTTGAATGGTACCTTAGTTACTTTCCTCATTGCTGAGACAAACTACCACCCACATTTAAAGGAGGAGAAGTTTATTTTGGCTCTCAGTTTGTAGAGGTCAGTCTATAGTCAGCTGGCCCCAACGCAGGTGGCATAGCAGAGGGGCATCACAGAGAATAGTTCATGATGTGGCAGGCAAAAAACAAGGCAGCAAAGTAGCAAGCCTGGGCAACAGCCCTGTTTCTCTCCCTTATGTTCCATCCCTAAGGGCAGGTAGCGCTCACACCATTAATCCCAGCATTGCACACACTAGATCCAGCCACCTACGAAAAGCCTCACCTGTGGTGGTTGCATGAGGCTTTGGGGAAACATAAAAGGCATAACAAGTGGTATGATTGTGTATGGTTTATAGAATTTCAAACCATATAAATTCATTTATTAAATATGTTTCATGAATACTTGTTTACTTAAAAAGTTGGCCTACTGAATCTAGTTTTGTTATCCCACATTACTAGTCAGAGAGGAAATAACAGAGCTTGTTGAAATCAACAGTAAGCCTATAGAAATGCAAGGCATGATGGCTCACACCTGTAATCCCAGTACTGGGGAAGGCTGAGACAGGAAGATCCCTGCAAGTTCAAGGCCAACCTGAACTACTACATAGTGAGACCATGTCTCAAAAAAAAAAAAAAAGACAATTGCATATCCTGTAGAAATGTAGTTATTTCTCAAACCTTATCCTAACATATTTTTCCAGGTAACATGATTTGGTTTTATAACTTTCCAAGTAAAAATATCTAAACTTTATCTAGGGATACGCAGGGTTTTATGGATGCTAAGCCAGTGTTCTACCACTGAACTATACTCCTAACTCCAAAATAGCATTCTAAACTTTACACATTGGTTATTTACCAACTAAAGACACAAGCCTGTGCCCTTTCCTAAGTTAATACTGAAGTATGAAATTGGTTAGGACAAGGCCAGACGTGGTGGCGCACGCCTATAATCCCAGCACTCAGGAGGTTGAGGCAGGAGTATCGTTGGGAGTTCGAGATCAGCCTGAGCTATGAAGTGAGTTCAAGGCAGCCTGAACTGCACAGCAAGACCCTATTTCAAAAAGCCAGAAAAAAAAAAAAAAAAAAAAAAAGAAAAAAAGAAATTGGTTGGGACAAACAACCAGGCTAATATAACTCCTTCATAAATATTCCTTTGCTTTTCCACACGCTTTCAGAAATTGGTAGAGCCTACAAATGTGTATCGTCTTGCCTTAAGGAAGTAGATCTAGTTGAAATATTTGTACAAGCTGTCCTTGTTTTCTCCAAAGGAAGATTGCATAAGAGAGTTTTAATCAGTTGTGTGGGGTGACCCATTTTCAGGTCGTCAACAGTGTAATTACTGTTGAGATGTGCTTTGAGCATTTTTAAGGTAGTGGCTTACTTAGAAAAGGCCAGGTTTCTTTAATCTGTTGTGTAGATGTAAAATTTTATAGAAAGGGAGGGAAATAAGATAAATTTAGCCTCAGGATTTTTTTTTAGATCTTACTGCCATTGTATTTGGGCAGGTGTATCACTCTCTGAGCCATAATTTAAGGTCTTGAATATTAAAATATGAAGCTGGTGGTGTAGCTCAGGAGTAGAGCTCTTGCCTGATGTGCACAAGACCCTGAGTTTAATTTCCGAGCATTGCAGAAAAAAAATGTGCACATTTAGATTAAATATTTTTAAAAATTAAGTTCATTGGTACATATATATATATGATTAGATTAAATATTTTTAATGAGAGGAAAACTTCATAGATGTAAAAAACTTCATAGATGTGTGAGTGCTACCTGCCCTTAGGGATGGAACATTTCCATCCCAGAATTTTAAAGTATATACTTGTATATACTTACTTGATTTTGTATGTACTTTTTTTGGGGGGATGGGGTGTATGGGGAATCGAACTCAGGACCTCACGCTTGCCAGGCAGATGCTGTGCCACTGACCTAAATCCCTGGCCCATTGATTGATTGGTTGATTGATTGAGGCAGGGTCTCACTATGTAGTGTAGGCTGGCTTTGAACTCACAGTGATCCTCCTACCTCAGCCTCCCAGTCCAGTGCTGGGATTGTAGGTGTGTGCTACCACACCTGTCTGTGTATGGTTTAATTGTAAAAATGATCCATAGTCATTGAAGGAATGTAAGAAAGTCTAGGTGAGCAAAACTAAAGATAAAAAGGGTACGTAATCCTATATCTTAATGAGTATCATTATGTATATTCTGGCATATGGTTTGTAAAAATATTTCTCTGTGCATACTTAAATATGCATTCAGTATAATCTTTGGGATACTTTACAAATACAGTTTCTTTTTTTTTTTATAACGAGAATCAAATTCCTGACCTTGTGCTTGCCAGGCAGACACTGTGCTGCTGAGTTATATCCCTGGCTGTACAAATACAGTTTTAGAAGTTTACTAATTGTATAATTTGATGAAATACTCTTTTAAAACCATTTACATCTATGAAGTTTTTTTTCCTCTCAAATAGTGACATAGCTGTCCCAAATTCTCTCTGGGAAGAAAAGCAATGTAAATGAACACTTTGGAGGTTATTAACTTTCTCCTGCAATGCCATCGTTGTTTCAGTCTCTTTAAACTCATCTTTTAGAATTTTATATTCTCTGAATATCATAAGTGATGGCAAAACTTGATGCTTTGAAGCTGGGTCTGAACTTTTGAAATGGCTGTAGGTGTTTTAAGCCCAGATAATGAATAGAAAAACTAAATCATTTTAGTTGGTATAAAACTGCCCTGTAGGTACTTCCAAGAGAAATTATAAAACTATAGCATCTTGGAGATATTTGCATCGTTTTCCAGAGAGACTGCTTTCAAATATGTATCATATTTGACTTGTGTCTGGTAGTCTGAGCAACTGATTTGAAGGTAACAATATGCAATGGAATTACAATGGTGAACTCCTACCATCTTGTCTAGTGAAACTCTGTATTATTCCTAATGTTTTATTGAAGAATTATTTTCTTATTCTCTTTAATGGTTTGGGCAATCTTCCATTCTTAGATCTGGTAATCTGAGCAATGTAGTTGAGGATAGGGATATGTAATGTAACAACCACTGTTGCTTTGTATTATTTTGTCTTGAGACTCTCTATCACTTTGAATGTTCTTGCTTTGATTTGTTTATGTTCGTGATACTGGTATGCTGCTACTGTTCTATTTTTTTTGTTTGTTTCTCATTTACTACTCTCTTTAAAAAAAAACCTCAATTATCTCAGGTATTTTGTCAGTTGACTAGTCCACTTGTGTAAATCAAACTTTACTTCTACTAATGTCAGGGTAATAAACTGCAACTCTGTTCCTGGAAAAAATATGTATCCTATTTGAATATTTAAATTCTTTTTCTGTTTTTGTTTTTTAAACGGAGTCTCACTATGTAGTGCAGGGTGGCCTTGAACTATGATGCCCAGGCTGGGCTCGAACTCATAGCATTCCTTCTGCCTCAGCCTCCAAAGTACTGGGATTACAGGTGTGTGCTCCCACACCTGGCTAAATTCTGATTTATATGAAAATTCAGACTTTTATTTTCTATTCAGAAATATTTCCTAGCATGCCTAGCAGTGCTGCTAGGTGTTAGGGTTATGTGCTTAACCAGTTACCACTGATTATCAGGGAAGACCTGGTTCTTCTTGACCTAGAGAGTAATATATTCATATTCTCATTTACACACACACACACACACACACACACACACACACACACACACACCCCTTTCTGTCCCCTCTCATCTCTCCCCCTCTCCTCTCTCCCCTCCCTTCCCTTCTGTGTGTGGTATCCTCTCTTTCCCTCCCTTCTCCTTCCCTCCCTCCCCTCCCTGAGTGTGGTATTCTGGGGATTGAATCCAGGCCTTTCAAATGTTAAAGGACTATTCTACTGCTGAGCTACCTCCTCACCCCTTTTAAAATATTATTTTGATTGATCATGCTAAGTTGACTAATGAGGCTTTTAACTTGCAGTCCTCATACCTCATAGCTGAAGTTACAGGTGTGTACCACCATGCTCCACCAAGAATGAAACTCTTCTTACCCATTAGTTCCTATTCTAGGTAATGAGACATTAGCACTGGGGAATTGGTGGAGTACTTGTGTAGCGTGCATGAGGCACTGGTTTTAGTTCCCTGTACTGTGAGAGGAGGCAGGGGATAAATGAGGTGCTGGCCAGGTGTAGAGGCATGTGCCTGCAGTCCCGACTACTTGGAAGTGAGGTGGGAGAATTGCTTGAGTTGGAGAACAATCTGGATGACGTAGCAAGCCCTATCTTAAAGAAAAGCAAAGAAAAAAATGAGACATTAGGTTTAAGTGAGCTCTGTATGTTGACCAATACATTAAATACCCATAGTGTATGTCTCTCTTCATTTTATTAGAGAGGCTTTCGAAGGTCTTCCTAGCTGGAGAATAGCACAAATAAAATACCACATATTATTTATTGGCATTAATTTCTAGAAGAGGTATGAGTCAGTACCTCAGTGCCTGAGGTATGAGGAGGAAAGTATGAGGAGGAAATAGGGTTTAGCAAGTATGAGGAGGAAATAGGGTTTTAGCAAGTATGAGGAGGAAATAGGGTTTTTCAGGAAAGATTGTGTTTTATATATTGAAATAGAAATATCCAGAACCCCATGTAATCCCTAGTTCAGAGATTTTGCTTTATTCAGGGAAGTTGCTGCAGAGACTGCCATATTCTGTACTTCTGCAGGTTCACTATTTTTAGCCATTACACATGAGCTTAGCTATTAAGAGAAAATGTAGACTTGCTGTTGCTGTGGAGGTGAAATAAAAATCAGTGATCTCATATAAAGAGAAGGCTGCTGAAAGCAATGTTTTATAAAAGATGTTTACAACCAGGAGACAGTTGTAAAGTAGTTTTATGTTTAAGCAGAAGGATGTAGATTTAAAACAAAGTAATACATGATTTTTCAAAATGCACGTATTAAACAATGTTGGCAAAGGTTTTATGTAGCTAATCTGGCAATAAGATTTTATATATCCCTAGCTGGGTGTGGTGGCACACACCTGTAATCCCAGCACTCAGAGGCTGAGGCAGGAGGATCATTGCAAGTTTGAGACCAGCCTGGGCTACAAAGTGAGTTCAAGACCAGCCTGAATTGCATAGTGAGACCCTGTCTCAAAAAGACAAAAAAAAAAAAAAAAAGAAAAAGAAAAAGATTTTGTATATCCCTGAAGATTTTTACTTCAAAAATTACAAAGTGTCTAAGAAAATATTTCCTAGCATGGGCAATAAGATTAATGTACAAGAACATGTAAATGTCAATGATATTTAGAATACTTAAAAGTAGGGGCAGGGAATATAGCACAGTGGCATAGCCCCTGCCTGGCAAGCACAAGGTCCTGAGTTCGATTCCCAGTATCAAAAGAAAAGTGGGAAGCAACCTAAATGACCCATTGATAATAAAATTGTCAAATTCTAATATGTCTTCTAGACAAAATGTTTTACAGCCATTATTCATGTTTTAATACCATCTTTGAAGAACACAGAAAAGAATGTTTGACTTTAATCCAACATTTTTTCCATGTGGATTTCAACTATGAATGTCAGATTGTTGACTAGAGTTCCCAATAGCTGTTGAGTTAAAAGATTTAAAAAATGCTTTTCCATAACTTCCACATGGTACAGTGTTTGCTTTTATTATGAAAGTCAGTATTTTTGATACCACAAATGTACATCTTTTGAATGTTCTGTCTCCACTTTCCATTTTTTATATATGTTCTCAAAAGCCCCCAAGTGGTCCTTGGCCAGATTCCTTCTGGGTAGCTTGCTAAGGACCTGCCTGACCTGACCTGTGAGTTTTGTATCGGCCTCCTTTCCTTTTCCTTTAAATTGTTACCATGTGTGCATATTAGTGCATGCTGCTTTCTCTCCTTGTCTTTCTGCTTGTAGTTTGTATTTTGCAGCTTGAACACTATCTTCATACACTTCTTGCCTTCTCTTCTTTCCCCTTCTCTTTTTTTTGGTGGGGGGAGTCTTTTTGAGACAGGGTCTTGCTACACAGTTCGCAACAATTCTCCTGCCTCAGCCACCCGAGTGCTGGGATTACAGGCATGTGCCACCGTGCCCAGCCTTTCCCCTTCTCTTGGGCACTTAATTCTAGGAGTTCTCACCTCCTTTTCCTTTCTGGCCAACTCTTCCATTTCTTCTCCTGGCCTCATTCTGTTTTACTCTTCAGAATAGGCCTCTGTTCAGAACTAATAATAATGGTAATACTTTAAATAAGCCTAAGCAAAGGAAAAGAAAGTCTTCTAATAAAAAAAATACGTAGGGGCTGAGGGTGTGGCAGCTCACTGGCAAAGTGTTTTTGTAGTCAAGACCCTGGGTTTGATCCCAGCACTGCAGACAAAATAATACATACATGAATGTGTGTGTAGAAGTTAGATTCAGAGGTTTTAGCTGCAAAAGGTGTTTAAATACCGTGAAGTCTCCTTCAGAATCGGTAGTGGTCACCCTCAGATCATACCTACTTAAACAGTGGCATTCACGATAATAAATTCTTTTTTTATATTTAAATAATCATCATTGGCTAGTATATTAATAGAATTGCATTTTACTGACTTCACAGATGCAGTGTGTATGTATTTGTTTTTTGAGACAGGTTCTTACTTGTAGTTCAGGCTGGCCTTGAACTCACTATGTAACCAAGGCTGACCTCAAACTCAACAGCAATCCTTATGCCTCAGCCTCCCAAGTGCTGGGATTACAGACTTGTGCCACCATACCTAGCTCAGATGTACAGTATTTTAGGTTTTGATATCAGCAGAACATAGCAAAAGCTGGACAAACTTGGAAATAAATGAGCAAAATGAAAAAGTTAAACTACTAATAAGTTAAACTGACAATAAGTTAAACTAATATCTTAAGCTGTACTGGCCTTTAAAATTAAGTCAGGGTGTTGTCTAAGTAGGATGGCTTAGGTTGACCTGTTCCACTGGAGTAGATAACTTGTCAGAGTATTTTTATTTATTTGTTTTGTTTTTTGGGGGAGGAGAGGTTGACACAGGGTCTTGCTTATGTAGCTCAGGCTGGCCTCAAACTCATGGCAATCTTTCTGCTTCAGGCTCCCAAGTGCTGGGATTATAGGAGTGTGTCACCACTCCTGGCTTCAAAGTCCTTTTTATATCTCCCAGTCTGCTATAGATTCTTAATTGAGAGGTGCTCTGGAAAAAAAAAAAAAAGAGGTGCTGTGATAATCAATGTGCCAATAATTAAAGGAAATGATACTATCTTTTCCATGTTAGAAAAGTAAACTCTTCTGGCATATATTATTTTTTTATTTCATTGTCACCAGAAATTACCTCACACTATTTTTGGAATGGAATTTTGTAATGTGGTATGACTAAATGGACTGTAGAGTTTAGGATGCTTACTTGCATTTTATTTTGGTGTTCCTAGATGGAAACGCTCTGACACTCCCTTGGGAGCTAGTGTGAGGAATATGAGTAAGCTGTGCTTAGTCAGGAGAGGAGTGTCTCTCACTAGAGGTTTGGGGTTAGTTGCTTAATAAAGGCCTACTTGGACCACTGTATTTCCACACACAAAATGAATTCTTGGGCTAGGGAAGCAAAATTCCACTAAGATCACCTACATACTTTAATATTTTTGTGACCTTCAGATTGAATTTTGTTCCTGTCTTAAATAATTATATACAGTACTTGTTACTATGTAGCAATATGTCTTTTTTTTTGGTATTGGGAATTGAACTCAGGACCTTGTGCTTGCCAGGCAGGCGCTTATGCCACTGAGCTATAATGTGTTTTGAGTGCCAGTAGAAAGCAGATACTAGTAGGAAAGTTTGATTTTTTGAGATAATGCTATGAGAATGTAGCCATTGTTAAAAGGTTTGTTTTTACTGATATTCTAAAAATGAAAATTTGCAGGATGCATTTTTAAACAATTATTTTGGCAGTTAAGCCTTCAGGTTCATCCATCATTCCTCTAATCCCGTAAATTTATTGAGTTCCTGCTGTGTGCTGGACATTATTCTAGATGCTAAATAGGAGGTACAGAAGCAGACAAATTATTTTCTTGACCCTCTTTCTTCCTTTTCTTCTCTTTCGTCTACTCCCCTTCCCCTCCTCTCCCCTTGTTTCTCTTCTCTCTTGGCGGTACTAGGGACTGAACGCAGGGCCTGCACACTGACTTATTTTTGAGACAGGGTCTGGCTAAATTCTCCCAGAGGAGCTCAGCCTTGGAATCCTCCTGCCTCATCCTCCCAGAATGCTGGGATTATAGGTGCGTGCCATAATAGCTGGCTAGAAACTTCTTTTTTTTTTTTTCCTTCTTTTGTTTTTTTGAAACAGGGTGTCACTATGCAGTTAAGGCTTACCTTGAACTCACTGTGTAGGCCAGGCTGGCCTCAAACTCACAGCAATCCTCCTGCCTCAACCTTTGGTGTGCTGGGATCATAGGCTTGTGCCACCACGCCCACCTAGACACTTTCTCTTGCGGGAAAAGGATGGAGCAAAATTTTAAGTGTCTGATAGCTTTATCCAGAGAATAAATGTGATAGAATAGCTGACTTTAATTAGATAATTTAAGAAGGCCTCTAAGGGTCCAGTCATAGACAAGGATGGAATCATAGGGCTGTGTTGCACATAAAAGCTTCAGTTTCATTTTATTGATTGATTGGTACCGGGAATCGAACTCTGGACCTTGTGCTTGCCAGGCAGGCACTTATGCCACTGAGCTATATCCCCGGCCTTTCAGTTTCATTTTAAATGTAATGAATAGACCATTGGAAGGTTCTAAGCAGGAGAGTGAAAGGTCAGATTCTTTTTTTTTTTTAAATCTGCTCTAGGGTGACAAGGATACAAGCAGTTGACAGCAAGAGACTATGGTGGTTTGGAAGAATATTTGAGTGAATGAGTGAATGTCTACTTAGTGGCACCCTCATATCTAAGTAGAACTCGTCCTCTGATTCTGAGGATTCCTCATCCATTGATTGACCCAATCATGGATTGAAAATAGCCTTGGAAATAATTGCATCTGTATGGAACTTGGACATGTTGTTCTTGTCTTTATCCCAGAGTATAGTTTAACAATTATTTACATAGTATGTGCATTGTACTACTTACACATAATCTAGAGGTGATGAAGGATGTGTGTAGGTTATATCCAAGTATCATGCCTTTTACATAAGGGACTTGAGCATTTGCAGATGTTGGTACCCTCCGTGGAAACCATGGAGGCTGGAACTCCTCTCTCTTGGAAGCTGAGGAATAGATGACTATGCAGCCAGTGTGTATGATTGCCTTCCTCCAGTTGTAGATTTGCTGATGTCTTAGTTACTTTTCTGTCCTTGGTGAGACAGAATACCTGATACCCAGAGTTAAAGGAGGAAAGGTTTATTTAGCTCACAGTTTGTAGAGGTTTCAGTCTGTAATGGGCTGGCTCCAAGGCAGGGTGGATGGCAGACAGGCATCATAGAAGAGAAACAGTTCGTGGCACACAGAAGGTAGTAAAGCAAACAAGGGACAACCACAACTCTTTCTATCCCTTATATCTGATCCAGGCTACTTAGGGTGGGTAGCACTCATACCCTTAATCCTAGCATGCCCTTGATCCTAGCATTGCACCATGAATTAATTGCAACATCACACATTGTAGACCCAGTTACCTCTGCAAAAGTCCCACCTGTGTCCACATGAGACTTTGGGGAACATCTAGACACAAGCCATAACATTTTACCCCTGGCCCTCCAAAGACTTATGTACATTCCTTTATGCAAAAGGCATTTAGTCCACCTCTAAGAGTTGGCAAAATCCTATCAGTTTCAGCATTGCTGAAAAGTCCAAGTTAAACCTTAAATCCGAGTGGAAGCCTTCCTGACCCCAGAACTCTTGCATTCTGCATGCATCTAAAACGAGCACCATGTAGATGATGCCAAGGTCTGCTGCCAGCTGGAGCAGTAGCTACATTTTCTCCTCTCTTGGCTGTAGGGATCCAGTGCCTGTGAACCAAATCCTGAGGAACAACTTCCCTAGGCCACCATCATTCTGGAACATGGTGCTCTGGGCTCTCTTCTCAAAGTAAAGTCACTTTTACAATTTTGAGCAAAAGATGGAGTGCTGATGCTTTGTGTGAGGTCCTAAGGCCATCTTTTCTATTCTCCTGTTTCTTCTCAGCAATCAAGATCTCCTCTGCTCTATCTTTGCAGTCTACAACTTTATTGAGCTTCCTTGCTGGGCAAACTCACATTTTAAATCATTTTGCTAGGCTGTTTGTTCTTGATTGTCAACATAAATGTGACTAAAAGCACCAGACAGTAGCCATGCTACCACCTCAGCATTAGACTGCCTTGAAATCTCTTCTGCCAGATTAATTAGTCCACCAGCATTAGTCTCAGTCTCAGGCAAAGTCTCTGGACATAAGGAAAATGCAGACTTTTTGCCAATGCATAATGCAGATTGTCTGGAGTCCAGCAACCATTGCAGTCCTTCCCAGCAGGAATCTGCTAAGCCTAGTCTTTACCAGCAGCACTCTGGTCTTCTGAGATCTGACCAGAATCTCTCATCAAATACAGCCTAAGGCTTTCCAGTGCTTTTTCAGCTAACATCTCTGAACCTTTCCAAACCCTTTCCACAAGCCAGTTCCAAAGACTTCTGAACCATGGTCAACTACAGTCACTGCAGCAACCCCACTTGTCTGGCACCAAATTTTGTAGTACTTTTCTCACTGCTGAGACAAAATATCTGACACCTAAAGTTAAAAGAAAAAAGGTTTATTTAGTTCACAGTTTGTAGATGTTTCAGTCTCTAGTCGACTGGCTCCAGGGCAGAGGAGAAACAGTTCATGGTGAGTAGGAGGTAGCAAAGCAAACAAGAGACCTTAGCACCTTCTTTCTACCCCTTTTATACTCCTACATAGGCCACCATGTTTAGGGTGGTGCCAAACCAATCAGTGCTGTGACCATGTGAGACTTCGGAGGGACCTCTAGACACAAGCTGTAACAGCTGGGTAGGCATTTTGGAGAAAAGAGGGAAAAGGGTTTGCTAGAGACTGGTGATAGTGATAGCTCTTAAATCTTGAATAAAAAGAATGAAAATAAGAGGATGGATAGGCAGAAAATGGAACAATCAGTGAATTAAGAGTTCACAGGCAAAAGAATAATTCATGGGGTGAGAAGTCCTTGGCAAAGACAGGACACTGGTAGGAGAGAGGATGTTTGAATTTATGATAGAGCAGGTGGAGCTGTTTGTAGGGGTGCTAAAATTCAAGTTATGTCCTGGGAAATGCAAAGAAGAATGAGGTGGAGAAAAGGTCATTGAGCAGCACAAGGAACCGAGAGTCCAGGGTTCCAAAAGGGTAGTCTTTATGACAATGTCACTAGAAATGACAAGAGTTAGGGTGATGAAAGTTGGATGCTGAAGTTCTTTGTGAGGGAAGAATCCAGTGGTCAAATTGACCTTATAGATAAAAAAACCTATTGCCAGTGACCTATATTACCTATATCCATCGTCCCACTCTGTCTTGCTGTTAGAGTAGAGGTGGTGTACATTAGCTTACCTCCAACCCTGTCTCTGAGCGTAACCCTGCCTTTGTGTATGCTTCTTACTGTTGGAGGACTTTGCCAACTACTTCCTGAAGTAGACTTATGCCAGTTTGAATTCTGCCTTTGATAATTGACTATTAGATAATTTTTCCATTTGCTGTGTAACAATTCCATTTTTCTTACTGCTTGGGTTCCTACTTTAAAGTGACTGCCTTTTAGCTTTGAAGCTGGTTATTCTGATACATTTTTGGCATTAAATCCATTTCTTTCCCTTTAGGATTTGGTAACAGAATAAAAACATGTAATTTTGGTTTTTTTTTTTTTTTTTTTAGTTAAACTGAAATTCTTTTATAAAGAATAAGAGTAGTATCTTCGTTTCCTTTGAAAAAATTGTTCACAGAGTTTAAGATTTATTTATGTTGTTGGTGATACCCATATTGTTAAAAAGAACTTTAGAGATTATCTTATTATTTGCCTCATTTTAAGGATGGAAAGGGCTGGGGATATAGCTCAGTGGCATAAGTGCCTGCCTGGCAAGCGCAAGATCCTGAGTTCGATTCCCAGTACCAAAAAAAAAAGGATGGGAAAAAACAAGGCTGAGATATATCAGTACTAACTAGTTGCAGAGTCTGGCTTCCAGCCTAGTTTTTGTTTTGTTTTTCACCATGCCAAATGCAGTCAAAATGGCCTCCTACCCTCTGATAGTAAGGATTAAACCCAGGACCTCGTGCATACTTGGCAAGCATGCTAGCACTGGGCTACATCCCCAGACCTTTTTCTTTATTGTTTTATATGTGTGTGTGTGTATATATATATATATATATTTGGTTTTAAAATTTTGATATAGTCTTGCTAAATCAATTAGCTGCCCAGGCTAGGCTTGAACTTGCTATCCGTCTGCTTCAGCCTTGCAGAATATTGGGATTACAGCATGTGTCACCACACCTGGATTTATTTTTTGAGACAGAGTCTTGCTCAGTTGTCCAGGCCAGCCATGAGTTTTGCACTCTTCCTGCCCCAGCCTCCTAGGTTCCTGGAATTATAGCATGTGCCACTGTGCCTAGCTCCAGAATGGTCTTTTAATGACTATTATAGTAACTGTCTTTTTAAAAAATTTTATATAAGGCCACTATGTAGTTCAGGCTGACTTTGAACTCACTATATAGCCCATGCTGGCCTCAAACTTGTGGCAGTCCTCCTGTCTCAGACTCCTGAGTGCTGGAATTATAGGTGTGTGCAACCATGCCCAGCAAGTAACTGTATTTTCCATTTCCAGTATGATATGGTTGTAGAAAACATAATATCTATAAATCAAAATAACCTTTGAAGCTGGGTATTATGACACATGACTGTAATCTCAGCACTTGGAAGGCTGGGGTAGAAGGATTACCATGAGCTCAAGGCCAGCCTGAACTATGTAGTGAGACCCTATCTCAAAACCAAAAATCCTCAGGATTGAGAATGCAGTTCAGTGGTAGAGCACTTGCCTGACATGTTAGAGGCCCTGGGTACAACCCCCAGTACCACCATAAACTAAACCAAACCAACAAATAAGATTAAAAGAGCCCTCTGATACTCTTTTTCTTTTCTTTTTTTTCTTCGTATGATATTCTTGACAGTTCCTAAAGGATTAGGAGATGAATATGTAGGACAAATATTTTCATTATTTCCTTATTATCACAAGGAAAGTAAGATGCGATTACTTGCCCAAGCTCATTAAAACAAAACTATAACATTATTGAGTCCTCACTGTGTGCCAGTTACTTTTCAAGTGCTGACTTAATCTTCATGACTGTCATATGACATGTAGACAACATTATTTAATCTAGTTTCAGGAATAAGGGAACAGAAAGGCAAAGAGATTAAGCACCTTGCTGAAGGCTCACACTGTGGGATTCAGCAGTCTGACTGGCACCTGATCTTTTAACTGTGACCATTTGGTAAGAATGGTAGAGACTTGAAATTGGATCTTGTGATTTCAAGTTGAATGTGTTCTATACTGTCCTGCTTCTAATCATGAATACAGATACTGCCAGATTCCAACAGTGTGGTTAAATGAAAGACCGGATTGAAAGTTAAACTGTGGAGATAAGAAAGAGGCCACAGTCTTCCAAATATAGGCAAGTAGGGCGAAGGTTTTGGTAATCTACTAGGTGGCAGTGGGTTATGTTGTTAAAAGATAATACTGCACCTTTTCTTAGTTATAAATAAACTTTTTTTATCCATCTAACCTATTCCTCAGACTCCATATTATCAGAGAAAAAGGAAGAAACAGGACCCCTTGTTGAGTTTAGATTTCCTGAACACACACACAGGATCAATCAGAAGGTCCCATGACACCGGGCATTGACAGTGAGCTCCTTGCTTGATTCTTCACCTGGCAAGAGACCAGCCCAGGTCCATCTCTCCTGAGTAGGGAAGGCCCAGCTCTCTCAGTGCAGGGATCACAGGCGTGCACCACCATGCATGATTTGAATTCCTCCACGATTATAAACTGCTTGATTCCCTTTGCTAAAAGATATATGACAGAGGAAGTAAGCTTTTTAGCTAGACATTTATTCCTGTTGTCTGGCCCTACCATTTTTAACAAGTTGCTAAAGCAGTGCCAGAAAATGATTGTCCAGAACTTTAAAAGGGGCCAGGTGTGGTTGAGTACGCCTGTAATCCCAGCCGTCAAGAGGCAGAGGCAGGAGGATCCTTGCGAGTTTGAGGCCAGCCTGGGCTACAAAGTGAGTTTAAGGCCAGCCTGAACTGCATAGTGAGACCCTGTCTCAAAAAGACCAAACAAAAAAAAAAATTTTAAAGGTTCTAAATTTTTACTGGTCACATCACTGAAATATATATCATTAGAAGATACCTGGTAGTGAATAAAATATTAATTCATATAGAGTAACAATGATGGGGCTGGGGATTTAGCTCAGTGGCACAGTGCCTGCCTGGCAAACGCATGGTCACGAATTCGATTTCTGGTACCAGGAAAAAAAAATAGAGTAACAATGACTTGCCGGGTTGGGGGCATGTAGCTGATTGGTAATGAGCTTCCCCAGTACTCGAGAGGCCATGGGTTCGATACCCAGCGCTGTTAGAGAAAAGATTAAAAGACTTGCTGCTTCCACTTATGTTTCCATAAAAACTGTGTTCAAAATATGTTCTCTTAAAATCTCTTTAAAATAGCTCCTGATCGAATGGAAACAAGTGTTGGGAAAGTTTTCCTGTTGCAGACATGTTCATTAGTGCGGTGATAGCATTGCCAAAGGAAGGCAGACGTGCCAGGGCAAACATGCTCAGTCCTGAGAACGTTCCTTCTCTGAATTCCTAGCTGCCTGTTTCCCAGTCTCCTCCCCTCACCATCCAGAAGTTTCATTGTTGGCATTGTTGTCCAGAATGTAAACGGCTTTGCCAGAAACACTGCCCACAGCTTGTCCAGAAACAAATGCAGATATACTACTTTCCACTGATTTGATTAGGTTTTTAAAAACAACTTAAAAAGCCTGGTAGCCGCAATGAGTGTACTCCTTACGTACTGATGAAAACTAAAAATGTCTGGTATAAAAAAGATCATTTCAGCCTGGAAAGTTCTCTGACAGTGTTGGTCTAGCAGTCCCTATTTCCCAAAGGCCTGGTTATGAACTCAGAGTCTGCCAATGAAGAGCTGCACGCCTGTAATCCTGGTAGTCAGGAGGCTGAGGCAGGATCGCCGTGAGTTCCTGGGCTACAGAACGAGATCCTGTCTCAAAATAAACAGACAGACTAACTCAGACTGTGTCCTTCAGACTCATCAGTGGCTTTTGTGGCTATTTATGGTATTCTAGCATGTTGGTAATTTTGTGTTCTGTAGAATAGCTCTGTACCTAAAAATGCTGCCTTACACTGATTTCTTTTAATGACTTCAGCATTGAACTTCTACTTTGAGTCCTCTGTTCTCAGCTTTGGCTATTGTTATAAAATCCTAGGTTTTCGGCATTGATTAGGGCCTCTAGAAATAGAGAAAGAGTGGGGATTTTGGAGATCACACAGTCCAGCTTTTGCGGGGGATAGATAAAGAAGCAGAGTTGTAGAAGTGAAATGATTAAATGATTGGCCCAGGGCCTGCAGTTGATGACAGAGTTGGAGGTAGAAACCTTGTCCTATTCAGTACTTTGCAGTCTGCTTCTTCCCTGTGTCCCAGAGCTCAGATAGTCTTATTCTTTCGAGGACACTGGGGACTAGGCTTCAACTCGTTTATTACTAGGGTGTATGTTCACAAAGATCTTTTTAGCCCTCTCCATTATATACTTCTGAGCTCAACTGGGCCAAATCTAGGTTTAATTGAAAACAGCGTAGAAGCTATATTGATTCCAAATGTACACTCCAAGCCATGATCAATGAGAGAGGCACCTTAACATTTCAGAAGCAGTTTTGATTATCACAGCTCTTCACTGTAGCAGTTTTTTTGGTCTACACCTTTATTTAAAAGGTACCCTGTGGTGGGCTGGGGATTTAGCTCAGCGGCACAGTACCTGCCTGGCAAGCGTGAGGTCGTGAGTTCGATTCCCGGTACTGGGAAAAAAAAAAGGCATCCTGTAGCATCAGATTGTTGAAGCTTCATTCCCCTATGGGATTCCCATTCCATTTTGTCTGAAATCTGTCATTCCCCATTTTTCCCTACCACTGTGGTGCTGTCCTCCAACTAGCTGTCTTTGTTGTAATTTATTTTTAAAAATGGTAACAGTTCATTTGAAAAACTTAAAGTGAACAGTGAGGGAGAAACTGGCAATGCAGAGTGAGCTGGGGCCAAGTAAAAAAGGAAGAAGCAAGATAAAAGCACACCTGGAGGAGGCTGGGCTGTCATGAGGAAAGTCACAATAGCCACCTTTTTTTTTTTTTTTCTAAAGACAAGCCATTTGTTAAGAAGAACCTGGAGGGTGTGAATACTGTACCTGTCTAGAGACTGGTCCAGTGGCTTCTAAAACAGCCCCTGCTGCTTATCACCTGTGACCCCCTTCTGCCCTTCTCACTAACTTCTCTTCGGCTTCCCTAGTGTCTTTTTGTTCTTCAGAGGCATCAAGCAAAGTGGCTGCTCATGCTGCCCAGATGCGCCACTGCCTTCCCTCCAGCACTGAGCCAGCATGGAGGGTATTTGCCATCCATACAGCTTCATTAGGTGTTTTGGGAGCTCTGGAGGCAGGTTTTTAAGTACCAAGAACTCCTTCATCTTTTTTCAAGAACCCATTTTGCATTCTTAATATTAGCTACAAGCAAAACACTTTTCACATAGTAGAACTATTGTTTTGAGCTAAACCAGATAATAGCTCACCACTGTTTTCCCACCCAGTGGAACGTTTTCTGGGCTAGGGATGTAGCTTAGTGGCAGAGTGCTTTCCTGGCATGCATGAGACCTTGGGTTCTGTTCCCAGCCATGAGAGACGGAGGGAGGGAGGGAGGGAGGGAGGGAAGGAGAAGGAGAAGGAGAGAAGGAGAGAAGGAGAGAAGCAGAGAAGCAGAGAAGCAGAGAAGGAGAAGGAGGGACCATTTCTTTGCTTTTGAGCTAGCATTATATTCTTATAATGTAGCAGATCTTGAGGACTACATGCCTTATAAACCTGAGGATCTTCTAATTTTTGTAATGAAATTTGTATTTAAATGAAAGATTGGTACGAGCTCTCAAATGAAGTAGCTTTACTAAGTATAAGATGCTAAGAGTGCAACACTAATTAACCCATTATAGAATTAAATCAACTCTTTTTTGGTACCGGAAATGGAACTCAGAACCTTGTGCTTCTGAGTCAGGCCCTGCACCACTGAGCTATATCTCTGGCCCTAAATCAACTTTAGATGCTTCATACTGCTTATAACTTTTAATTTGAAAGATTTTTTTAACTATTAAAATTACACATTGCAGCCAGATGTGGTGGCACATGCCTGTGATCCCCATGGCGTGGATGCAGGAGGATTGGCACCAAGTGCAAGGCCAGCCTGGGCTACATAGTGAGATACTGTTGATAGAGAGAAAAAAAGAAAAGGAAAGAAAGAAAGGAAGAAAGAAATATAGTAGGGTCAGAAGGGAGGTGGAAGTAATAGGACTTTCTCAAAGATGACTGCTGCCGACACTTCTGGCCTTCCCACATTGCCATTGTGACCCTAGCTCTGGTGCAGAGATAGTGATAAGGGTGATGAGATCTGAAAAGCACAGTGGAGGAAATGCTCCTGCTGAGAATTCAGCACCCGTTAACCTTTGTACATGCTTGCTTTGTTTCTTATCTATCTGCACGTTTATATTGAAAAAAAATCCAGAGCAAATAATGTACAAGTACTTCATCTCTTTTTCAAAGGAATGTAGTGTTAGATAAAATCACATTTACCTGCTGTGACCCCTACTCCCATCATGCCTGTGGTCCTAGATTCTACCTAAAATACTTTTGCAACTTTGATGTATTTCTGGTACAGTTTTCCCATGATCACAGCATAGGGAAGAAGTATTATTGCTTTGTTTTAGTCTACTTAAATGATATGACAGTGTAAATACATCATTCTATTACTTTAGAGCTTTCTTTCTTTCTTTTTTTTGTCACCAGGAATTGAACTCAGGACCTTGAGCTTGCTATGCAGGCGCTTGTGCCACTGAGCTATATCTCTGGTCCTTTTCTTTTTTTTGAGACTTTAAAAAAAAATCTTTTTAAAAATACCTTTAGATCTCTACAAGTTGATTCATATTGCTGTGGTGCATTGTGTTTGGCTGTGTAGATTCCCAATAGGGGCATATTTTATAGTTCTGTAGTTCTAGTCGTATTGATAAAGGTTGGATTTTGGCTCTTTACTTTTAGAAACAGTGCTGCTGTAAATATCCTCACAGGTCATCTTGGACATCCATAAGTACTTTTGTAGGGTCATATAGAAATTTCTTCCTGACTTTTTTCTCCTTTTAATATTAAAATTTGAACATTTCCACTAACCTGTTACAGTCTCTTCATAAGCTACATACTCTGCAGTTTAGACTTGAAAACATCTTTTATTTCCTTGGTGAAAATTTAATACTAGATGCAAGCTGTTTTTGGTTTTTTGAAACAGTGTCTTGCTATGTAGTCAAGGCTGGCCTCAGTGAGCGATCCTCCTGCCTCAGCCTCCTGAGAGCTGAGATTACAGGCGTGAGCCACCACACCTGGTGTCACAAGGCCTTTTTTGCATTAAAGTAATTTGAACGTTGTAGAGTTGTCTTTCTTCATTCATTCATTCATTCATTCATTCATTCTTACCTTCTAAAACCAGAGCATTTATTGAGACTAACCGTTCAAGCTGTGAAGATGAACTGGATTCTGCAGCAGCTGCCTTCTTGGGTTTAGGTGTTATTCCTTTGTGGAGTCCATACCTGAATCTACAATGTACAGTTCTTAGGTGCCTTGTTAAACAAGTCCTGATGGTCTTTTAACCTTGGCACTACAGCTGTGCGTTCCTGTGCTTGGCAGCTGCAGTCACTGCTGGTTGGCTTCTGCAGGGGGTAGCTCCTAGAGTCACCCAGTGATACAGTAGTGTGCATCTTGTTATAATGCTTTCCAAACAACGGCATGGCTTGGTCAACTCACTTCTGCCAGTGAGACCCGAGTCTCGGGGTTGTCTTGACAGTAGTAGATGAAATTTGAAGCTCTTTTAACACAGAGGATTTAAAAACAAATTAGAAGCGGGATTAGTGGTTGGAGTGGCTTAAGCAAAGACTAGAATACCAGGAGTTTTATGTTCTTTTCTCCTGTTTTCTAGCTCAACAGAAGTGTCTTAAGATTTTAGAAAAGACATCTGTCACAACTCATTTGAGGCTTGTCCCCCACATGCGGCTGCCTCTGCATTTTCTGGTCTCTTCCTTTGTGTGTATGTGCGCTCTCCCTGCCTGTTTGCATTCCCCCGGCTGTGTTGGCACTTTGTGCATGTTGCAGTTACTTCTTTCTGTCTCTTGTCCTGTTGATACAGTGGCCTTTTCCAGCGTAGTGTACTGTCTTCCTTTTGTACTGCTTTTGTACATGCTCCCATGTAGGTGCTGGTCATATATGTTTGGGATAAAAGAGAAAGCTGTTAGGATAAGGTTAGGGGATGGCAATGCACACAGCGATGGTGAAAACTGCCTTAGTAAGAAGCTGGGATTTTATGGCAAGTGTGGAATGGAATAAAGGAGTCCTAAATGAGGAAATAAAGTGATGAGGACAGCAGAATGACAGCTATGCTGATGGATCGATCGCTGCTTTAGAATATTGTTTCTTACATGTATACATACTGACTAAACCACCGGCTTCAAGTTTGAAAATAAATCAGTTGCCCTTAGAATGTTGAATCTGTGTTTTACTAGGAATAGATTTTAAAAAGAAACTTAAATCCATTATAGATATAGCTATCTCAGAATTTTAAAAAATTCCTTGTCTCATTTCTTGGTTGCCTCAGTTTTAATCAAAATTGCGTTTCCTTGAATCAGTAGACTAAGATTAAGTGAGACATTCTGGTCACTGTTCTTTTGAAATCCTTTGTGGTTTGGAGCGTATTGCTCTAGCATGTCAGCAGCTTCATTCGTGTTCCGCACACGGTGCAGCCAAATGATGCCAGTACGTGAGCTTCAGAAAGAGAAGTCCAAGTGTTGAACCTTAAGTTTAGAGCTTGAGCAATAAAACTATTGGGTGGGAGACTCAGAGTGAAGTTTCTTAATTTTGATATTGATACTAGTTATGAATCATTTAGTATTATAAATTCTCCAAAAGTGAGTGCCTTTATAGCTCAGGAAACAATTGCTTTGTGAGATTATTTTGTATAGAAAGCTGATTGCTCCCAAAGTTTGCTAATAATAGAATTCATACTTATTTTAGTTTATTGAAGCTGTCAGGAGAATATATAATATTACCACTAGCCAAAGATCTGAGGTTGTAAATAACGACATGACCATTATCACCTTTTTCCAATACTGAAATTATTTCCAGGACTGACACACATTAAGACTCATTGTTCTGTGGATCTTTTTGCTGCTAATTAACATCTCTTTTTACAGGATTCATGAATAAAATTTTCCATCCCAACATTGATGAAGCGTAAGTAACTATTTAAAAATGTTTACATTTTATTTAGCAGCAACTGCTCTTGATCAGAGTGGATCTCTCTCTCTCTCTCTGTCTCTCTATTATAAAAGAACCCTGGGTTATCATTTTGGTTTTTATGGGAGGCAGGACTGTACAAATGGTCATTTGAACTATAGAACCCTAAGGAGATGGTATTCCAAATTACTGTGTTTCAGGTAGTCATTTCCCTTGTGATCCAGCTGACGTTTCTAATATTCCACATCTCCGTTCTTACTGTGTAGGCACAAGTCAGTGTCCTGTTTTCAGTTTGCAGATGTACTATTTTGAGCCCTTAAGGTATTTCTTAGTTTTTCAAGGAGGGGCTAATGTGAATGATTAGTTTCACTGTAGTCAGTGACTCTTAATTATCTTCTTTCCTTCTAGTATTTTATTAGTGATTTAAAAAAACTTTTTTTTTGGACACAGGGTCTCGCTATGTAGTTTAGTCTGGCCTTGAACTCACTGTGCAGCCCAGGCCAGCCTCAAACTCAGCAGTCCTTCTGCCTCAGCCTCCTGAGTGCTGGGGTTACAGGCCTGAACCACTACTCCCGGCTCTTAGTGATTTTAGGGGGTAATCAAACTCAGGGGGGCTGAGGATTTAGCTCAGCAGCAAAGCGCCTGCCTGGCAAGCGCAAGGTTGTGAGTTCAATTCCTGGTACCGGGGGAAAAAAAAACCAAAAAAACAACAAACTCAGGACCTCACACTTGCCAGGCAGGTGCTGTGCCACTGAGCTACATCCCCAGCCCTAGTGCCTAGTGATATTTTTGAATTTGGTTTTTTTTCTCTCTCTCTCTTTTTTTTTTTTTCTTTTTTTTTGGTACCAGGAATTGAACTCAGGACCTTGTGCTTGCCAGGCAGGCTCTTGTGCTGCTGAGCTATATCCCTGGCCCTAGTGATATTTTTGAATGATTCTAGTTATAGCCTATTTTATCCTCCCAGTGGTAGTTACAGTATGTTATTATTTGGACTGTTATTTTTACTTTGCATGGCATTCAGTGTTGCTGTTGCTCACATAACTTACATCTGAGGGTTCTCTGGACCTTTATGCATAGGATGTATACATACATCTTGCCTTTTTAATCCTTTAATTTTTCAGGGCTATCAGTCATCCTAACAAGCAAAGATGTTCTACTTAACCAAGTATGGATGTTAGATTTAGCAATTTAATACTGTGATAATTACCTAATTTTTTACCTAATAAACTGCCATATTGCAGCAATGTACTTTTTTTTTTTTTTTTTTTTTCTTTTGAGGCGGTATCTCTACCTTAGGCTGGTCTTGAACTTGTGGTGATTCTTCTGCCTCAGCCTCCTGAGTGCTGGGATTTTTTTCTTTTAGGAAAAGGATTTAGTCCAGAGTCACATTGTAATCAATTGTGCTTCTTTATACAACTATAATGTGGAACAGTTTCTCAGCCTGCATTTTTATAAAGTTGACATGTTTAAAGATGATAGGCCAGTTATATTGAAAACTGGCCTTCAGTTTGAGTTTGCTCGTGTCTTAGTTAGGTTCAGGGTGTGAACACACTCAGCCGCACAGTGGGGGCTCTGGCCTTTGTCTCCAGTGTGAATTCTGATCACCTGGTCACCATGTTCCATCTCAGTCTGTGGAGGGACACTAAAGCCTTGTAAACATTCTTCTCATCATGCTTTCTCCCGATTTGGGTTTGGTTTTGTTTTTAAAGGATTTATAAAAACATTTCAAGTAAAAATTAGTTGCCAGATACCTGTTTTTTTAAATGCCATTCTTTCCATCTGTTTCAGGTCGGGAACTGTGTGTCTAGATGTGATTAATCAGACCTGGACAGCTCTCTATGGTGAGTTTGGCCGTGGAATATTTTTTGGAGATGTTGAGACACTGCCTAAAATAATGTTGTTTGGCTTTCCTGACTTAAGATGTTTTATTGGGAATGGGAAGTGATTTCTGAGGGATGGATGGGAAATTTTGATCAGTGAAAAAAAATTTTTTTTCTAAAGTACAAACTTCTGCTTAAAATAATTCTATGAGATTCTGAACTTGTTGGTTTAGTTTATACATAACACATACATAAGCATAAATATTCACATATGTGTGTATTCAGAAGCACATTGTATGTGCATGTTTATATGTATATCATTTAATTTTGAAAGGCTCTCAGGAATGCCTCTCTTCAGTGAGGTGAATGGTGCAGTACAAGGCTCCAGGGATCACCTGTTTCAGAGGCCAGAAGCGCCGTGTGGAGCAGTGATTAGCCTGTTTTTGGTACTGAAATTGATAACTCACTTCTTGCAGTCAGTCAACAGATGAGTGACCCAGCTCTGCACAGTTCACTGGACCTCACTGAGAGAGAGTTAGGCTTTCTCTCCTTGAGCTTTAACTGCTTAGGGAGCTGAGAATTTTCTAAAATATATTTAAAGTTAGAGGTGCAGCAGCTAGGCTTATTCTGCCTCCATGTCTAAGTCCTCAGCTTCGTATACATCCTATGCTCTGGTGACCCCATCGCGTCGGGCTTCCCTGATTCTCCTGGGAGTCATCTCTGGGTACCCTTATACTCCATAGGTCTTTCTTATGGTTCACTTTCACTTTTGTACGTTGTATTTGTTGTTTATGTCTACAATTTTTGTCCTGCTAGATAAGTTTTCTCCCTGAAAGGCTGTCACGTAAATGTCTGATTTGCCTTTAAGTCCTTGGGCTCCTGACACAATACCTCTCAGCAGTAGGAGTTGCAGGAATGAGTGGCACTTGTAACAGTTGAAGGGCACAGGGAGAGGAAGGAAAGATCACTTACAGCTGGGCTTAGCCTTCGATGGCTTCCTTTAGTTAAAGCATTGTGAGACCTTTAACCACCTCTACAGTGGAAAGGTCTCTTCGTCCGCCCACAGCCTGAGAGTCAACTTTGCCAGGCCCTGTTGTACCAGGTTGGTGAATGAGAATCAAAGAGGAAGGTTGGTCATAGCGAAACAGTTAACCCCCAACCTTGATTCTGTCATTTAAAAATTATTTTCTCTATCTAGAATTCTCTTCCCTGGTCTTCGTATAGCTAGGACCTTTCTTTTCTCACTTCAAGCATCATCTCAAGAGAAGCCACTTGATTGCACAGCACCTTGTTTTACATAAGTTTTTAAGAAATTGTTATTTATTGTTAATCTTGTCCTTTTAAAGTAAGTGCCATAGGGGCTGGGGATTTAGCTCAGCGGCAAAAGCGCCTGCCTGGCAAGCGCAAGGTCGTGAGTTCGGTTCCCGGTACCGGAGAAAAACCAAAA